>NC_138724.1:9419947-9847447 GCF_965113295.1 Leuciscus leuciscus | reverse complement strand
GATCAATGGAATTATTTCTCAAAGGCAATAATTAAATCCCAAAATAAACTAGAAAAGAAAAAGAATGAAAGTTTACTAGCAAAATAAATAAAGAATGAAAACGGTTGTAAATTTAGCATATGGTAGAAAGCTAATTCAACAACTTTACGGCATATTGAATTTTACGTAGATGAAAATGAGACTGACACTGCATTAAGGTTCTAGATCATGTAATTTTTTTAAACTCTCAACTTTCAAAACTGTTTTATGAAGTAAAAAAAAACAAAAAAACTTTTTGTCAGCTGAACAATTGGCATGTTGTTAAACAACAGTACAATCTATTGAATGCACTGTACTTCTGTCCCTCAATGCCTCGTTTTCATTCCTGTCAAACATTAAATATGGCACCACCCTGACTCGTGGCAGAATTAATCTGGGGGATGAACTGTTCCTTTAAGAGAAAGGAAAGTTTTTATTCTGTTGCCAGTTGTATGGACATTGAGCCTTCTATATCTCAGTGAGTTATTCTGTTTTGTTCTGTCTTCTTTTTTATATATTTGCTCACTCTCTCTTTCACCAAGCCATCACTTTTCTTTCTCTCTCTCTCTCTGTTTCTTTGAGGGTTGGTTTGGATCTAATGGTCGTGCAGAGGGAGTGAAGATGATGTCATGCTTTTCTTTCATTTTTTTCCTACCTTTTTTAGTCATAGAAAGTGCTGAGGGTGGGGCATACTGACACACACTAGTTTTTAACATCCCCCTCATTTTTGACCATCTTTAGCCCAACTAAGGCATATAACTGGTAATGATTCATAAATGAAGATGTGGGCTTTCAGATACGCCTCATCCACAAGCACAACTGATGAAATAACTTGCTTGAAAAAGGGCAAAACAATATTGAAATGGCTATTGTGAGAAACTTTGCTTAGTCAGAGCTCTTGGCTGCAACCATAGGAACGCCTCTGGAGTTTAAAATGAATGTAATGACACTGTAAGGCCCATAGGAAAATGGCAAAACTCTCATGATTTTTTAGTGGTCATTGCATTTTTAGTGCTTTTCTCAAGCTAGAGTAAACTGGAATAAAAAAAGGATTTTGTCCCCCAGAGAGATCCTTTATTTTTCTACCTATATAGCAACATTAAACCTTTATTAAAAAGTGAAGTGATTAGATGTTAAAGTGCCAATATACTAGCAGAGACAACAATAATGAAGACTTTATGGGTTGATTCCCCTGAAACTGTGACTCTATGAGAGCATTACTCTAGGGTTTGTTTGGGATGTCACGGTGAGGAAATGTTCACAGTGGTATTATCGATAACACGGGGCAGGCGAGCTAAATGTATTAGTATTTTAAATGCGCACACGCTTGCTTTTCTCTTTTTTTTTTTTTATTTGCAATCACACATACTGTGTATAGGCCTATAATTTGCAGTAATGTAATCAGTGAACGGACGAACACCGGGAACACAGACGACCGCAGCGAGACTACTGTTTCTTAGAGCAGGGGTTTATAAATTATGTTCTCTTTGTCCTATCCTAATCCCAAGGCGTCATATACTGACACTTTTGACATTTCGTTTACATCGAACGCACATGGCACCCTTTAGCGTCAATATGAGACGCAGATAGATATGGGCCAGAAGGCGCCTCCTAGCGGTCTAACCCTAACCCTAACCCTACCCCAGACCTAAACCTACCCATAACCGAACAAAGCTCTGTGCGTGTCATATTGACGCTAAAGGGTGCCATGTGCGTTCGATGTAGACGAAATGTCAAAAGTGTCAGTATATGACGCCCTAGGATGAGAAAGCGTTGCCTAATTCATATACATAATCATGTTTCAAGACTCATTTGAACAGTTCAAATGGTTAGAAATGCATGCAATATTATCTGGAATATATTTACATATTTATATGTACTGTATCCTTTTTTCTACCCATCATTAGGGTGCTGTTAAGTTATACAAACATGAAGAGAAATCTAAAATATAACTATATAAAATATAAGTAACTGTAATCTTTAAGTCTTTAGAAAACAGAATAAAACGTTAATGTCAAATTCTGTAAATTTAATTATATCTATTATATTATTTATTTCTAAATAAATATGGTGTCATTGTTTACGGTGTATTTATATATTTAAGTACTGAGTAATATTAATTAGCAACATGTACTTACTGTAGGGTTAGGGTAGGATTAGGGTTTGGTTAGTTGCATGCAATTATGCATAATTTACTGTTAATACTATGGTTAGTACATGCAACATATGTAACAGGAACACTGTAAAATAAAGTGTTACCATAAATATAATAATAATTTGGTGTTATTTGCATATTCAATTATATTTTTCTCTGAACTTTTTCACGGACCCCCTAACACTGAAAGTGATAAATTATTTACCTGGATTTTGTGTAGATAAAATTGATTATTGAAAAGTAGAAATTCTCTTTCAAAAAGAGTTTCATGACGTTGGGTAGTTTCGCATGTATGAAAATATTTGGATTTAGCCAGTGGTTTTAAAAGCCTGCGATTCATTTAGCTTTGTAATGTTATCTTAAAAGAAAATACAATTTTTAAATCTACTCTATACGTTTTTATACCACGTTCAGGGTATAAATTCACAAACATGCCCACAGAGTGTGTTTGTCTGTTTTTCATTTATAATTATGCCTAAAGCACACACACTGGGTGGATGTTTTCAGTGCCAAACACACACACATGTGCACTCCGAGTAAACACGGCCACGGTGTGTGAATAAAGGTGCTTTTGTCCGGTGGGGGGCTGGGCCATCTGGAGCGCTCATGAATGTTCACTTCAGTGCTCAGACATCGCGCCTCCCTGTGTATTTCACAGCTCCGCTAGAAGAGGACGAGGCATGGGTGGGGTCCCGATTGGGCGGATGGAGACAGGGTGGGGTTTTCCAGCAGCCAGTGAGATCACTGGAACACTGCATGCGTGTGTGTGTCAGTGTGTGTGTCGTCTTCTGCCTGTAGCGGGCATGTAGCATTTGGACGGCGCTAGCTAGGCACTTGAACACCTCTGTCAGTCTCCGTTCTGAGAGGTGGAGGCAAACTCTAGAAACACCTCTTAGAGTCAGCACCTTGTCCCACAGGGGTTTTTGCAGTACAGCTGTAATTTGTCTATTCCTGCTGTTATTTGGGTTGGTATTTTATTTGAACTGGTTTCTGCGGGTTCTGGTGTGTGAGGGGGGTTCAGAAAGTGTGTCCTAACTCCAGTCTCTCTCTCTCTCTCTCTCTCTCTCTCTTTCTCTCTCTCTCTCTTTCTCTCTCTCTCATAGCCGTCTGGAGTTGCAGTGGAGAATGACCCGCTCGGTGCTCTTCCTCCAGGATGGGGTAAGTCGTCACTCATGCTTTATCTTCAGGTGAGGTGTCTCTTATGAGCTCAATGTGAGTTTTTTTTATTTATGTTAACTTTAGTAGAAGAGAGAGGCCTGTAATCAGCTTGGCCTAAGTTGTTTTTTCCAGTATTCATACTTTTCTAGTACAGCATCTTCTGATAAATATTAGAATTTGGTGGATCACATCACCATAACAAAAACTGACTGTGGTCTACAGGAAACAACAGCTATCGAGTGAAGTAACTTACCGGTATTTTATGTATTGCTTTTTACGTAACGCATAGCAAATTATGATTAACAGTTGAACATAGCCCAAAACAAAGAAGAAAAGAAATTTGCAACAATTTTGCTCACAAAGCAGCCGTGTACATGCATATAATAGTAAAGATTAATGTACAATCAGGCACAAAATAAACCCCAACATGAAGCAGAAGCTGTTATTACATGGATACTTGCTGAATAAATAAATGGAGTATTCTTTGGACGCGAGTGATACGATTATAGACATGAGACTTGCACACTGTAGGAAACTGCTTGTCAAGAATACAGTTTAGTGCTAATTATGCAAAAATGTTGTGTTTCATTAGAGACGTGTAATACAATTCATTATAATAATTATTTAAAATAATGTTTTAATGATGTAATTAAAATCACATCTTTACATGTTATTTTTTCTTACACTTAAAATTAAAAATGTATCCTTATCTGTTGTTGAAAAACAAAACAAATTTTCAATTCTTATTTCTGTTAAAAGAAGAAATTTCTTTTTTCAGAAGAATAGTAGAGTTGAGGAATATAACTGTGAAAGGGAGCTGGGAACGAGGGGGTTAAAGAAGGGAAAGGCAGAAAGAGAGAGTGTTGTGTGTGCAGTAATGTGAGGGCTACTGTGTGCTCCACAAACCACTGTTAATGAAAACAAGATGTCAGACGGAGAGTGGATGAGGGGGTGAGGGGCACGGGACACACACACTTCTTTCTCTGTGGAAAAGCAATTGGCCAGCAGATTGTTCTCTTTTCTTTTTTGCTCTTTAAATCGTGAAGGTTTCTTTCTGTCTCTGTTCTTGTTAACCTCAATCGAAAGCTGAAGTGAGATGTGAGAAGGTATGTTGGAGCACGCGCTAGTGAGATGCCCCACTGACTCGTGAGTTTTCAGTCAGCTCTGTCAGATTTGACACCGTCTTACCCATCAGCCCATGGGGAGATTACATTACTTTTGTATATTTTTCAATTAAGCAATCGTTCACCCAATCCATCAAGATGGGGGAAGTTATTAGTGGAAATACAGTTTAAATTGAGTAAATGGCAGTTATTTTGTAAAAAAGAAAAAAAGGTAAATGGTATGCTTGTTTGTAATAACATAAGGGTGAGGAAATAATGACAGATTTAATTTTTAGATGAACAGTTCCTTTAATGAGCAGTTTAATATGAATATGTGCTCAATTGACTTACTTTTGTAATGCATAATTATTGCATAACCACCTTATACATGGTATAATGGTTGCAAACTTACTTTAAGCTTAACGGTCAGTCTTAGCCCAAAACCAAGTTAAAATGCTATGTGTTTTATACCCATAGCAGGTTTAGAGACCCATAGCATTTTATCTTGGTTTCGGGCTAAGACTGACCGTAAAGCTTAAAGGAAGTTTGCAACCATTATGAATGCAAAACAGCTGTACGTAATAATATGTACGCTGAAAATGAACTTCTAAATGTGCTCTCTTTTCCCTCAGAGAAACGCCAGGACAACGGAAGAGTGTACTATGTCAATCACAACACCCGAACTACGCAGTGGGAGGACCCTCGAACCCAAGGGTAATCATGTCCTCCTGTCACATGATCCTTACAGTCCATAGCAAGTGATCTGTAGATTCCAGTGGAGTTTGTCAGACTTCACTCAGTGGGTGTAAATAGTGTGTGTGTTTTGGTCAAGCGTCAGTTTACCAGTTGGGGAAGTGACTTTGAATTATGACCTGCTTGTAGCAGTTTCAGTTAAGCTCCCCTATAGAAAATATAGTTGGCAATACAAGTTACTAATGAAAGGTAGCTAAAAATCTTAACTCTACATGCAACATGCTTTGATCAATGTGAGACATTGTTATTGACATATATGACATCTCAAATACTGACACTAAATAATAATGTCACGCCATATAATGTGCCAAAGAAAAAAAAGTTGGCCAAAAGTGTCAGCTCTAGTCTGATTTGCTATCGCCCACTTGGAAACAAGATCGTGTTTGTAGTTTCCGGGCTGTTAAAATGAGCAGCATATCCACAAGCATAAATCTGTTTTCAAAAACGTTTTCCAATTTCAGATTTGCCCACAACTTAAATATAGCATAACATATGAACTGCTCTTAATGGCCTTACATCAGTCAAACAGGCCTTTTCCCGTCAAAGCGGACGATTCTCGGCCATGCAGTTTATACATGCTTTGTGGATCTCGCTTTTAATGCCTGGCTCTGTAAAACGACTGGGAAAAGCAGCATGATTGTTTAGGCAGCTGCGTTAGCTAGCTTTGTCTAGTTGCTTGCTCACCCACACTGGTATATTCTTATCAGTCCTTTGATAGAGACCCAGTGAATACCACACATGATCAAACTCATCCACTTAAGCTGCAAAACATTGTTTATTTGTTTGCTCATTTTTTTTATTTTTGCATTTTGTTTATTTGTACATTGCGTTTTAGATTATTCAGAAAAACCGCATGTTACTCTATATTTGAGCCCCCCCCCCCAAGTCTTGTGTGTGTAGCGTCCAGCAGGGTGCGCTGCTCTCACTGCCCTCCTCCGTTTGCAGGATGATCCAGGAGCCGCCCCTGCCGCCCGGCTGGGAGATGAAGTACACTGCAGAGGGGGTGCGATACTTTGTGGACCACAATTCTCGCACCACCACCTTTAAAGACCCTCGACCGGGCTTTGAGTCAGGGTAAACATCACACACGCTATAGTTTAGAGTGCTTTTTTTGATTGCATGTGAAGGCAGGAGTTCACTGCGAGAGAGAGACACACACACACATACAGTAGATCAAGGACCTGATGGTGAAAGGGGTTCACAGCAACTTCACAGTCTGCGGGAGGTTCACATCCACGTATATGAGCTTTTCAATATATCTTGAGGAAATTAGAGCAGATGGCCAATATAATGTAGGTCTATGACACATAATAAAGTTCAACATTTTTATATAAACTATATGTACACTACCATTCAAAAGTTTCAAATTTTGGTAACAATTTAAAAGGTTTCGTTTGTTAACTTTAGTTAACTACATTAGTTAACGTGAACTTACAATAAACAATACTTGTACAGCATTTATTCATCTTAGGTTATGTTAATTTCTACATTACTAATACATTATTACAATCAAAAAGTTGTATTTGTTAACATTATTGAATGCACTGTGAACTAAGATGAACAAACAATGAACTAACATCTAGTTTTATTAGCTAACATTTTCATAGTTAGTTCATGTTAACTAATGCATCAACTAATGTTAGTAAATGAGACCTTATTGTAAAGTGTTACTATTTTTGAAAGATGTCTCTTCTGCTCACTAAGTAATATTGTGAAATTTCAATATAAAATAACTGTTATCTAAAATTTTCTTCAGTGTCACATGATCTCTCAATATGCTGATTTGGGGCTCAATTATTAATAATGGTTCTTAATGTTTTATTAATGTTAATAGTTTTTGCTGCTTAATATTTTTTTGGAAACCATAGTAAAAAGATGTTTAGGATTCTTTGATTAATAGAAATCTTTTGTTACATTATAAATGTCTTTACCGTCACCTTTGATCAATTTAATATCTCCTTGGCTAATATTGTAATTGTAATTGCCCCAAAACTTTGAATGCATATCACGGTTTCCAGAGAATATTAATCAGCAAAAACCATGTTTCCAATGTTTTCAACATTGATAAAAAAAAATTTAAAAAAAATTCTTGAGCATTAAATTAGCATATTAGAATGATTTCTGAATAATAATGTGGCACTGAAGACTGGAGGAATGATGCTGATTGTTCAGCTTTGCATCAAAGGCATAAATAACATGTTAAAATAGAAAACAAATTGTAATATTATTTCATAATGTTACTGTTTTTACTTCTTGTAAAAGAAGAAGTGGGACTTCTTACAAAATTATTTTGTTATTATAATGTTTTTCCCTCAAACTTTTGCTAGGGTAGTGTATAATTTGTATATATACATCAGGTCAGGTCACCTTTATTTCTATAGCGCTTTATACAATACATTATACATACATAAAGCAGCTTTATAGTGATAAACAGGAAATGATGCATTTCGGCTGTTGTTCAGCTGAAGTCAGTTCAGTGTTGGTTCAGTTCCGTTGTAAATAGTTGTTCTCATACAACAGCGTCAGTACAGTCAGATCAATAATATTGTTGAATATTATATATATATACTTACACAGAATGTTAGTGTTTCTTTTTTCTTTCTTTGTTTCTCTCAGTATCTCCTTTGTTCCTTTCATGCATCTTTTTGTTGTCTTAAATATGTTTCATTCCTCTCTAAATTGAAGTGAAATACCTTTTGCTTGTGTTATCTTGTGTTATCACGGCTGTGCAGCACCAGACTCCCTAAATCTACCCTGTGTAAACGACAGATTTTTATCTGATCTGAATCCCACATTCTGTCTTGAATGATGCGTCACTTTCACCTGTTTATGGAATTGGTGTCATGACTGACTTTATTCTGCCATTTGTAAACTCTTAGTTTATCCTGTTTTCCTTTTTTATTGCTCATGTGGGTTTAAGAGCTAATGTTGATCTGAAGTCTGTGCCAGTGTCTGAAGCGCCACACACTCATGGAACAGATGACATCAGAATGTTCTCATAGTGCTTTGGCTTTATTTTCTGTGTTCCTGTTTAGTTCGAGACAGGGTGGGTCTCCGGGAGCGTACGACCGCAGCTTCAGGTGGAAATATCACCAGTTCCGCTTCTTGTGTCATGTGAGTTCTTCAAATCACCACAGGCCTTATGCTAGTGCAACACTTTTGTCATTTAGCATCTGCAAATTAATGTATGGGCTCCTCTTTTTTTCTGGCCTCTTTACGCAGTCCAACGCGCTTCCCAGTCATGTGAAAATCTCCGTATCCCGACAGACTCTGTTTGAGGACTCATTTCAACAGGTGAGTGAATAAGGATGCGGTGCAGCTCAACTTTGGACCGCTGACGCTTCTTTTATAATCACCAAAACTATCTACACTATTTTGTCATAATTTGTGTTGCAGATTTATTGCAGTATAAACCTTTTTTAGACACATTTTTACTGTCATACGTAAGCCTAAGTAGATCGAAGAACCCATTGCCAGCTTTTGTGGTTACCACGATGATGATGAAGACATGCCTGCAAAATGGCTTTAGTGATGCATGTTGAGTAGCGTCTGTATAGAGATTGTCCCAATACATTTTTTACAGCAATAAAGGCACAGAAAATGTTTGTCCCCCAATTCATTATCATAGATCATTATGATTTTGGCTTGTATAACCTCAAAGAACTTTCTTGTCTGAATACAACGACAAAACATTATCTGTTAAATTAATTCCATTAAAGCCTCTTACCAATTTTATTTAAGGAAAATTGTGACCCTGGTCCACAAAACCAGTCATAAGTAGCACAGGTATATTTGTGACAATAGCCAACAATACATTGTATGGGTCAAAATGATAGATTTTTTTTTTATGGCAAAAATCATTTTAGGATATTAAGTAAAGATCATGTTCCATGAAAATATTTTTTAATTTCTTACCGTAAATATATACAAAAAATATTTAACATAAAGGTAAAAGAACATACACTTTAAAGGCGATTTTCTCCATGTTTAGATTTTTTTGCACTCTCAAATTCCAGATTTTCAAATAGTTTTATCTCAGCCAAATATTGTCCTATCCTAACAAACCATACATCAATGGAAAGCTTATTTATTCCGCTTTCAGATGCTGTATACATGTTCATTTAAAAAAATTGACCCTTGTGACTGGTTTTGTGGTCCAGGGTCACAATTGTCAAAAAGTATTTTTTTTCTTTCATTTATGGCCAATATGAGATCAAACCAAATTGGTCTCCTAATTACGGACATCTTCATTTAGGCTAAATGGCTCATATCATTTTAGTTTGATCTCCTGAGATGGACAAGTAACATTCCCTTGAACGACACTTTCTTTTAAATTTTTAAGACTTTTTCAAGCCCTATTGTGTGTATTGTGGCTCTAATGAGATGTCCGCCTGTCTCGTCTCAGATCATGAACATGAAGCCGTATGACCTCCGTCGGAGACTCTACATCATCATGAGAGGAGAGGAGGGACTGGATTACGGAGGAATAGCCAGGCAAGTTCTCTGTGACGTCTCGCTGTTGGTCATCTTCATGTTCCTGCTCGTGCTGAATGTTTCTTGTTTCGGGTGTAACTGCTCGTTTGGTGTCTGGACCTCATAGTTGTCTTCCTGTGTCTGTGTCTGTCTCCTGTGTCCTGTCAGTGGTTTTACCCTATGGTAGGTTACGTCATGCTGTTCTACCACAGGGTAGAACCACGGACGGGATGTCTGGAGGTGTCTGCGTCGTCCTGTGGTGTGACCAAAACCCCTGTCACCCCCAATCATGGTCCCCTCTTTGCCCCTTTACCTTCTTTCCAAACACCCTCTGGGATCAAAGTTTAGGCCTTGGGTTCTGGTGAATTGGTTATGATTTGATGTGTGTGTTTGTGCTGCTGAATCTGTCTTCATCTTCATCACTGTATGTGACACTGTGCACTTTCCATCTCAAGAAAATGTATTGCATTTGTTTTTAATCTTTTATTTATATTTATTTATTTATTTATATGTTTTATTTCATTGTTTTATTCCACAAAAAGGTTTCCTTTATTATTTGTGCATTTTTCTGTAAATCTGTTTTCTTTTATTTGACTTGCTTCAAGTGGCTCAGAATGATTTCAGGTTTATAGGCAAAAACAACTTGTGGCTACATATCACTTTCTCCTCAAAACTACATTTTGTAAAAAAAGAGTTGGTGTATTTTCAAGGAAAAGCTACCAGAATGTTTCAAGCATAAATAGACATTCTATGCTTTTTAAACAGTACTGTATTGTCTATTCTTTCCCATTACTCTCATATGAAGTTGTTGTATAATGAAACACTTTGTCGAGATTTAAACAATTAAATGTTCCCTTTACTGATGACATCTGTTTAAATCATTCCTAATTTAATCTATAAAATCTAAATTGTAATTGAATTTTTAATAAAAAATGTAAAAAACATTTCGATTTGTTAGTATCCAAAAAATTCTCCAAACTATCTTTATTCTTGCATAATTTTCCAACACAGTTTTCTCAGTGATGTGGGAATATTTAAGTAGAGTTTGTCTCATTATAATACCAGCTAAAGGCAACGTTCAGAGTGTTGTGTGACTGACTCTCTTCTTCTCTGTCTCTGTCTGTAGGGAGTGGTTTTTCTTGCTGTCTCATGAGGTGTTGAACCCCATGTACTGTCTGTTTGAGTATGCCGGTAAAAACAACTACTGTCTGCAGATAAACCCTGCTTCTTCCATCAACCCCGACCACCTCACTTACTTCCGCTTCATCGGACGCTTCATTGCCATGGTGAGAAGGAACGCCTTATGACTCTAGTAGTTTCACATTAAACTGAAGTTTTGTATTTCTGTACATCTGTGTGTGTGTGTGTGTGTGTGTGTGTGTGTGTGTGTGTGTGTGTGTGTGTGTGTGTGTGTGTGTGTGTGTGTGTGTGTGTGTGTGTGTGTGTGTGTGTGTGTGTGTGTGTGTGTGTGTGTGTGTGTGTGTGTGTGTGTGTGTGTGTGTGTGTGTGTGTGTGTGTGGATGAGTGTGAACCTCATGGCATGAAAATAAATCTTTGTGTTCTGATATAGTGACTGGTGTTATATTAAGATCCAGAGAGTTTGTCTCACACCCTTCATGAGCCCATGCACGTCTGGGTTTGACATTCACAAACATATATTATAGAGATTCTCTGCTGTGTGTTGAATTCTTTCTCAGCCCTTGTGTTTCTCCTATTTTGAGCTTGTTCTGAACAGACTGTGTGACTCTGGGCGTCTGTGTTGTTTTTGGAGATCATTCCCAGAGTCAAGTCAAGTCACATTTATTTGTATAGCACTTTTTACAATACAGATTGTTTCAAAGCAGCTTTACAGAGATAACAGGAAAATAGTGCAACAAAGTTTGTTTCCAGAAGAAAAAGAAAAGAAAAGAAAAGAGGTCTGTGCTGTTACATTAAACAGTTTGCTGTCTATATACAGTATATATACACATTGTGTATAGATAGATAGATAGATAGATAGATAGATAGATAGATAGATAGATAGATAGATAGATAGATAGATTGATTGATTGATTGATTGATTGATTGATTGATTGATTGATTGATAGATAATTTAAGCAAAGGCAAACCTGCAATGATGGATGATGTAGCTCAGGAAAGCACATAAAAAGATCGGTGCACCGATCATGAAATTTGAGGCTCATGTTGATTACTTTGCCAATTTGGATTCCAAATGATTTCAATTTGTATACACGTTGAACTATCAAGTCTGAGGTTTGTGAATCCAGAGGAGAGTTTTTGGGAAATTTGTGCATAATTACTCTGAATTTACTTAAATTATTAGCGAAAGTTTCACGAATTAGGCCCACTGATATTTAACATTAAGATCAGATGATACAATCACAAATATTTATTTTTCAGAGAGTCACAGTGGTACTGTGCATGCACTACATTGTGCTGTAGCAACTACATCACACACAGTTAAAAGGTTGGTTCACCCAAAAATGAAAATTATCCCATAATTTACTCACCCGGTCTCAAGCCATCCTAGGTGTATATGAGTTTCTTATTTCAGCCAATCTGAGTTATATTTAAAAATATCCTGGCTCTTTCAAGCTTTATAATGGCAGTCAATAGTAACTTAGATTTTGAAGCCCAAAAAAGTGCATCCATCCATCATAAAAGTAATCCATACGACTCCAGAGGGGTTAATAAAGGCCTTCTGAAGCAAAGCCATGCATTTTTTTGTAAGAAAAATATACATAATTATAACTAATTATGAACTGTAATCACTAGCTTCCGGTAACGAAAAGTGACCTCTGACCCGATGTAGGAGTAGCGTAAGTTTAGGTGAGAGTTTAAACAAACAGGGCTGGGCAACAAACTCAAACTCCTCCCACATTTCTCTTTAAATGTTCCCATTTTAAACTTCTAATTCCTGACCGGTGTTTTGCTTTCCTCTATCGTCTGCGCTTCCACATTCTTCAATACGTCATGCTTCGGGTCAGAGGTCACTCTTCCACTAGAACTAGACTTGTATACGCGAGTCAGTGATTCTAGTTTATAAATGTATAAATGCTTGGCTTCAGAAGGCCTTTATTAACTCCCCGGAAGCCGTATGGAGCACTTTTATGATGGATTGATGCACTTTTTTGGGCTTCAAAAAAAGGTACCGTTAACTGCCATATAAAGCTTGGAAGAGCCAGGATATTTTTTCATATAACTCCGATTGTGTTTGGCTGAAAGAAGAAACTCATATACACCTAGGATGGCTTGAGGATGGGTAAATTATGGGATAATGTTCATTTTTGGGTGAACTAACCCTTTAATTTCCTGACAATTTGAGCATCACACAATCTAGATAAATTCACAAGCAATGTGAACGTGACGAACTGCAAGCAGTATGTCCAGTACTAGCTTCAAAATTGCCGGTCACAAATTATTATTATTTATGATTCGTTAACTTTTTTTTTCTATTTGTTGTAAGTAACACAAATTACTACTAATAATGTAAGGCAATGTTAAGGTTCCTTATGGTTCCGTTGTTGAAGGTTAAACTGTTATTGCAGCTACAGTATTTCTCTTATCGTGACAGACAGGTTTCTGGTGACCTTTTAAAATGGTTTGTGTAAGTGTATATGTCTGCTTAAACTGACTGACTGCTGCACTAACATTACATGAAGCTTTATCAGATGTACATTTGCATAATTGTTTGGATTTACCTTTTGCGGCTTTCTTTTCCTCTTTTTTCCTCTTTACAATGATGCAGCAGAATTGCCCTAATGACTCTTAAAAACCAATAAGATGCATCTCAAACACATTGGGCCCTATCTTGCACCCAGCGCAAGTGACTTTGTACACCGACGCATGTATCATTCCTATTTTGCACCCGCGCAAAGCGGACTTTTCCCTCCACAGAAGCACGTCGGTAAGTTAGGAAATACACTTGCGTTCCCGGGGGCGGTTCAGCGCAAAGAGGAGGCGTGTTCCGGCGCAAACGTTCCCTCATGCTATTTTGCAGGTTTAGAAAACAATTGCGCCACTAACCAGGAAAAAATAGTTTAAAGTCAGTGGCGCGTTGCGCATGTTATTCATATGCTATTTTAAGGGCGCATGCTTGGCCATAATCAATGTAGCGTGTGCACAACGCGCATGCACTTTGATTCTCTCATCTACACAGAAGCAGCAGTTTTCATTTTTGCAAATCATACATTATTACGATAGATAGATAGATAGATAGATAGATAGATAGATAGATAGATAGATAGATAGATAGATAGATAGATAGATAGATAGATAGATAGACAATTTATTATAAAAGCATACATCTAGCTTACACATTTACCCAAATTATCATACGCCTGTTTAACCGAAGTTAATTTGGGTGGGTTTCTCCATTTCAATGTAATTTCTCTCTTTTACGGCCGTGACGAGAGCGTTGCTCTCCTTGGCTGTGAACCGCTCCTGGCGCGCGCCCGGCAAATCCGCCGTTACAATAGCAATCCGTTATGGAAAAAGCGCGTCTGCTCTTAAAGGGAATGTGAGATGTCGCTCTGATTGGTTTATTTCACGTTACGCCCAAACCACACCTATGAATAATGAAGATTTGCAACCCATTTTAGATTTGCGCCTGGCGCAAGAGTCATTTATCCCGCCGGGAAAATAGCAACAGCGCCGAGACCCGCCCACAAAGTTACTTGCGCTTTGCGCTTGACACTTGCGTTTCAGATCGTTAAAATAGGGCCCATTAAATAGAACATGAATGTTTATAATGGCCCTCCGGCAACGATGTCATAGTGTATGGCCACTCAGAATGAACTCATTTTGTAAAATTACAGTTTATGTGTGAAATCTACAACAATAAACAAAAACCTGGTTGGACAGAATTTGACCAATCAGCTGTTAATGATCTGTGACTGCATTCCTAGTTGATGATGCATAATGTTTCCATGGATTTGTTTCTAAATTAATTTTTAAAAGTTGAAAAATTCCATGTGGCCTCAATTAATGATCTCATAAATGCTGCATGCATAATAATTTAAATATTTAGGTAAATCCTTTTAAAAATAGATTTAGATAGCATGACATTTTGACACAATTGACAATTATTACTTTCTTATGGAATGTTGCAGAATTTGCAGTATTATACATATCTATGCATGCACGTTATTATTATTTAAAATGTGTATTATAATCATAAACAAAAGCATTAACGAAGTCTTCCCCTCACACACCGGCGCAAAGGCTGGGTATAAGGTTGTATAAGGCTGTCCAATAGATGAGTTTCAATCCCTCGCCTCCAGAAACCTGTCATCGTTATGACTGGTGGAAAAAGGAGTTGCATTTCCGTTTCATGTTGACTTAAACAATTTTTTGTTGTTTTTATGACCTTCGACCTGTGATTGGCTCTCTGCAGGCACTGTATCATGGGAAGTTCATTGACACTGGCTTCACTCTACCCTTCTACAAGCGCATGCTTAACAAGAAACCCACCCTGAAAGACCTGGAGTCCATCGACCCAGAGTTTTACAACTCCATCATGTGGGTCAAGTGAGTATCAAGCCAGCAGCTGCATTCATTCATTCAATACAGATGACAATCAAAACAGTTCTCTGACAAACTGTGCTTCACTGATCTCCATGCTGGTGTACATTCACAGAGAGAATGATTTGGAAGAGTGTGGCGTGGAGCTGTACTTCGCTCAAGACATGGAGATTCTGGGAAAGGTGACGACACACCAGCTGAAGAACGATGGAGAAAATGAGCTTGTCACTCATGACAACAAGGAGGAATATATTGGGTACAGCTGCCGTATTCATTTATTTTCACTATAAAGGCCAATTCACAGTGCACCGACATAAGGCTTCCCCCTGATAGCCGATAGAAGAGGCTTAGTCGACCCAAATTTTATTAGTTATCCACAGGAAGTGGAGAAGTCATGCAGCCTGTGAGGGACAGATCGTTAACGGCGGGTAATTACCGTATGTCAGGCAGGAAATCCAAATGTTCGCCTATAATTCATCTTCCCTTTAGAAATGGCTTATCATTTGAAAAAGCAAGTAGTAGAAACTTTACTTGGCCACTCGCTCTAACGTTAGCCTAGCCATATCTAACATCCGAATGAACATCAAAATGAACCGAAAAACTCAGCGTATATTGGCTAGCCTTACAGACATGAGAAATATATCTATAGAAAGCTTGAAATGTCTACTTTTAAATGAACCAATTCAACTGGTAAACAAAAACTCAAATTTTGTTATCCGAATGAAAATCTATTTTTTAACCCCCTGGGATCGACAATCGCGCTGGCGCTATAGGCTCGCTTTTTTTCTTAAGTGCAAAAGAGATTCAAAATACTCTGTTGACTTTGATCTTAATTACGGAGAGCGCGCGCTATTCAAACGCAAATAATCTGAGGCGATCCACGCAAACCTGTGAACGCCCACAATCAGCTGGATAACACACATCTAAGTAATAATAATCCTGGAAAATGTACCTCAGAAGTGCTTGGAAGTATTATTTCGAGGAACGGATCCAGCTGAGAAATAGGTCAGTTCTATTGCTTTGTTCTAATCGCAATAGTGTCTGTAAGTTACACGCAAAAAGACTTTTTAAATATGAATCGCATTTCTGTGTGTGTGTGAATGAATGAATGAATGAATGAATGAATGCACAGATGCGCGCTGTTGTGGAGCTAAGCTGGAACAAATACTGTTTCAAAATGAATCATTGCTTTTCACAAAAAAATATCATTTATATTATATTTATTTGTTGTTAATGTTCTGTATGCATACCATAATGTTATATGGTAACTGTACGTTTTCAATAAATTAACCTAGTATTTTATAGGTTCAAATAGACACAAAATCTCGTTTTTATTCATTCTACTGCAGTCCGTTTTGCTCAAATAGAAATAAAGGCCTGTCTCTAATTCTGGCCTCCTTCCAATAAAGGCCTGGGCCGCGATGCGCTTGAGTAAAATAAAGGCCCGGGCCTATATTAGAGGATTTACGGTAGTTAAATTAATATAAACGTGCGATTAGTCGACTAATTGCTTAAATTAACGACTACTAGTCGACTAGAAATATCTTTAGTCGAGGGCAGCCCTACACCGACAGATGGCAAAAGACACTGTAATCTGGTGATTGTGAATTGGTCTTAAGAGTATTAATGGCCAGTTAACAGACACCTTTCATCCATTGGTGTTTTGTACACTAATAACAGGTACTGTCCTTAGAGATAAAGTGCCTTTTTTATGTTAAGAGTCCTATCCCAGTTTATTATTCAGCTCCAGTTTAAGAGTCTGTCGACTGTTAGAGAAACCTGTTCTTTGCAACTCTCACTGGTGATGCTAGTTGTGCAGAAATCCCACACTTCACTTTTAACCATGAAGCCACAATCACCGTCATCTATACACCTTTTTTCTCTTTTAAAAGGACTGTTCCTTTAACAGTGATTTTAAACTCATCGCACGTTTTTCTTGCAGTCTGCTGACTGACTGGCGGTTCACACGTGGGGTGGAGGAACAAACTAAAGCCTTCCTGGATGGCTTCAATGAGGTTGTGCCTCTGGAGTGGCTGCGTTATTTTGATGAGAAAGAGTTGGAGGTGGGTGGTGGTGTTGTGTTTTTAGCAAGGACTTGACATTTATAGATGCTTAAAGGTCCAATAAAAAACCCTCATCTATATGAAGACACATCACTGAGAAAACCGTTGTAAATAACTGTGTGATTGTGATTGTTTCTCGCTCTAGCTGATGTTATGTGGGATGCAGGAAATCGATCTGAATGACTGGCAGAAGAACACCATCTATCGGCATTACACCAAAAACAGCAAGCAAATTCACTGGTTCTGGCAGGTGATTTACACGCTCAGTCTTATGTGTTTTTATGCAGTCACAGCTACTTCCGCATTTCTTTTTTTACTATATATATATATATATATATATGTCATTGTGTGTCACTCAGGTCGTGAAGGAAATGGACAATGAGAAGAGAATTCGGCTTCTGCAGTTCGTCACAGGAACTTGTCGACTGCCGGTTGGAGGTTTTGCAGAACTGATAGGTACAGCTATAATATCTTAATGTACCTTTACACACAACAGTGCATTTTGATAACACTATTTACCACGTTAATATTAATAATATTAATAATAATAATAATAACATTAATTAGTTAACTAATTAGTTATATTTTCCTTTTTACTACAATAACTATTATTCTGAGTAGTCATCGATTCAGCAGTAGTATTTTTCTGCAAGCTGAACACATTAATTGAATCATTTTGCCCTATAGCCAGTTTTCATACAATATGAAATTACTGCATGTTATCAAAATCTCAAACATGGAGCATTTTATGGTTGTTTCTTTGGCCTTATCGTGTTTACCTAGTGGTTTAGAGGAGGAGGATTGACAGCTTTTTGGTTGATAAGCTTAAAGGATTAGTTCACTTAAGAATTAAAATTTCCTGATAATTTACTCACCCCCACGTCATCCAAGATGTTCATGTCTTTCTTTCTTTCTTCAGTCGAAAAGAAATTAAGGTTTTTTAATAAAACATTCTCCATAGTGGACTTTAACAGGGCACAACAGCTTACCCCTCGGCTGGGATCGTGTAAAGCTCTTTGAAGCTTCACTGAAACTGCAATTTGGACCTTCTAACCGTTGGACCCCATTGAAGTCCACTATATGCAGAAAAATCCTGGAATGTTGTCCTCAAAAACCTTCATTTCTTTTCAACTGAAGAAAGTAAGACATGAACATCTTGGATGACGTGGGGGAGAGTAAATTATCAGGAAATTTGAATTCTGAAGTGAACTAATCCTTTAACAATGTTGATGAAACAAAAGGAAAAACTTGAAATGGTGGCACTGTCCATGAATATGGTACAAAATAGGTCCTTAAACAGAGTCAGTGAAAGGAGGTGCGTGACCTTTGGAAAATTTTAACGAAGTATCATGAGCTAATGCTGCCTTCACGTGCTATCGGAAATTTCCTATTTCCCACAAGTTGTGATTACGAGCTTTGTCACATCCAAGCTCTTTGTTGTTGTAAAGAACATGAATCATGAAGGACACCAGGTTCTTTCTTGCATATTTATTGGGAAAATCGTATTAAAGCCAAAATTATATTTAGCGTCCCATTCATTGACATCCATATAAACATTCACCGTGCTTTAGATAGCTTGCTGACAGTTCTAGAATTTTGGCCAAATACAGGCTATTTTCACTGTGTATAAAATCACATTTTAATCCCCCTGTTTTGCTGTGTTCATGACAATTATATTAAAATATTAAGCGGGTAAGAATATTTCTCTTTTGGCTGCTGGTCTGTCATCTATTTAATTTCAGGTAACATTTGGAACTGGTGAATTTTGGAGGAACAGTCTGTAATTACTGAAAGTGCTTATGATACATTAATTTATTAAATAATATTAAATAAGTTAATAGACTATACGTTTTTTAGAGTGACAGATTAAATACTCAGTTAAATATTGATCTAAACCATAAGGATGTCCAATATGAGTCGATCAGTCTTTGGAGCGTCCTCAGTTTCACAGGTGGGCCACCGTACCGTCCACCTATTACCCCGAGAGTCATGTTATATTATAATTAAATATGCACTACTTGAACAACTCTCCCTCCGCCATGTTTAACGTTTAGCCCCGTCCAGCTCAAAATGATCCCAGAGCCTCCCAGTGGGAAATACGACTTGAGAAGGGCGTTCATGTCCAATTTTTAACTAGGAAATTCGTATTTACAATAATTCCGAAAGCACGTTACGGCAGCATAAATACAGTTATTCAACTAAAGAAAAAAACATTTGTTTGATCAAGTCTTCCCACCATTCAACTTTGACCTGAAGTCTGTCCACATTGTACATATTCAATGTTTAGAAGTGTAAATATTTCTAATAGTTTATCATTTTATCGCCTCATTGTCTAGGAAGTAACGGGCCACAAAAATTTTGCATAGACAAAGTGGGGAAGGAAACGTGGCTGCCTAGAAGTCACACTTGGTGAGACACAAATGTTCAACCTAAATCTGAAAAATAATAGAAAATAACTGTTTTTATAGAACTGTTTTGTGACTTATTTGTCCTTACATTTTCAGCTTTAATCGTCTGGATCTGCCACCCTATAAGAACATGGAACAGCTCCGTGAAAAACTTCTGTTTGCTATCGAGGAAACTGAGGGATTCGGACAGGAGTGACGAGCATGGAAAGGACAGAACCAAGAAAATTATTAATCAGTTTCTTGTGACTAGGCCATTAATACCACTAATGTGGACTGAACGGACAGACTGTTGAAGAGACTGGCTGCAGATTTACAGTTCAATTACTAGTTTATCTAAAAATGAAAACTCACCCTCACATCATTCTATACTGATATACTGTTATTTTTCCGTGCAACAGAAACGAAGAATTTTAAGGAATGGTCACTATGAACTGTTGTTGTATGGAAAAGAGGAGTGTGGGATTCAAACTTCAAATAACAGCAGTGCTGATGTGATGACACGAGGATGAGTAAAACAAAATGAGTTTCATTTTTGGATTCAACTATCACTTTAAACAGCAGCGCAGAAGCACTGATGGACCAGCAGCAGATAAACGATTTGACTGAATGTAATATTTCATTTGGCCTCTTCTGGGAATGATAACTTCACCTTACATTTCTATGCAGAGAAAGCAGTGCAAATTATGACATAGGTCACTGCATTATTTCATTATCAAGATTTTTAAAATGAATTCCCTGAATTGCCTAAATCCAAATGTGATCAATCCTGATTTTCCGTGTGAGGTGAAATTCTCAACCCCATCATTATAATGCAGCATTCAACACAGAAATATTATTACTAATAATAAAATAAACCGCAGCAAATGTCATGAACCGCCTAGCTGGAGATCATATCAGTGTATTTGGGCTAGAGGACCATTGAGGTAATTGAGAAAATAATTGTTTTAAAGAGATTGATCAGATATGATTTCATTATTTTGTGACATGCCATGCTACACTGTACATAGTTGAAATAAAATCCAGTTATGGACTGTGAAAACATTTGGGATTGTGACAGAAAAATCCTTTTTTACTCCGTGACATATTAGGTAAAGAAACCAAACTCTTCCAGATGTGCATCTTAAGGTTTGTTTTTCAGCAGGACCATCAGTAGGTAAATGAGTATCATTTTAGAACAAAACGTATTCATTTTGACCATTAATGATGTTTTAGGAAGTCTTTGTTTTTATAGGAATAATAGGGTTATTTCCCTAAGTGAAATTGTCTGTCCTTGAATGATTTAAATGAATTAAATAATAACAATATTTTAAAAAGCATGTATCCAATTTGGCATTTGTACACTTTTTTTATAACAAAGAATGGCTGTCCCCGATACTGCCGTCCATCTCAAGCATTTTAAAGGTGCAGTAAGTGATTTCTGAGAAACAAACAAACACACCAAGTGCAAGAATAAAGCGAAGCAAAATAATGCTTCAATGACACTCAAAACTGTCCTGTGACTATAGCTAACATTACAACAACAGCATCTTGCTTCTGTGAAACAGCAAAAACAATGTTACTCGCATACGGAGAGGAAACAACAGAACCTCAGTGTTCCTATGTAGAGGTTCTGCACGTGACGTCACTGACTGCGGTTACGCCCACTGAGTGGCAGAAACACTGAGCGGTAGCATTGGTTTTCAATGTGAATGCTGCGAAAAACACACAAAACGCATCTAAAACGGGAAAGAGCTTTGAGATTGACTGAACAAATGGATTTGAGAAGAAATCTGAGGTATATTTTTACAGACTGCCGAAAGCTACAGAACAGAGAAGCAAATGGATCGCTGCAATTCACAGAAACAACTGGATCCAGACAGCGAAAGGTGGATTTGCAGTAATCATTTTGTGTCAATATGTTGAATTTTGGGGTAAAAATCATACCCTATATATATTGTATTGTTATATATTGTATTGACAACATATCAATTAAATATTTACCATCTTACATAATGCATAAGTGGAGGTTTTTAAATGAACACTGACAAAAACTATACAAGTTTAAGGCTGGACTATATGATGATATATATGACATTGATATTAGTGATTACCTGGATTTAGACCTACCTATATTGTACTTATATAAAGCGTTCACAGGAAAATTTGCTTTATGTATTTCACCGGTGTTGAAATCAGGCACAAATAAATGTCAGGAAACACGATTCCTGCTGCATGTATGTCAATGGATCACTGGATCTTTGGGAAGTTGTTAGGAACACTTATATCGAGTCCAACCTTTAGTTTAAACTGATAATCGTTTGTTTTACTCGTGTTTTCGAAGTTTTTCCTGTTAACTCCAGTCACGCAGCAGCTCTTCTGCCACTCAGTCGTGATGAAGAGGGGGCGTGTTCCGGCGGGAAAGTGACATCAGTGCTGACTCTCTATTCAGGCCTTCCCGCTTATGTCTCTCCAGCGCTCAAAAGCTTTATTAATATTAATGTGGCTCCTAAAGCTCTTGCCTGATCATAACCCTTATTTTCCCAGTGACATTCATCTGACCTTTTCTCTTTTGTATTGGCTCTCTTCCCTCTCTTTCTTCACTCTCTCTCCTCCTCAATCCTCAGTGGACACGTCCCCTACTGCTGATTGGCCGATCCACTGTTAACAGCTTTTCTCAGAAATCGCTTACTGCACCTTTAAACAACTATTATCCAAGTTTATATTTGAGTTTATATTTAATTATAATGGAAATGAGAAAATGGGAGCACTGTTCTCCCTGTGCAGCAGAGTGAGCGTTTGAAGATCTGACATTTATGTTGTGATTAACATAATTGTTAGCGGACATCTTGGAGGTTCCACATCCTTGGACTCATGATTATGCGTTTCTGGCTGTTTTGCAGATGCCTTAATTATCTCTTATTTAACTACATAAGCTACATTTAAACAGTTTTTTTCTTCTTCAGGTTTTTAGTTTATTTTAAGAACACTTTCTACAAGTCAGAATTTCATAATTACAGTAATTCCAATATGGCTTTAATATATTTTACGATTTCTACCTGATGATCTCAGAGCCGCTTTTTGATTATTACCAAAACAGTCAGTAGTAGATCATTTGCATTCAGAAGCAGACAATTTACCTGTTTTTTAATTTTTAGAATTTCACAATTCATAGGTTAGGTTGATTGCCAGTTAACTAAGTTGTGTACAAAACCTATTTAACGTTTTTCCACAAAAGTGAGATAATTATTGTCACATTATTACTTGCACACAATATCAAGAATACATTTTTTAAATATACCAAAGTTAATTTGAAGGCTAATGAAGGCCTTTATCTTTATATCATTATATTTTATTAGTAATGTTTAATTTTAAGTAGTCAGAAGTGCCCTTTATTAAAGAACACATCTTTTTTTTTTTTTGTGTTTGACAATTATATTAAAATATCAAGAGGGCAAGAATATTTCTCTTTTGCCTGCTAATCTGTAATCTTTTTCATTTTCAGGTTAAATTTGGAAATGGTGACTTGGAGGAACAGTCTACAATTACTGAAAGTGCTTATGATACATTTAGGACTTCCATCAATAGACTACATTTTCAGTTAGGGCTATTTCAGTTAAATATTGTTCTTAGAGAAAAGATTGCTTGTAAACAATAAGGATGTCCAATATGAGTCGATCAGTCAGATCTATAACGTAATATTTTAACAGTTAACTGTTTTTTATGTGATAAATACTCATCTAAAAATGATAATTTATTAAAACACTGTTTATTTAATTTATTATAGTTGTGAAGAAAATATTAAAATACTGTATTTGGTAACACTTTATGTATAATGCATTCTATTCATAATATACGTTATAATTACATTTTCATAAATAATTTTAACAAAGTTCAAATGCATTATAATATTAGCAGATTTCTTGCATCTGAAATTGGTTGTTTGTCTGTTTTATTGCATTCTAAAGGTGTGATGATTAATATATAAGTATTATAATGTATTGTAATGTGCTTACAGTTATTCATCCAATGCATTATAAGGTAAATGACAAGGCACAATTAATGCAACAAAACACGTTTATATAAAGGCTTTAAGTAATTAAATAATTATTTATTTACCTGAGAACAAATGCTGTCCTTTAAAGTGAACAACATTTTTGTAATAAATGTGGGCTTATTTTAACCCCCAACAGTGTTGACTGAGATGGAAACAAACAAAAAACAAAATGTAACGTTGTCAAGATACACTAAAACGTTTAAAGCAAGCTTTGATTCTGCCACTGTCAGTGAATAATAATAATTGCCTGTTTGTTCACTTTTGTTTAAGCTGTTGCTTTACTTCATTTATTTACAAATAAAACAATAAATTAATATCTAGAACTCTGCTTTCAATACATTTATACAGTTCAATGGAAGAGTAGCTGTATCGAACAGACGCTGGCTTGTATTAAAGCGCCCTCTATCGAGCGAATGTGGAGACTCTTATTTTGAAATCTTTGATATCGTATTCTACTTCTGCTGTGGGTGCAAGACTTCTTCCCAAGACACGAGAAAGCACACGAAGAACACTTTTATGACCTACTGAATTTATATTTGCATCCGTAACTCGTAAGTGTTAACCAGGCATTTAAGTGTGAGTACACAAATACTGCGTTAACAGTAATGTAGTAAAAACACATGTTAAGTCTCATCATGAATTTCTACTGTTCATGTGTACCATCAGATCATGTGGAGTCCTGATGAAATTGCCAGTTTGTGTTATAATAACTTTAATAAACTCCCTAAGAGAGGAAAGCCAGAGGCGGGCAGAGAGTGGACTCTACTGGCTGCTGTAGTTCTGCTGACTGACAGCTCAGACCAGAAGACAGGTTAGCCATACTGTTTAACTAAGTGCTCATCTCATTAACGCTGATATGAAAACTTCAAAATGCCCTTTTAACCATTTAATCTCAGTTCAAAAGCAGGTTGTGTCTTTGGGGACGGGCACCAAATGCATCGGCCAGTCTGCTATGAGTGTGAAGGGTAAATGTAAAAGATTTAAACAATTTGTCAAATACTAACCTACTTTGCAATCTCATATATTTTGTATTGTGATGATTTGCA
The DNA here is from genome assembly GCF_965113295.1 of Leuciscus leuciscus. Lineage (NCBI taxonomy): Eukaryota > Metazoa > Chordata > Actinopteri > Cypriniformes > Leuciscidae > Leuciscus > Leuciscus leuciscus. Next base: position 9,822,714 of record NC_138724.1, on the reverse strand, counting down.
GGTGATATTCTGAATGACAGTCATGCTGAGGTTATTGCTCGAAGGGGGTGTGTCAGGTAATTTCGCATGACATCAGAACTTAGGTAACACAGTATCAGTTTATCTTTGTTAAGTTTAGTTAATACAAATACAGCTGTTCATTGTTTGTTAAATTTAGTTCACAGTGCATTAACTAATATTAACAAGATTTTTTATAAAGTATTAGTAAATGTTGAAATTAACATATAAGATGCAGTTCATTGTTAGTTCATGCTAACTAATGTGGTTAACTAATGTTAACTAATGAATGAACCTTATTTGTAAAGCGTTACCAGAACTTCTTTGCATTTGTGATGCATTCACAAACACAAACCCAGCTGCTCCTTATTATCACAATCCTTCACAGTTACACTCACACTGTAAACATATCTTATGGGCATGGATTTATGCATTTACCTTTCTATATTTGTACATGGATTTGACAAGCGTCAAGCGGATGTTATGTCCTGTAACCTGTGTTCTGGATGACTGAAGTTCATGTGTGTTGTTGTAATGGAAGCCCATTAGAACTGCTATCCAAATATAGACCACATTTTTAAGATTATTTTTATTTTTTGCGATACTTGGCTTGCTTTTGATGTTTTTACAGTGCAACAAATCAGTCTTAACAAATATATTTCTTGTTTTCCTTAAACATCTAAATATTCCTAAAACAAGAAAACTGTACAAATCCCCTAACCATATAGTTTATAAGACATTAAGACTTGTTTTCAGAGGATTTTATTTTTCTTGGTCCAATAATCAATCTGTTGATAGAAGATCAATATTTTTTAAACATAAGAAATATATATAGAAACTGAGTACAAGAAATAAAAATTGTCATTTAATGTAACAGTACTAAAATGTAAACAGTTTTATAGATGTGAATTAGTCATTTTTCTGCGAGGCAAATAATAATTAAATGTCTCGATTCATGAGACACCAATAATGTAAAAATTAAAATCAAAAGAATGTGCTTCTTGGTCACACTGTTGAGACTAAATTTGGTTTTAAAGTAATAACAGTTGAAATGAATCTGTGCACTTGAGTGTTTGCTCGGCCACACTGATGTTTCTCTGCTCAGGTATCTGACGGAGCAGCTGCACAGGGCTGTGAGTGGCCAGAGCTCCGATGTCTTCTGTCCTGGAGCCGGAAAGGGAAAATGGACAGTTAAACCAGGAGTTTCTTTCCTTTTCTTCACCAGTCAAACACCCTGTGAGTCCAGCTTTATGTCTTGCATGTAAATATTTGTTTAGTTAAAAAGGGTCTCTGCTGTGCACTAACAGTCAAATATTTGTATACTCTTTCTCTTATGTTATTATTACTATATTTCCTATGTTTTAGAAAATTAGTCATCAAATATTTAAACCAAAAAGTAAAACAAGGAAAATTATCAGTCATTACATTTAAAGAGTTAGTTTCTTTCATTAATTACTCGTTCCAAACCCGTAAGCCCTTCGTTCATCTTCAGAACACAAATTAAGATATTTTTTATGAAATCTGAGAGCTTTCTGTCCCTCCATTGACTACAATGTTATTACTACTTTCAAGGCCCAGAAAAGTATTAAAGACATCGTTAAAAAAGTCTATGTGACTACAGTGGTTCAACCTTAATGTTATGAAGCGACGAGAATACTTTTTGTGCGCAAAACCCCTCAAAGATAACGACTTTATCCAACACTCTCTTCTCTTCCGTGTCAGTCTGCTACGCTGTTCACTGTGCAGTGCTTCCAGGTAGTACGTCAGAGCGCCGGTTTATTATTGGCTAGCTCCTACGCCAGCATCTCATACATGTGTCGTAATGCTCACATGAACCACGTCAGCCAATAATGACCTGGCGTTCTGAAGTAAAACCTGGAAGCGCTGCACAGTTTACTACTAAAGCTCTCGGATTTCATCAAAATTTGTATTGCGAAGATGGACGAAGGTCTTACGGGTTTGGAATGACATGAGGATGAGTAAATAATTACAGAATTACATTTTTTTGGTTGATCTAACCCTTTAATTACAGTTGAAGAATTCATAAAAAAAAATTAAAAAATCATATTTAGTCTTGCTCTTCAGGCATAGAAACATTAATTGCATTGATCATGAAGGAAACAACATAACCAACCTTTGGAATCATATGTAAATATATGAAATTGCTTAATCAGAACAGTACTAATATATATATATATATATATATATATATATATATATATATATATATATATATATATATACACACACACACACACACTATATGGACAAAAGTATTGGAACACCTGACCACACCGACTGGTCCCCTCTTTGCAGCTTCCACTCTTCTGGGAATGCTTTCCACAAGATTTCAAGTGTTTCTGTTGGAATTTTTGCCCTTTCATCCAGTAGAGCATTTATGAGGTCAGGCACTGATTATGGATGAGAAGCATAGGCGGAGAGTGAACCAACTCTAGGCTAGATGTAGAAAGAGAGGGAAGGGAGCCAATACAAAAGAGAAAAGGTCAGATGAATGTCACTGGGAAAGAGACTAGATTCGAATAATAAATAGCCTAACCATTGCCTTACCCTTGCAGCAAAACATACATTTTCTTCAAATACTGAATGGATTATATATCACCTAAGCGTGCATACAGTCGCTAATCACTAAGCTATCACTCCTCTTTACACAAAGTTCTGCTAATCGATTAAGCTGACTGTACAATGAATAACTTATTTAGCCTACATAATGTCTACACTTTTTTGCCACAAGTTAAATTATAACGAGAGAATTTGAATGTGCGGATCTCAGCACTGGACAAAAACTCCGGCGTATTAAGTGTTGAGGGGATTCTAACTTAAACACGTCTGATTGACCATTGCGTTCAAGAAATCATCAGATATGTTTGTGATTGGCTACATTGGTCAACGCTGCAAAAATACGTTGTAAATAAAAAAAAACTATTTATATTAGTTTCAACGCTGTCAAGAGCACAATCACCAAATCTGTTTATCGGTTTATGATTAAAGTATACATAATCAGAATTCAGTCATAATTCAGAGTTCAGCTCGCGCACTGAACAAAACTCCGGTGTTTCAGCGATTATCTTAATGCCTCTGATTGGCCATTGCATCTCAACAGATCACGTAAAAAGTATGATGCAACATAAGCAGATCTAAATTTAATGTTTCAAGCCCGCAATCGACACTTTATTTTAAAAATTTTTAACTTTATTACTAGATTTAGTTTAAAGGGGTCATATAATGGTACATGCACTTTTACAAGTTGATTGTACTGAAATGTGTGTTGGCAGTGCCTGTACACAACCATCATAAAATGATAGAAATCCATCCAGTGTTTTTTTTTAAATCTTATACGTTTCCCCCCATCTCAAATCAAGCTGTTCGATATTGTGACGTCACAAAATCGACGCCCCTCCCACAATTGCTGATTGACAGGAGCGTTTCAACACAGACCCGCCCTCGTGAGCGAGCTGTCAATCATAGCCCGTGCGGACCGGCGCAGTCATTGTTGATAGCTGGAGCACTGTCTGTCTATGAGCAGAATGGCGGTGTTCTGTTCTTGGGTGTAATAACGAACACAGCAGTCATATTGATGTTCCTAAATCCGAACCGCTGAAGACGCAGTGGCTGAGTTTTTTTTCGAAGGGAATATTACTCACGATCAACGTCAATGCTTTCATGTTTGCGAGCGTGAATCATTTCACACACCAGACTGCTTTATAAACTAGGTCAGTAATAAAGCTGTTTTTGCTAAGAAGCTGCTCCTGAAAAAAGGATCGGTACCAACTATTCGTGTTCCTGCTGCACCTCCAGGAGAACTGAAGTGAGTGTAACGTTTTATTGACCTTTATATTAATCTTTATATTAATCTTTGCAAATCGCTTGCATGCTTCACGATGAATGCAGCTATTTTTACACTCAGGTACATTACGGCATGTTTTCTATGTACAACGTTCTCAATATAATTCATAATCCCACGTTTATAATGAACAACGCGTTATGGTTATTGTGTTATTATTACAAACGGTGTCCACACAGAACAGAGGGGCGGGGTGAGCAAAGCTCATTATCATTTAAAGACACATGCACTTAAACGGCGTGCTGAAAACAGAGCTGTTTTTAATTAAAGTATATTACAAACTTTTAATTTAGACCCTAAAGAATCATATTGGCTTGTACAAAAATGGCATTATATGACCCCTTTAAATGTGCTGGTGCATTTTTGGCAAAGCATTCCCCAGCCTTACACACTCTCCGCCTATGACGAGAAGGCCTGGCTCACAATCTCTGTTCCTGTTCATCCGGTTCATCAGGGCTCTGTGTGGGCCAATCAGGTTCTTCCACACCAAACTCAGCCAACTATGTCTTCATTCACCTTGCTTTGTGCACTGGGACACAGTCATGCTGGAATAGAAAAGGGCCGTCCCCAAACTGTCCCACAAAGTTGGAAGCATAGCATTGTCCAAAATGTCTTGGCATGCTGAAGCATTAAGATTCTCTTGACTGGAAGGAAGGGTAAACACACTAAGCTAACACAGCCCCATACTCAATAACACCCTTCTCCACCAAACTGTACAGTTGGCACGATGCAGTGACTCGTGAGGCAGGTAACGTTCTCCTGGCATCCGCCAAACCCAGACCATTCAGACTGGCAAACAGAGAAGCGTGATTAGAAGTTTCCACTGCTCCAGAGTCCAGTGGTGATGTGCTTTACACACTCCGTCCGACGCTTGGCATTGAATTTGTTGATGTGAGGCTTTCATGCAGCTGCTCGACCATGGAAACCCATTCCACGAAGCTCCCGCCTCACAGTTTTTTTGTGCTGATATTAATACCAATAAAAGTTTGGAACTCTTCAGCAGTGGAATCAGCAGAAAGTTGGTGACTTTAATGCACCATGCACCTCAGCACTCGATGACCAGTTCATTCTGTGACTTTACGTGGTCTTCTGCTTCTTGGCTGAGTTGTTTCTGTTTCTAAACTTTAATAAAATCACTCACAGTTGACCGTGGAATATCTAGCAGGGATGAAATTTCACAAACTGACTTATTGCCAGGGTGGCATCCTATCACAGCACCATTCTTAAATTACTGAGTTCTTTTGGACAACCCATTTTTTCACAAATGTTTGTAAATGCAGACTGCATGGTTATTATTATAATTTTTTTACACCTGTGGCAGTGGGTTTGATTGAAACAATTGAATACGATAATTCAATTGTTCATATAGTTAGGGTCAGTATATGTGTTTTTATCTTCATATTTATTGTGTATATGTGTGTATATCTTGTCAGTTAGTGCTTTGCTAATGTATCCTCAGGTGGTGATGCCTCCATATTCCCTATGACTGGCAGTCAAGCGCAGCCCTGTGAGCCAGTAAAGGCAGTTCAGAACAAAGAATCAGAGAGACGAGGCCTGAAGCGACACGCTGAGAGTGAATTAGAGGAGACCAGACAGGGTCCTGGAATGAAGACAAGTGACAACCATTCATCATTCAGAAAATCAGGGGATGCCGATGAGCATGAAGTTATAACAGAAAACAAAGAGCATAATCAATTAAATGAAGTCTCATACTATCAACCGGATGTAAAGAAAGTCTACCCGTCGGACCTCCACCGCACTGGGGCAAAGTGTGTCCCTGATGGCCCAACCGACCCTCTCAAGCCTGGAATACTCTATCACAATGTTGGGGTTTTGAGGGTTAAGCCAGGCCGTGGGGAACGAACACTTTCTCTCTCGTGCAGTGATAAACTTACCCGCTGGACCATTCTAGGCTTCCAGGGTGCCCTGCTGTCTCATTACCTGCAAGGACCGATCTATTTCAGTGCTGTGGTGGTTGGGAAGGGTCTATACAACCATCAGGCAATGCAGAGAGCACTGATAACACGGTAAGTGTTGCTATGTTTAAATACCATACTAACATTGTGCAACGTTGGGTTTGTGTAATTTACACTGCAGAGCAAAATGCCCAAGTGTCATCAACTTAAATTTATCAAAGGCCTTATTTTACTCATAACTGTAAAAACCTCATTATAAAAACCCATAGGAAAATCTTGAGGGAACCACTGGTGGATTAACAGATGTAATATAAGTATAATCGCTAATATAAAGGAACAGTATTTTAGAAGTCCAAGACAAAGTTTACTTTGCACGGTCACACGCACACGCACACGCACACGCACACGCACACGCACACGCACACACACACACACACACACACACACACACACACACACACACACACACACACACACACACACACACACACACACACACACACACACACACACACACACACACACACACACACACACACACAGGTTTGGCCACATGTTATACATAATAGGCTATCATTTAAAATTTTAAATACACATTTAAATTAGAGTTTCCTCCCCACTGCTCAAATAACACTTGTGCTGTAACAGCTTTAAGTGTGTGTTTAGTTAAAGTCTCAGCCTACTAGACATACAGGTGTATCAGGCCATATAAAAGCTTAACCAGAGATCAGATTTCTTAGTGTTTTTTGGAATGCTGTTATGCTTAAACTGGAATTTTGTCTTAGTTCAGGTGTTCATTTAGTTATTTTTCCATTTTTCATTTTATGCTGATTTTCAACCAGTGTTCACTTTTTTTAGGAGTTACACCCAAAAAGCCAGAAATGACCTTATAAACCCTCTGTTTAATAGCGCACGTTTTCCACATGCTAGAGCTCCAGAGGGTCTTGTATTGAAACTGGGTTGTTTTTGTTTTTCTTGCTGCCCTACACAAAATTCGGAAGAATTCTGGATAACTAAGCTTGTTCTTAGATGTTGCTAATTTAAAAAAAAATTTTTTTTTTAAATAATGTTTTATAAATTTTTCTTTAAATGTAGTTTTTATATTAATTTGAAAATAAATGTTTTGTTACATTTTAAAAAATATATATTTATGTAGCAACTTCAAAATCAGTAATGTAGTACACTACTTTGCATGAAGTATACTAGTAGTTTTGTAATTGGTTTAGTCAGAATGCTTAAACAAACAGAGCAATGTTTGAGCCACTTGATGTGTCTGCATATTAAGAAGAAAGTATTTTACATACAGAACTTTTAGAGAATTATGCAAACACTGTATGCACATCAAAACAAAATTAATATTCAATAAATATTTATAACATTTAATAATAAATATGATTAATTCATAATAATTTAATATATCAAACATTAAAGTATTTATACAGTTATATTTACAATCATTTAAATGAGGAAGGGGATTTTTTTAATGCATTTTGTTTTCTTAAAAAAAAATGTCATCTGTAAAAAGACAGATTTCAGGGAAAGAGGAAGAGGAAGAGGAATGACATAAAAAGCAGCCATATAAGTAACAAATTATGTTAAAGTCACCATAAAATCAAAATGGACTATTCTTTTTTTTTACAGAATGTTGCAGTGTTTATTATAAATGATTTATCTGTGTAAATCATTTTTTTATTTTTTTTTATTCATGTTTCATGATTCATAATATTTGAGCAAAATCCTTAAAGGTACAATATGTACGATTTTTTTATTAAAATATCCAAAAACCACTTGCACAGTGTTATATATTTCGTTCAATTGTGTACTTACATTATTCTAAATGTTTCCAAGAATTTGTAAATTCAGAGAAATTCACAATTTTAAATAGTTGTATAAATAGTTAAATAGTCCCCTGGTTTCCGCTTATACTGCCATAGTAACCATGGCGACAGACATGTCTAATATTGATCTAGCTTACTGTTAGTCTCATAAAGCCAACAAACTAACACATAGAATAACATTATAACTTTAAACACACTCAAATGCAGTTTAGTGTGATAGTGTAGACCAAGTGAAACAGCGCTGCATTAACTCACAGTTTTAATCAGTCTAATAAACTGACCTGTGTGAGTATTATTCAGCACTTGCTGTTAGTTCGGTAGAATGAAATGTCCTCATTCCTTTATATCCGCGGGACCCGGGTCGCGTGTGGCGCTGATATCTGTCTCTCATTAGCAATCGCGACCTGCTTCTGTTAGATCCATCGGCATGACGACAAGTTCTATGATTCCTCTCATTCACTGCATCATCAATCTACGCCTTTGTTATTGTTCTGAAGAGGTTAGCGACCTCTAGCGGCGGAAAACTACATATTGTACCTTTAACCTTCCCCTCCCCCTCGAATCGGTTTTCTTCATGACGTTTGTGTCAGTGGCTCGACTTAATATCCTCCACAACTGCCTGCAAACTACCATTCAGATCTGCCTTCGTTTAGTTAACTTCCTACGATTCAATCAAATCCCGAGGACAAAATCAAGTCCCACTCCCACCCCACATTTTATCTCCTTCTAGAGGCCGTTTTACTCGGATATACATAACAACAGGGAAGAAAAGACATTAAATTCATGCTGATTTTAAATTGTTCCATTAAAATAATTAAAACTCACTTATCTTCTCTTATAGATGTTCTCATGTGAGGGGTTTGCCATCAGGTTTCTCCATACAAGCTCCAGAGCTTCTGCAGGCCAGTCTGGAATTTACTCACAACCACACACACACAGAGTCCAAACACACACACACACAGGGCAGAATATCTCCCTGTGGGGCAGGTGAGCACACAAACATATTCATTCATTAATTTAATTTTTATAACTGCACAAATTTTTGTAATGAATTCAGCTGGAATTTCAGGCTTTGAGTTTCAGGCTTGTATCCTGACTGGCATGTTACGTCAAAAGCAAATAAAGCCAGTGACGCTCTCTACACTGAATGTGTCAATGGACACACTCTGTGTAGAAAAGTTTCACAATGTTAGATGTTCAAACATTAATCTTAAATGTATTGTGTACATAATCCCAAAGCAGATTTCACAACTACAGTGACAGCATGTGGACACGTCAGTTGGTGTGTTGGTGTGTTTTTTTCTGTTTATAATGGCTCTTTTTTGCTTTTGACGTAGCATGACGTTTGCTGTAGACAGGGTCACAATGGTCCGTCTGTTTCAGCTGCTGGCGTTTCCTTCAGATCTGTCATATATCATTCTTAGGACTGTGTTGAGCAGGCTGTGTTAAAGGGATAGTTCATCCAAAAATGAAAATTAGCCCATGATTTACTCACCCTCAAGTCATCCCAGGTGTATATGACATTCTTCTTTCAGACGAATATGATCGGAGTTATAATAAATAAATGTCCTGGCTCTTCCAAGTTTTATAATGGGCACTGAATGGCTGATCTGTTTTGAAGTCCATCAAAGTGCATCCATCCAACATAAACGAACTTCAAACGGCTCTGGGAGGTTAATAAAGGCCTTCTGAAGCGAAGAGTTTGTGTAAGAAAAATATTAATATTTAAAACTTTATAAAGTAAAATAACTAGCTTCTGGCCAAACGAACATACGGATTCCACTTAAGTCTAAAGCGCAACTTATGCGAGTAATGCGACGCACTGCTGATATTTACGCTACGCCATGACGCACTACGCTACTTCTGACATCATAAGTTGCGCGTTAGGCATAAGTTGACTGCGTACGGCTGTTTGGCAGGAAGCTAGAATTTTACTTTGTAACATGTTAAATATGGATATTTTTCTTATACAAACACATCACTTCAGAAGGCCTTTATTAACCCCCCAGAGCAGTGTGGAGCACTTTTATCACGGATGGATGCACTTTTATGGACTTCAAAACGGAAACTGCCATTATAAAGCTTGGAAGAGCCAGGACATTTTTTAATACAACTCCGACTGTATTCGTCTGAAAGAAGAATGTCATATACACCTAGAATGACTTGAGGGTGGGTAAATCATGGGCTAATTTTCATTTTTGGGTGAACTATCCTTTTAAGTTAAACAATTAATAAATAAATAAAAAATCTTGCCCTTGCTTGGTGTATATGATACACTCTTTCATTTCTGTCCCCTGTAATGATAAAAAGTGACAATTTGAAAATTGTGTCATCACCCAAACCGATTAACATTTTAGAATTAAATTTTTATTTTTATGAGTTTAAAATGAATAGAGCACTGCAGTGATATTTTTGTAGGCCAACCTGTTAGTTAGCTGATTCCCATTGGCTTCAATCTCACCACCATTAACTTTTTCAGTCTTTATTTTAAAAAAACAACAAAACATTTTCCCTGAAAGTTTGAGTTATAGTTTGCTAGAGTGTGATTATAAACACAACATAGCTGTGAAAGTGGACTAGTGACTAGAAGAATTTACCATGTTTGGTCGATGATGTTTAATGTTCCCGACAACTTCTGTAATCCCATTTAGACACTTATTAACAACTGCCTTTTTCAAGACAAGTACAATATTTAATATATTAAAATATTCTAAACACTTGAATATTCTTTTTTTTTTTACTGAATGTTGCAGTGTTTATTATACATGATTTATCCACGCAAATCATTATTAAAAAAAATCATGTACACTTATAATCTTTTATAAAAAACCTTAAGCTTCCCCTCCCCCTCAAAACGGCATCTGTTTTCTTCATGACATGTGTCTCGGTGGAGGGCGGGACTAAATATCTTCCACAACTGCCTGCAAACTGGCATTCAGATCTGCCTTTGTTTAGACAGCAACGGCCAACTTCCTTCTATCCAGTCATCTCCCAAGGATGAAATCAAGACCCGCCCCACATTTTTTTCACATTCCAGAAGCTGTATCACTCAGATATACATCACAACTGGGAAGAAAAGACTACATAATAATATTGAGGAAATAAGACTATTAAAGGTAGGGTAGGGGATTTTCAGAGAGGCTAGCAATAGCGAGCTAGCTTTGAAAGCATAAGATCCCGCCCTCCCTTCAGAGCATCTCTCATTCACTCGGCGGCCATCTTTGAAATGCCTCCCGGGCGTGCAAGTACAGCTCCTATCTCTTTGAATGGGGAAACATCAAATTCTCCAAAACTGTTCGCCAAGCTTACGATTAAATTTCATATTTGAAATCACCAATGAAATCTGACAACAACTATCTCATATTTTTTGTTTCTAAATGCTCGATTCATGACAAAAAAACGATTTTTTCCAGGCTGGATCAAGCTAATGCGCAGTGGAAGTGTGTGTCTGACTGTTTCTATAGGATCCGGAGCTTCTAACGGCAGCTGCAGTGACGCAATGACTTCACCAATCGGCGATTGGCTCTTATTTAGAAGTCAGGACTTATTCCGCCATATTGAGCGTTGCACTTTTCCCCATTCAAAACAATACGAGTGACGAGTCTTGTGTTATTCTATAGTCTTTGCCTGTACCACCTGACTGCTGCAGATTCATTTCTGCGTTGATAGCGTTGCCATTGAAACACATAAATTCGAGTCATTAATCGCTTCGAGTATAACATTACAGGTTTCCATCTCTTCCAGATTACAGTAGTTAGTGTGTGAACGTGGCATATGCTTGTTGTTTTGGTTCAGGAGGAACTGTAAAAGATGGCTGCTGTTTCGTTTGCGGTGCTCAGTGACTGACGTCTGTCTAACTCTGCATAGCATGAAACGCACTGATGACGTGTGATGTCAGGCAGGTAGGACAACGCATCGTTGCCCTCGGAACGCAGTGGACGAACATTTTATGGTCCTACTCCTTCCACAGAAGATCTAAACTGACATTTTAATGCATTTAGACTACTTAACTTAGTGATTGCTATCAGGATGTGAATTTCAACAAGCATAACAAAAAAACGTTTCTGGAACAGATCACCTATCCTGCCTTTAACCACAGACCTTTTCCCCGGCATTTAACGAAAGACCTCATTGTCTTTGAGCTGATGGAAATGTAAATGCTAAAATGCAAAGTAGTTTCCGGGTTTTAGCCTACAAAAATACATAATCCCTGCAGCACTGCTGCTACTGTAGAGAACTTCTTTCAGTAAGCCCAAGACTTTGCAAAAAAGGGAAAAAATTATTTTAGCAAAAATAATTACCGTCACACAGAACATCAAAAATCTCCTCCAAAGTAGTTCAGCAGAAGAATCATTTTTGAAGGTTTCGTCATTCTTTGGTCTGTTATGATTTGGTTTCATTCATTTTCTTTGCAGATATTGCATAGTAAGGCCTTGTTATAATGATAGTTAATGATCTGGGGTATTCTCCTGCTTTCCTGAATTAACAGAATTATGAATATTCTTGCAGCCATCAGCTGGTGTGCAGTGTCCCAGCATCCTCTAGATGTCACTGCCAACGGATATAAACAGGGAGTGACGAAGAAAGCTTTGGGAACATTGCAAGCAAGGTGATCTCAGGATAACGAATTATTTACATTCCAAGAATAACATGTGATATGATGTGCTGTATGCATTCAGAATGTTACTTTGTAAGTTGACAGTCATCACAAAACATTGTCACCACAATAACCAGTTCTGAGCTCACGCGTTTTGTTTCATATTTCTCCATGTGTAGATCTTTAATCAGTAAAGTGGAGCTCTTTCATTCGTTTCTGAAACTCAGGGCAGCAACTGAAGACTCTCAGCTTCCAGAGACCCTCCGGTGAGTGTTTTAATGTAGGGGAGACCTGGAATAGTTTTACTCTAAAGTAGGGGTGTAACGATACCCTCAAGTCACGATTTGATACATATCAAGGTACTAAACTCATGATACAATATTATTGTGATACTCCAACACATATGATAAGAGATTAACAAAAAATGTACTGTTGATTAAAATGCTCAATTTGATATTACATTGTGTGTGTATATGAATAGGCTTGGACTTGTTGCTGGAAACCCAATGCACAGGACAATATAGACACCAGAATAAAAATATTCATGATTCTGAAGCTGAAAATACAGAATTATTTTAGACGAATATGCTTGCACTCTGACACTGACTAGGTATATTTAAAATAATGTAGGACACTTTTTACTGGTAACAGAAGATATTTGGCATTATCAGGAGCCACAAATATCCCCCCATTACATTATATTCAACATTATATATAGTAGTTTAATGTAGTACTGACAGAAAAACTCTTTCTTTGACACACACTCTTTTCTTTGACACACACACAACTCTTTTCTCACACAATAATTTTAATCTTGGGTGAACTATTCACAATACATATTGTTGCAGTTTTGTATTACGATATATTGTGACACGATATATATTGTTACACCTCTACTCTAAAGTCAAGTCACTTTTATTTACATAGCGTTTTATACAATACAGATTGTTTCAAAGCAGATTTACAGTGATAACAGGAAAATAATGAATCAGTGATGCAAACAGAGTTCAATTCTGCTGTGAACAGCTCAAAAAGAGTCTCGTCTACAAAAGCTTTTGAACAAGAAAATAGTTCAATGAACACAAATGACCCACGTGTTGTCACACTGTGAGGTTTGGGTTCATTAATTAGGTTAAAATAATAATAAATGGTTAAACATGACTTTCCCCTACCTGCCATTTATGGATAATATCCTCATCTTAATACTTAATACTTAAAGTGTGGTTTTATGTCCCAATGCTTAGCCTACAGTTATTACTAAAATATGTTGTTATATGTACTAAAATATGATAACATTTTAGAGTGGAAGACATCATTCACAAAAATGAAACCAACAAACCCCTATAGAGAAAACAAGCATGTGTGTTATTAGACTCTTGACTCATAGGCATCAAGATGGAGTCCTTTCCCACGTAACAACTAGCCAGAGCCTCTCAATAAATCCATATTGACATAAATCTTGGTAATCAGATTCTTTACTCTGTTTGGTTTTAGACTACTGCATCAGGGTGTAAAATTACACATTTTTTTTGTACATGTGTGTTATATATGTAATAATAGGTGTTTTATTCCTGTAAAGCAACATGATTATTGAACAGTAGACTTTTGTTAGTTGTTGACCTCAGGGAACAGTGTTCTTCTGTTCAGAGTTCTTGAATCTTTGAAGTGATCCTGCCCAATGTCCAGCTCGTGTTACAGCGCTGACAGACTCACACAAGAGCAAAGAACAATCCGTCCACAAAGATCCCAGGACACACATTATTTATACACTCCATGTGCAAATACATCCATCACCCTGCGTCCACTTTCACAGTCTCATCATCAAAGGATTTCTGCATTATTCCGACAGTAAGATTTTACTGAGACTGATGGCTGGATTTCCAGATGATTAATAAGGCCCCAAACACAAATGCTTTGTTGTTGTGTTTCCGAAATGTGTCTAAGTGCAGTGAGTGACATGCAGTAGATGGCCTTAACATCTGTGCCTGCCTATTGGAACTTGGGGTGTACAATATAGAAGAAAAATAATTTCTTGATATTTTCTGGGCTTTTGACAATAATTAATATTCAATTGATATTTTCTGACTTATTTTTACAATTAGATGATATTTTGTGTGTTTCTGTGCTGGTACCATTTCAGGTTTTAGCCTGTTGTGGACAGCTGATGCCCAAAGCTTTTCATATTTTTCATATTCTGTGGCTTTGTTTGGAACTATTTCTTGGTAAAATAGAGAAAAAACAGATATTGTTTTATGTAAATATTGAGTCTTAAATGTAACACAATATGAACTTCTTGTTTATTGAAATGTTGAATATAATCAATCCCATCTGTCATCACGCTGATATTCGAGAAAAACAAACAAACAAAAAAACCATCTCCCCCGCTCGTGATATTGCTTAACTCTATCATATGAAATAAATATAATATAGGCACAAACCCATACAGGGGCTTTTTCTCTGACCATATCTTTGTCAAATAAATGAATAAAAAACAATAAATAAAAAAAATGTGGGCACATTTTAACTGCATTTTAAATAAATGAACTCTCAAGGCTTGTTATTGTTGCAAAAGTTTTTGTGGCGTCAAGTATCTATTTTTTTATAGACACGTCTAGTTAGACACTGCTGTTCATCACTGTTTTTAACTTTTTGTTGTATTTCGTGTAAAAGTTTAATACTGTCGAGATTCAATTATTCATATACCAGTTTTTAAACCAGAGTCAGCCATTTGCCTGTTTGCAAACTTGTGTAAAGTTTGTTTCTAGCCTTAGATTGTGTGTTTGAAACAGAAATGTGATGCCATGCATGCACGTTGACCTCTGACATCTCATGCGGTGCGCAGGTGTTGTTTGTGTATGTGTTGTGTCTGATGGACGTGTTTGTTTCTTCTCTTTGCTTGCTGAAGTGGGGAAGATTTGAGGACCTACTGGGACTATAAGCAGGCTGCAGGAGTGTATCAGCAGGCCTGGACACAGCTGCGACTGCAGGCCTTCCCACTGTGGCCCCGCGGCCCGCGAGAACTGCTGCGCTTTCATTAGCGGATCGCACATTACACCATACAAGTGTCCTGAACCAATCACATGAACAGAAGCCGCAGCTTGTCCTTTCAGCACGGTTCACATTAATAAATGTAATAAAAGTGACTCTCGCTGTTCTTTTTCATACATCAAAAGCATGCAGTGACCAGGGGCTATAAACCATAAATGTGCTGCATCCCAAGTCATACAGTAGTTTTGTGTGAGGAACATTTGAGCTGAAATTCAAATCATTATTCACTGACATAGCAATTCATTGAGGCCAAAAACCATTGGCTTTCACATGTCTCATGGCCAACCAAGTTTGAATGTCCTGCGACAGGGGAAGATTTTTAATTATTGTTATTTTTTTTACACAAAAGCTATCGTATTACACTTTCATATAACTTGTTTGTGGATTGAAAGCCCCTGGTCATGAAGGGCTTTAGAGTGAGCAAGAGTAGATTGTACATTTTGCAAATATGGGTTTAGGACAATAACAGGTTTTCATTATCAGGAGAACTTTGCTCAAAGGTATATGTTTTGTCCATGTTTATATTTTTACTAATAAAAGGAAGGTTCAAACAAAAATGAAACTTCTGTCATCATCAGTTATTCACCTGCTTTATGTCATTCCAAACCTGTATGGCTGAACCAAAAAGTAGACATTTTCTATATTTTAATACAATATCTATAGATGTTGTCTATACTACAGAAGTTATTTGGGTCCAATGTTGCTTGGACCTCATTGCCTTCCAAAATATACTCCATGGAAGAAAGTCATATAGGTTTAAAACGACAGTAAATGATTGAAATTATGAAAATGATCTATTTAAGAGTGGCAGGTTTGTCTCAATAAATCATCTTGACGATCTTTTTGGTTTTGGTTTTTATTGGTTAGGTCATCCAGCTACCTTACCTTTCAATTATCTTAAATATATAATTTACAGGGGGAAAATACAGATAAATTAATACATTAAAAGTTACTATATATTCTCAGTGTGAAGATTAAGCGTCTGTAATAATACTGCAACACCATTCACCAAAAGAAGAAAAATCACTAATGGAGTCAATCTCATTCAGAGCACAATATGACAGGTGACGATAGTAGTACGAACACATCTGCTATGTGATTATTTCACAGATGAGTCTATCCTGTTCCCAACCACAGAACAATCGAGCTAGTCCAACAGAAGTGGGAGTGATGTGTTGCACAGCCGGGGGTGATGCAGGGATCTTAATATCCAAACGTGTTCTCTCCACTGTAGGCCACGTACAAAAAGCCGTCCTCATCTTTTTCTTTCTCGTAGAGCTGCCCCATAGTCAGACTGAAACAAGAATGAAGATTGTGTTCTGACATACAATTTATCCAAACAGATGAATGTATTACATTTAAGAAAACATAACATAACATAATAATATGAGAATCCTTACCACTATAGTCTGAAAATCTGTCATTCAAACTTTAAGTTCCTCTTTCCATATGTGACCCTGGACCACAAAAGGGTCAATTTTTTTTTAAATTGAGATTTTTATATCATATAAAAGCTGAATAAATATATAAATATTTGGCTAAGATACAACTATTTTAAAATCTGGAATCTGAGGGTGCAAAAAAATCGAGACATTGCGAAAATCGCCTTTAAAGTTGTCCAAATGAAGTCCTTGATGTTGCTGCATCCACTCACAAAAATATTGATATATTTACGGTAGGAAATTTACAAAATATCTTCATGGAACATGATCTTTACTTAAAGGAATACTTCACCGATTAGCATTAAGCTTTGTTTCAGTAGAAACCCGGTAGTATTTTCGAATGACCGTCTTTGCCTCCCTCATGTCCCCCTGAGACGAGAGATTTCTGTATTGTGTGTCTGGAAAAAAATCTCAGATGACACAAAAATCATCATTTAGCATCTGAGGCTTTTTTGGCCAGAGACTACAGCCAGTAGGAGGAGCTCGTTCCGCATGTTTTCAACCCGCCCATAGGGGGCTCTTTTCAGTTTTGAGTCGACTAGTAGCCTAGTTGTATCATTTCTTCTCATACTGCCCTCTGTAACCGGTAGGCATGGCTTGGGAGTGACCTCCTAGGGCAGCGAAGCAAGTGCATTCTGGGAGTTGTTGTCTTTCATCCACATGCTTTTCTCAGTCTAGAAGGCTCCAAATTAAAAAATAATTTCACATTTCTACTACATAAATGACCCAATTTAAATACACATTCATCTTTCCAGCGGTGAAATATCCCTTTAATATCCTAATGATTTTTGGCATAAAATAAAAATCGATAATTTTGACCCATACAATGTATTGTTGGCTATTGCCACAAATATACTGTACCCGTGCGACTTATGACTGGTTTTGTGGACCAGGGTCACATATTTTATGAGTTAAAGTACATTACACTGTTGGAAGTTGACTTCCAATGTTCAGGGTTCAATTTAGATTTTAAGCATTTCAATTTTAAATATGTTTATATTTTCTGTTGCATGTCATGACAGAAATGTAATGTATGAGTTGATGAGGGATATGTGCGCGTGAAACAAAAAAATATATTCAACACACTGGTATAGGCAAGGAAAATTACAAAAGGAGGAGGCCCTAATGTCAACGAATCCCTCTGAACAGATTAATCCAAAATAATTCCTTGCTAAATAAACTCTTCTTTCCCCTTCTGTGGCCTGTCTTGTTCTCAACACTCAGTGAGCCGTAACCTCCAAGCTAAAGAACTTCACGTGAGTGTATTTGAGAAGGCAGGTGGGGAAGGCAAACAGAGATCATTCAGGATTTCAGTGGAGGATGTTGGGTGTGACCTGAGAACACTGGAACATATTTCACACTTTCATACGAAACTTGATGCTATATTTTTAGCTATTGGCCAACAATCACAGCCCTATATAGTTTCATCCGTTTGAGTGTTCAGAATGAAATTCAAGTCAATCTAAATCGCGTACAAGGAAACAGATTCCTGAGGATGATTAATTCAACTGAATTCCAACAGCTGTTTTGCTTAGCAAGATTACCACTGTCCTCACTTACTGGAATGTTTGTCAAGAGATGTGTGGGTGGAAAGGAACGTAGTGCCTTATTAAAAGTTTTCACCCCCTTCTTCTATTGTTAAATCAATTATTTTTCTGTCATTAAGATAAACCACAGATGTTCCCGCGGGCACGTAAACAGGTAAAAGGTTTGTTCCATGTAAACAGGGCTTTCACACAGTTACAGCAAGTCAGGCCAGTTACAGTAAACCAATTATTCTATCACACATATTTAATTCTATCACGCCTCATTTTTGAAACAGTGTCACCACAGATGTTGTAAAAAAAAGAAAAAAAAAAAGAGCTAAATAAATGTACGTGTCTTGCATCAGGTTTTCTCTGTATTTGACACTCTCCAGCCTTCAAGGACCTGTCACAACAACATCACGCTGCCGTGGTGTGTTTCTGCCAGCAGGGCATTTAGCCTGATTGCTAAACAGGTGTTATTTTGGTCTCGTCAAATCACAGAACCTTCTAGTTGGCTTCAGGCTTTTCCCACATATTTTCTGGGAAACTATAACTGAGATGCCATTTGATTTTTGGCAACAGTGGCTACTCTTAGTAGCCTGACGTCGTCATACTCAGATTCTAGTCAGAATGTGAGTCTGATACTGCTCCATTGAGCTTTGATTATGGGGCGTGTTTCAACCGAACCAGGAAGGAAAATGCCTCTGCACTCAATTGGATAGACCTATAACCAATCAGAGCAACGGAGTAAGTGATGTATGTTTTTCATTCATGTTTCCGATCGACAAATGCCTTGATCGTGGTTCTCTGTTCCTCTTTTAAAATGAATGCGCTGTCGATATCTTCTATAACAGACGCGATGGCGGAATCTACACATAATGTTTTATAAACAAAGTTCGAGAGGAGCACGTTCAAATAATCAATCCAATCAACTTGTCATCAAACAATGACCATCTGGTCTACACTATCAGCATGAGAGGAAGCATATATTGATTCACTTTGTCAACTCACCTAACATTCCATGACAGTTTTCAGCATCCCTCCACTCACTCTCGGCCTGTTCTTCCACAGCCTGGAATACGGGGGGAGCACTTTGGGTTCGGGCCGAATACCGAGCCCGCCCTCTCCTCGGACAGCACGCCAAATATGCATTTATTCTATCTGACTACTTTGTAAGTGTGAACTCGTGAAATAACAATTCCAGTCATCTGTGTTGTAAACGAATTCAACCCAAGCGCTCGTTGGTGACGTGGATGATTACGTTACGTTGCTCATCTGTCCATCATTGTATAAAGCCCGCCCTGACTATTTGATTGGTCCGATCAATTTTTGTTCGGGCATAATAGCTCCTCAACGGAACGAGTCCAGACCGAACTTCCCGACCAAAAAATGTTGTGGGCGGGGCTAAGTTCGGCTGGCATCCAGGCTATACTCTTAGCTGAGCTCTGGCTAGTTTAAGCACCAGCAACTGCACAGTATGCCTACTCTCTCTAACATGAGCCACAAAAGCTTATAACTTTCACAGATGGCTTGCTTCTTGAACGGTCACTCAGTTTTTGAGGACAACCTGCTTTTAGTACTTTTCCATTTCTTAATTATTGATATGACTGTATTTGAAAGGATATTCAATGGTTTGGAAATCTTGTGGCATTGCTTAGAGTTCTTTTGTTTCTTTTGTTCATGCGAGTTCTGCCATTATCAACCTTATTTTTAGCATAAGAGCGACAGAGGCCATTTGTATCTTGAAAGTGTGAGTTCCTGTGTCATCTGCTTCCTGTTCCTATTTAGGTGCGCTATATTAATATATAGATTGATTTTTATTATTTTAGATCACTAACAGTAGACACATCTGTTTTGACTTTCAATCGTTTGCTTTTGATTGGTGGTTAAAAACCCACAAAAGTGCAGTAAAATGACAAACCGTGTGCATGTCCAGGGAGTGAAAACTTTGTATAGAGACTGTATTTAGTAGAACCACAGTAATAAATAAAGCATGATTTTACCTGGACTGAGGGACAGTTTTGTCGACAAAAAGAAATATGGCTTTTTCAGAAGGCAGTTGGATCCGCTTTCTGATGATCCACATGAACTGGGCCACTGTAATGTCAGACGGGACCAGATACTTCCGCTTGTCAATGTCCACAATCTGTGAACCAGATACTTTCTCTACAATAACCTGATAAACACAAGAAAGAGCAATTACAGCCAATAATCTTTTAAATATAAAGCCCTGAGGTTATGACGAAGTAAAGTTGTTTTTCTGGTTTTACTCGTACACAGAACAAACAGACACACAAAGAAAGCAAATTCACTCCAACACAATAGATGGCGCAACTTTTCAGATGGTCTGTCAGGTTCAACACAAATTGTAGCAATAAATATACAGAGGAAATACAAACAGTCATTTGTCTTTGGGTTTTTTTGTATAGTGGAATTTAATAAGTCACTGCCAAAATATCCAGTGTTCATTCAAACTTCAGAGTTTTCCAAAACTGCATTTTGATCCAAAAACAGAATCTGACTTCTTTGGACAGTCTCTCGCTCTTGTATCACAGTGTCTTTTATAATCATATATACTTTACTACAAGCATCACTAGATGAATTGTTGAACCCAACTTTTAAAATGGAACTTCATTAACTACAATAAAAAAATACTGTTTATTGTAAAAATAATAATAATAAAAAAAATCTTTCAATTGTAAGAGACACAAAAGACTACAAGCGGCAGGTAAATTGCATGTCTTATGCAAGACAAACGTGTGAATGTTTGCAGAACGTTTTATGAAAATAACTCACTAGTTTGTAGTTCAAAGGTCTGCAGTCGCAAACTGCAAAAACATTATTTTTTTTGGTCTTGTGCTTTAATATGTCTGGTTTGGGCCACTTCACATCCATCCTCAATGCCAATTTAAGATTCTTTGGTGATGATTGGAAAAACTGCTTTCAGTGCATTAGCAACATGAAAAGCTCTGATGTGTGTCTCTTTCATTGCAGGACAAAGAACAAAAAAAAAATCTAAATCTTGTTTGCGCTGAATTTGGTGTGGATCGTTGATCGTTGTCTAGATTTGAAAGGGTGTGCTGTTGCAAATCAGTGATAAGCTTTGTTACTATGACTTATCATTATAAATGATAAAATAAAGAAGTCTATACCCTTGTTTAAATCGTTGAAATGTTCACATTTATACTCACAGGAACTCTGTCTGGGTACTTGTTGCGGATTTTGGCTGACTCCACACACCTGTGCTCTAAATGACAGAAGAAAAAAAGAAAAGACATCGATCAGTCTACATGCAAGCTCAGCATGCAATGCTCTTTGCATCATTAATATTCATCAGCCAGTGTTATAAACAGCACTCAGTTGAATTCTCATTAATACCCACACTCATCTGCATTCTTTTTAATAACTCTATCAATATATATACATATACTGTACATGTATACATCAATATAAAAAAATATACATACATATACACACACACACACACACATATTACACACATTTTGACAACTACCAAAGCATAGACATGTGACTGAGATATTCTCATCAAATAATACATTTGTATATCATATATGGTTTATAAACAAGTGACATGCTAAATGAAAGAAAAAACAATGCACACTGTTATCAAATGCACTTAAACAACAACACCAGAGACAGACTGTCAGCCTAGGCCGTAATCTCGGTTTACTTTCATTATTAAGACGTTATTATGAGCAAACAACAGGCCTGACAAATAAATAGAGTGGTTGTTCTTACATGGTAAATGCTGTTAAATTAGATCAAATTAGCAGGTCGACAGAATAAAAACATCGGTTTGACAAACAGATCAATAATTACACGTCTCTGACAGGCCGTTGTTGATAATAACATGGTATTTTCGAAGAATTACCCAGAGAATGGTCCTCTTTAAACATCCATTTCATTTTTGCAGAGGTATAGCTCGAAGAGCGATCTGTTGGTGAAAATATCTGATTATTTAAAGTCAATTAAATGTTAAAACTAAAAACGTCAACAATGTAACAGCAGCAGACATTCGTCTTCAGACGAGCCGTAATGACGTCAGCCCGTCAGAGGGTGGTTACGTCACAGCGGGGCCGTACCATTCAGTCGATTCGGGGGGTTTCAAGCACTAATTCGCTTATCTCTACAGCAAGAACACCTCTACGATTGTAGAAATCACACGATCGAACTCATAGTTTTTGTTTTTAAACATAATTCTGATGAATAATTATCGAATAATGATTATGCACATACTTCGCGAACTGCTGTTGCTATGGTGAACAGACGACGCTGAGCCACCGGAAACATCAGTGCGCGTGTTGTTTGTTTGCTGGACTGATTAATCTTTATTAAGTTTTTGTTTTCAATAGTGTAATACTATTAAGCCAAAATGCTTTTGTTGATCGTTGTTAGTAAATCTATTTGACAACGCATGCACAGCGCAAATGATATACATGTGTTTAAATGGTGTTGTGAATTGTTGGATGGAAGTTCATATTTACCGCAATATTAATAACAATGGCCTTTTATGACGTTTACGCACATCCTGCTTTAATAAGATACAGAACATGTGTTTGCACGAGAGCAACGCTGTTTGTCTGTGTGGTTTTATGCCTCACTTATATTTCACCTCTTCTGGTGGCTTATAGAAGTCAAGGTAAGCTAAATTTTATTCCAAGCTAATTATTTCCCAAATATGGGATCAAATAAAGTGACTCAGTTTGTTGCCATGAACAGGGTTCTGGCTGAAGAGGAGCACATATGAAGAGCAGCCGGTCATACAGTTCCAGTATGACATGATCCTGATGGGAGCAACAGACACAGCAGGGAATTATGTGGCATGGAGCACATTTCCCAATTTTAATCGACTGATCGGAGATAATTTACGCATCCCATATGTCTCTGTGAGTACGAAATTTGAAAACCAAATTAACTTAGCTACCATAGCTATTGCAATAGTGAACTCTGGAAGCAAAGCTGCACTGGGTTTGTTCATTATTCAGGCCCAGGAGGAGGACAGGAACCAGGATGGGAAATCGGACCTTCTCAGGCTTCAAATCAGCATCCCACTCAAGCCAGAAGAGCAGATGTTCAACATTCAACTCCTCCTTACCTTCTCATACCAGCTGTTTGTGTGTATTCAGTGCATTCATATAACACCACAAACGAAATAAATGCCTGTCTGTAAATCGGTCTCTCTCCCTCTCCCTCTCTCTCTCTCTCTCTCTCTCTCTCTCTCTCTCTCTCTCTCTCTCTCTCTCTCTCTCTCTCTCTCTCTCTCTCTCTCTCTCTCTCTCTCTCCCTCTCTCTGTCTGTATCTGATTCATTTGTCTGTCCATCTGTCTAGCGAATGTCTACTGTTGTGATGCAGACGCTTGCCTTCGTGCAGCACTCCTCCCCTGTCCCAGGTTCTCAGCTCTCCATCTGTGGAGACCTGAAGCTAAACCAGCGAACTCCTCTTCCTCACAGAGGCTTACATAGTACCTACAATGTGAGTACATCTGAACAACAGTTAATTTATGCATGACCTTTTTTGACATACAAATGAATGTGGTGTTTCATCCATTGCTGGAACTGAAGCTTTGATACTGAACTGGTTTGACTTGCAATGCCATAATCTTGTCAAACGTGTGTCAACAGGAAGATCGTAAATTAAAACATGATGAGCAATGGAAATATGAAATGTATTTGCATAAAGTGGGGAGAACAAGTATTTGATGCACTGCCGATTTTGCAGGTTTTCCTACTTACAAAGCATGTAGAGGTCTGTAATTTTTTATCATAGGTACACTTCAACTGTGAGAGACGGAATCTAAAACAAAAATCCAGAAAATCACATTGTATGATTTTTAAATAATTAATTTGCATTTTATTGCATGACATAAGTATTTGATCACCTACCAACCAGTAAGAATTCCGTCTCTCACAGACCTGTTAGTTTTTCTTTAAGAATCCCTCCTGTTCTCCACTCATTACCTGTATTAACTGCACCTGTTTGATCTTGTTACCTGTATAAAAGACACCTGTCCACACACTCAATGTGAGGAGGACTCCAACCTCTCCACAATGGCCAAGACCAGAGAGCTGTGTAAGGACATCAGGGATAAAATTGTAGACCTGCACAAGGCTGGGATGGGCTACAGGACAATAGGCAAGCAGCTTGGTGAGAAGGCAACAACTGTTGGCGCAATTATTAGAAAATGGAAAACGGTCAATCTCCCTCGGTCTGGGGCACCATGCAAGATCTCACCTCGTGGGGCATCAATGATCATGAGGAAGGTGAGGGATCAGCCCAGAACTACACGGCAGGACCTGGTCAATGACCTGGAGAGAGCTGGGACCACAGTCTCAAAGAAAACAATTAGTAACACACTACGCCGTCATGGATTAAAATCCTGCAGCGCACACAAGGTGTCCGTGCTCAAGCCAGCGCATGTCCAGGCCCGTCCGAAGTTTGCCAGTGACCATCTGGATGATCCAGAGGAGGAATGGGAGAAGGTCATGTGGTCTGATGAGACAAAAATAGAGCTTTTTGGTCTAAACTCTACTCGCCGTGTTTGGAGGAAGAAGAAGGATGAGTACAACCCCAAGAACACCATCCCAACTGTGAAGCATGGAGGTGGAAACATCATTCTTTGAGGATGCTTTTCTGCAAAGGGGACAGGACGACTGCACCGTATTGAGGGGAGGATGGATGGGGCCATGTATCGCGAGATCTTGACCAACAACCTCCTTCCCTCAGTAAGAGCATTGAAGATGGGTTGTGACTGGGTCTTCCAGCATGACAACGACCCGAAACACACAGCCAGGGCAACTAAGGAGTTGCTCCATAAGAAGCATCTCAAGGTCCTGGAGTGGCCTAGCCAGTCTCCAGACCTGAACCCAATAGAAATCTTTGGAGGGAGCTGAAAGTCCGTATTGCCCAGCGACAGCCCCGAAACCTGAAGGATCTGGAGAAGGTCTGTATGGAGGAGTGGGCCAAAATCCCTGCTGCAGTGTGTGCAAACCAGGTCAAGAACTACAGGAAACGCATGATCTCTGTAATTGCAAACAAAGGTTTCTGTACCAAATATTAAGTTCTGCTTTTCTGATGTATCAAATACTTATGTCATGCAATAAAATGCAAATTAATTACTTAAATCATACTATGTGATTTTCTGGATTTTTGTTTTAGATTCCGTCACTCACAGTTGAAGAGTACCTATGATAAAAATTACAGACTTCTACATGCTTTGTAAGTGGGAAAACCTGCAAAATCGGCAGTGTATCAAATACTTGTTCTCCCCACTGTAGATTTTCCTTATAGTCCTAAATTCTAAATGAACAAACCTGACTATACATAAGTCATGGTCTTGTTGGATACACAAGATGGCTTTCATATAAGCAGGCCAATGTCGTCAGAATATGATTTGTGTGAATAAACATAAGTTTTATTTTGAATTGCCTCTTCCAGGTATCAGTGATTGATGGATCCAGTCCGTTTGCGAGTACATATGACCTGGCCAACATCATTACACTCTATCAGCAGAGAAACTGTAAGATTATGAACCTGTTCTGAGAAAAGCAAACTATATTCATAAACAGATGCATTTTATTATTATTGTTGTGAGTATGTTTTAAACCACTCTCTTCCTTATTTTCACATCATTGCTTTCAAAAACACAGATTTGTAGTCATATATATTTTCTCACTATATTTCTCAACTCCTACCTTTAATATTTACTCCAGAATGATTTGAGCTACATGATCATTTTGGTGTTTATCATCAAATTTGATATAATTAGGTGATAAACACAGAAATGATCATGAAGCTTATGTTCTTGAAACCTTATTTGTCAACTCTTTCTGTCAATGTCACTTTTGTTCCCAGCAGCCTCTATCTTTAAACAGTCTATTTCTCACACACAGTGACAACTCACCTCTCCGGCGTCATTCCCGTGTGGACGGTGGGAAGAGCTGCAAACGCTCCATTCCAGATCAGTGCTCAGATCAACTATCCTGTAGAGACTATTGCATATCCTTTATATGCTCAGTGTGTGTGTTTTATATGATTTTCTCTCTCTCTCTCTCTCTCTCTCTCTCTCTCTCTCTCTCTCTCTCTCTCTCTCTCTCTCTCTCTCTCTCTCTCTCTCTCTCTCTATATTAGGGGTGCACCGAAATTTCGAAAATGGCATTATCGGGTTTAAAAAAAACAGCCGAAACCTTAACCCGAAAATGAATGTCACCCGCCCCTCCCATCCGTGCGCAAGCGATTAGGTTTCACTCACGGTTGAGCTGTTATCACGTGTCTGCCTATCAAAGATTAAGCATGTCAGCGCTATGGAAATATTTTTAAGTTTCAGATGAGGACACCAAAGTTGCAATATGTAACAATTGTTCTGCAAAAATCTCAACAACAGGTTTGATACACTTTTCATTTCAGATCCATTAAATTCAAGCAATTTAAATATATATATATATATATATATATATATATATATATATATATATATATATATATTTAAATTGCTTGAATTTAATGGATCTGAAATGAAGTATCAAACCTGTTGTTGAGATTTTTGTATGTATATATATACATACACAGTGGGTACGGAAAATATTCAGACCCCCTTACATTTTTCACTCTTTGTTATATTGCAGTCATTTGCTAAAATCATTTAAGTTCATTTTTTTTCCTCATTATTGTTCACACAGCACCCCATATTGACAGAAAAACACAGAATTGTTGACATTTTTGCACATTTATTAAAAAAGAAAAACTGAAATATCACATGGTCCTAAGTATTCAGACCCTTTGCTGTGACACTCATATATTTAACTCAGGTGCTGTCTATTTCTTCTGATCATCCTTGAGATGGTTCTACACCTTCATTTGAGTCCAGCTGTGTTTGATTATACTGATTGGACTTTATTAGGAAAGACACACACCTGTATATATAAGACCTTACAGCTCACAGTGCATGTCAGAGCAAATGAGAATCATGAGGTCAAAGGAACTGCCTGAAGAGCTCAGAGACAGAATTGTGTCAAGGCACAGATCTGGCCAAGGTTACAAAACAATTTCTGCTGCACTTAAAGTTCCTAAGAGCACAGTGGCCTCCATAATCCTTAAATGGAAGACGTTTGGGATGACCAGAACCCTTCCTAGATGGCAGAGTGGCCCGACGGAAGCCTCTCCTCAGTGCAAGACACATGAAAGCACACCTGAAGGACTCCAAGATGGTGATAAATAAGATTCTCTGGTCTGATGAGACCAAGATAGAACTTTTTGGCCTTAATTCTAAGCGGTATGTGTGGAGAAAACCAGGCACTGCTCATCACCTGTCCAATATAGTCTCAACAGTGAAGCATGGTGGTGGCAGCATCATGCTGTGGGGGTGTTTTTCAGCTGCAGGGACAGGACGACTGGTTGCAATCGAGGGAAAGATGAATGCGGCCAAGTACAGGGATATCCTGGACGAAAACCTTCTCCAGAGTGCTCTGGACCTCAGACTGGGCCGAAGGTTCACCTTCCAACAAGACAATGACCCTAAGCACACAGCTTAAATAACGAAGGAGTGGCTTCACAACAACTCCGTGACTGTTCTTGAATGGCCCAGCCAGAGCCCTGACTTAAACCCAATTGAGCATCTCTGGAGAGACCTGAAAATGGCTGTTCACCAACGTTTACCATCCAACCTGACAGAACTGGAGAGGATCTGCAAGGAGGAATGGCAGAGGATACCCAAATCCAGGTGTGAAAAACTTGTTGCATCTTTCCCAAAAAGACTCATGGCTGTATTAGATCAAAAGGGTGCTTCTACTAAATACTGAGCAAAGGGTCTGAATACTTAGGACCATGTGATATTTCAGTTTTTCTTTTTTAATAAATGTGCAAAAATGTCAACAATTCTGTGTTTTTCTGTCAATATGGGGTGCTGTGTGTACAATAATGAGGAAAAAAAATTAACTTAAATGATTTTAGCAAATGGCTGCAATATAACAAAGAGTGAAAAATGTAAGGGGGTCTGAATACTTTCCGTACCCACTGTGTATATACACTGCTCAAAAAAATTAAAGGAACACTTTGAAAACACATCAGATCTCAATGGGGAAAAATGTCATGCTGGATATCTATACTAATATGGACTGGGTAATGTGTTATGAACGAAAGGATGCCACATCGTTTGATGGAAATGAAAATGATCAACCTACAGAGGATTGAATTCAAAGACACCCCGGAAATCTAAGTGAAAAAATGATGTAGCAGGCTTGTCAATTTTGCTGAAATTTCATTGCACCAACTCAAAATGGTACTCAGTAGTTTGTATGGCCCCCACGTGCTTGTATGCATGCCTGACAATGTCGGGGCATGCTCCTAATGAGACGACGGATGGTGTCCTGGGGTATTTCCTCCCAGATCTGGACCAGCGCATCACTGAGCTCCTGGACAGTCTGAGGTGCAACCAGGTGATGTCAGATGGACCGAAACACAATGTCCCAGAGGTGTTCTATTGGATGTAGGTTAGGTGAGCGTGGTGGCCCTTCAATGGTATCATTCCTTCATCCTCCAGGAACTGCCTGCATGCTCTCGCCACATGAGGCCGGGCATTGTTGTGCACCAGGAGGAACCCAGGACCCACTGCACCAGCATAGGGTCTGACAATGGATCCAAGGATTTCATCCCGATACCTAATGGCAGTCAGGGTGCCATTGTCTAGCCTGCAGAGGTCTGTGCGTCCCTCCATGGATATGCCTCCCCAGACCATCACTGACCCACCACCAAACCGGTCATGCTGAACGATGTTACAGGCAGCATAACATTCTCCACGGCTTCTCCAGACCCTTTCCTGTCTGTCACGTGCTCAGGGTGAACCTGCTCTCATTTGTGAAAACCACAGGGCACCAGTGGCGGACCTGCCAATTCTGGTGTTCAATGGGAAATGCCAATCAAACTCCCTGGTGCTGGGCAGTGAGCACGGGGCCCACTAGAGGACGTCGGGCCCTCAGGCCACCCTCATGAAGTCTGTTTCTGATTGTTTGGTCAGAGACATTCACACCAGTGGCCTGCTGGAGGTCATTTTGTAGGGCTCTGGCAGTGCTCATCATGTTCCTCCTCGCACAAAGGAGCAGATACCGGTCCTGCTGATGGGTTAAGGACCTTCTACGGCCCTGTCCAGCTCTCCTAGAGTAGCTGTCTGTCTTCCTGGAATCTCCTCCATGCTCTTGAGACTGTGCTGGGAGACACAGCAAACCTTCTGGCAATGGCTCGTATTGATGAGCCATCCTGAAGGAGCTGGACTGCCTGCGCAACCTCTGTAGGGTCCAGGTATCGCCTCATGCTACCAGTAGTGACACTGACCCTAGCCAAATGCAAAACTGGTGAAAAACAGTTCGAAAAGATGAGTAGGGAAAAAAAATTCAGTGGCCTCCACCTGTAAAACCATTCCTGTTTTGGGGGTTGTCTCACTGTTGCCCATCTAGTGGACCTGCTGTTAATGTCATTAACACTAAAGCAGCTGAAACTGATTACCAACCCCCTCTGTTACTTAACTGACCAGATCAATATCCCAGGAGTTTAACTGACTTGATGATATTCTCTGATTAAAAAGTGTTCCCTTTATTTTTTTGAGCAGTGTATATATAGTATATATAGCGGTTTAACGCATTTTAGTACAACTGTCGTTATACGTTAATTAGGTACAATTAATTATTTAAAAAAAAATCTTGTTAAAAAACATAAATGTAAACCATTTTGTCTTAGTAACCAAGTATGAAACAATAAAAATATGCAATAAATATCCTCAAATAGAGTATGTTTTTACAACAATGGGATAGATTGTGTCCTCATTTCTTCCTTCTGTGGATTACAAATAAAGTTGTTTTGAGGAATTTTGGGTTCAAAACAACATTGTTCCACAGAAGAAAAAAGCCATTATGCTGTGTTATGTTATGACTGTTTCGCATTCCTATATAGTAGAAAAGTATTTGAATTTGTCTGTGAGTTAACCCTTTGTTGTAAAACATATTCTATTGCAAAGAAGGAAGGCGGAGACATGGTACTGAGCACAGGGATATTTCATAAAAACAAAACGGGAACCTAGGAACAAAAAAAGACAAAGAGAAAGAAACAAGGATACAAGAAACAACTGAGAATCAAAAGGACTACAAAGCAGGAACAGGAAACTCAAACTAAAGTCCAAACAGGATATTGGGTACGCTATATAATACATATTTTTATTGTTTCATGCTTGGTTACTAACATCAACCATCTGATCTACAACAAAATGCTAATACCAAAAAAATAATAAAAAATAAACTAGGTCTGAAGTTTCTTTCAGATAACATTATTTTGATATAAAACACATGATAGGAAATTGTCCCATTATGCTTTTTAGTTTGTGGCTACAACCTAGTCTCTCATGACATGAGCACATATTGGACACATAAAGTCACTTCCTGACTTCTGTGCATTCCTAGACTAGCCTCTCATGCTTCAGTTGAGCATCTCAAGTTTAATTTCCTTAACATGTTTTTTTCTACCTATCGACCAGGCTTTTGGGAAATGATTAAGTTTGCCTGGATTCAGTATGTCAGCGTCCTGCTCATCTTTCTTTGGGTTTTCCAGCACATTCAAACTTTCATCTTTCAAAACCAGGTTTTACCGACCAGCACAGTACCACCGTTTAAACAGCACAGCTCCTGATATGACCTGGGTTTCTTTTCCTTCCTTTTTTAATTAAATGTTTAATCTTCATTCATTGTTGAGGACTTTTTCTATATATAGTTCTCTTTGTTCAGTTCTAGTACATCCATACAGAATTCCCAGCAGGATGCCTGAGTCTCTGGTTTTTCTGGTTTCCTTCAAGTTCAGCCGCATACTGTACAATATATTTTTTTTGCTGTGTGGTTGCAATGTGAAAGAATGATAGAATAAATATGTCAAAACCTTACACAAAGTTTGTTTTTTTAAGCATGTTCAACTAACTGTTGAACTGTTAAACATTTCATAATGTTAGCATGGTGTCTAAGATACTGCATGCTTTGGGGTTGGAAATTTAATGTCGTTCGACAGGCTATGTTACACTAAATTATGTGACAAACATAATGTCAGTGGTTAAGCTAAAGTAAACAAGAGGATATAACTATCAATAATGTGCTTTCAAACTACTGTTGAATCAAACCAAACAACACCACATTTTGTGTTTGCTTTAGGCTCTTGTCTTTGTCTCAGTTTGTTCCACAGATACACATTCATGAAAACTGTATACATGTATTTCTAATATTCTCTATATTCACGTCCATGTCCCCCAATAAGATCAAACACAGGAAGTTTGGCACAATGGACAGGATGCAGATGTAATGTTTTCCTGTTTCGTTCATCCTTTTTGTGATAATGTGCCACAAGCAGCTCTTCTCAAATATGGGGATTTATATCTTGCATAGATTTAGTTGATGTATAATATTTCAGGAAAACTTCTCAGATACTAGCTAGGTAAGTTAGCAATTTGTGTCTTAAGTAGTCTACAAAATGGTAGTTTCCATAAGTACACACACACACACACACACACACACACACACACACACACACACACACCTACCTATACACGTTTTAAATGAGATTTTTATTATTCCTAACACGAAAAGTATCTATACTATGAAGTAAAGGTATCTATACTATTTGAAGTTGATTAAAATATCATCTTACTGAAGGCATTAGTTCCGCCCACTCCTGCCTGTCCCTCTTAAAGGCCACGTCTCAGCTTTCCCCACGGTTAGAGAGTTCACGGCAGAAACTTTATAACTGAATACGGACAGTCGGACACATTACTCAACAGGAGGTAAGGCATAATAAAAAGCTTTAATAATATGCGTCTACAGTAGACATACGGTATTATAATTAGGCTATGTATTTTAGCTAAAGTATTTGTAGGATAACTCTTTAAATGATCTGTTTGGTGGGAGCGTTATTTTTTGTAGAGACTGTGAACATGTGGCAGCCGACTTTCCTCTAGGTCAGTGGAAGTTGCGTGTGTCTAATATAACATTTATATTCTCATTTAGGCGATGCTAACAGCATTTAGACTTAACAATTAAGTTATTCAAATAAGAATCCCTTGATAGCCCGACAAATGAATCGTTACAAAGTTTGTGATGGTTTGTTATCTAATGTCCCCAAACATAGTTCCCTCTATACACATTTTTGGAGAAATGACTCGTTCAGCAAATTTGGGCATAATCGCTCCGAGGCGAACACGTTTCAGGAGTCATGATGGTGTTCAGTAATGCTGTCTGTTAGCTTTGAAATCACATGATCACACAAACCGTGTGTCGGAAATGGTAATTTTTCAACTTTTTTATTTTTTTATTTAAAGTATTAGTTACCAAATGGGTCCGTGTAAATGAGCGCATAAAGGAAACAAACAGCATCTAATCATATTATTAATTTATCACACCTTATTTCCCATCTGTTTTCCCTATCAGGTGTATTACGCTCTTAAAGCGACAGTTCGCCCAATAATGAAATTAATATGACCTGGGGCTCCAAACCCGGAAATTGTCTTTTGTGTATTGACTCATAAAGTCTTCGGAAGCCATTTCATCAGAAGATATGTAAAATAACCCTCGGATTGTACGGACCGCTTCTATGGAGGTTTTGCTTTTCAATTACAGGTTTTGAATGAGGGTGAGTAAATGAAAATTTTTTTTTTTTAGGTGAACTAAGTTATCCCTTTAAAACAAATATATAAAAGTTACGTGTTTTGCTTGTTTCCACGAACACGTCTTAGAGGGTTGTTTGTTTAACACGTTGTCAGAGGGAAGCTTTGCGTTGATTCATTGTGCGTTTCCATTTCCAGTGTGTGTATTGGTTTCATGGTTTTTACATAACATATTTCATTTGTTTTCTCTTCTTTTGATTCATATGATTGAAATTAATATCAGAAATATTTTTTATGACTTTCGCTGTCTCTATTTTATTTATTTTGTCTGTTAAAAGTAAACCAAATTTCGCAGATTAGTGTTCACTTTATCTCCTCATTTGTAGTCTCACTGCCACCTGCTGGTTAGCGTTAGAAGTCTATACCTTTATAGAGAGAGGTACCGCTAACCTATATCCTAGTCTATACCTAATAATAATGAGAGAGAGAGAGACTCCTAGCTGAATGTCTGATGATAAATCCTTTCACTGAGATAGATTTTAGGTGTGTGAAAGAGAAGCTAACTGGTGACTTGCTTATAGTGGGTGGTTTTTATCTCTTAAATTTGATTCCATAAATGAGGGGCATCTTATTGATCTTGCTTTGTGATTTAAGTGTATAAAGCTGGATATAATTCAATTTACTCTCTAAAGTCAATTTTACTCTCATTTGGCCCAGTTGTTTATAATAAGTAATCTGATCGGATAGATCTACCTGATCCTGGATAGCAAAACATAGGATCTTGAAATCCAGATCATTCTAATTCAGATTAAACATTTTGAACAAATGAGCCTTGGTAGGTGTGATCCTGGGTCCAGTTGTTAAGAAGTAATCTGGTCGAAGTGGATCCAATCTTGAAAATGGGCTCTGTAATCAGATTACATCACATAATCTAATCTTGGTTTTGATCTGAATCAAACCTTCATTATATGTTCAAAACTTGTTAGTTTTAGATTGGGATTCTTTGAACCAAAAATCATTATCTTGATCCCAGTAAAGGGTGGATTTCAGGAACAACAGTTGTATCATGTAGTATGCAGATTGTCATGAAATGCATGGAAGCAGAGACGGTAGTCGGATCTAAATGCAGCAATAGAATTTAATTAACCAAGACTTGGTAAAACTCAGAACTGGAACAGGGAAAACTCACAGAAGATACATACATTCAATAACTGACCCCGAACAAGAGAACACACAGGGTTTAAATACACAGCGGGATGAGGGAACGAGACACAGCTGGGGAAAATGAGCACAATAATCAGGACCATTCAAACTGACAAGACCACACACCTGAAACAAGGGAACTAATAATTAACATGACTAGCAGACTAGGACTAACTGAATACAATGAACAGGAACAAGAAACTGAATGTAAAAACCAAAGACAGAAAACACAAACCAGAAACATGACAAAATAACACACCGTTACACATATTTATTGTTACTTTTTTAAAATGTATACTTAATTTGTTTAACCGTTACATTGATACACATTAGGTTTTTAAGCCTTTCAGTAGAGTAAAGTAAAAACAATCCCCCAAACAGCTGTCAATATCAAACAAAAAGATTTGTAACAATAAAATATTAATATAATATTTGTAACTGTTTTTTAATCACTGTAAATTAATTATATTGGCACAGTCATTAGAAATAAGCCAGTCAAAAGCATGACTGGTCCTTAAAGGAACATGGTGATGGAAAAATTTGAGATGGGAGGAAAAACTATCTTACAATGATTTTGCAATATCTCGCATATGTTTTGTGCTTTCCAGAGAAATTTGTGTTCCCTTTTGAGAACGGTTCACTTGTATTGCGTCGCTAGACGCTATGGGAAAACTCCTTTTCTCGAGAATATTGAAGCCTTTATTTTAAAGGCCGCGCATTTCTGCCCACCCTCTGCCGTTGGATGGAGGTCTAAAGTGAGTCACCCATCCAAGCCGTGCAGAACCACTGGTCAAGCTGCTTCAGCCCTGCACACTATGGCGGTCCTCCAAGTGTTCCAGGCGAAACTCCTACGCACCATGGACGAGTCTGGACCCTGCGGCCTTCCGCGATCTGCACAGCGCCCCCGATGGTTTTGACTTTTAGTTCTACTATAAGCCTCGGGCTTCACAGCCCCAGACTGTAGTTTAGAGCGAAGTTGTCAGCTAATAGCCTGGCATTTTGAAATGGGTTCCTATAGCAATATGAGTGAACCGTTCTCGAAAGGGAACGTACTCAGTTACTAACGTAACCTCGGTTCCCAAACGAACCCAAGCGCTGTGTTCTGCATCATGTCCCCTCTGTTCCTGTAGGCGACATTTGCAATGTTAGTGTGCTGTTTGTGTGAGCTCCACAATAAGAGCACATATCCCTTCACACAAAGGGCCGTTTCCTCCTCATACACTCAACTTGCGAGCAGCGCGGAGTCGCAGTCCGTGCCTATATTGGCCTCCCGAGAAAACGCAAGAGTGCCAATTTTCCCCTGCCGTACACGACACCGCTCGTGCCTGATCGGCAGCCAGCCTGGCTGGGGTAGGGCTCCAGTCTTGTGTTTGATACAGTTGTTACCGCTAATGCCGTTGACACTGTGTTTCCTTTCATGCTTGAGTGCTTATTGTGTTGTGTCTGCCCTGGATCAGTGCAGCCTTCATTTTCATTGCGTTTGTGTTTGCAATTTTCATAGGGTCAGGGATGACTTTGGTCTAGTTCCGCCTATCAGATGCGAGCACTCCTAGCGGTGCGGCTATTGGCTGACTGTCTGTCTCTTCCGTGGCTAGTGTAGCTTGGCCCCATTTTACCCGGGCTTATCTTCAATACTCTCACGGTGGGATGTAGAGTTACCACTCTCGAAAGTGAACTCCTTGAGAGGCGGGAACGAGACATTGCGTTAGCCGCCGTGTTCGCTGTTCGATCAGCTGTTCAGTCGTGATTCTGTCGCAATTGTCGCGCCTCCGCTTTTTATTTTGCCCGCGAGCCTGTCAGTATTTGCATACTTTGCGACAATTGGCCAGCTGTTCCAAGCTGGCGTTAGGCCATAAGATTTCAACAAAAGTGGAGAAGGGTTCCCGCAGCGTAGCTATGCAATGTCTCGTTCCCGCCTCTCAGGGAACCGAGGTTACAATAGTAACGGAGACGTTTTCCTGAGAAACTTTCGCAAAACTTTTGAGTTATTTCAGAGCGAAAGAAAAGTTTCTCATGGAATCCAAAACTTTTGCAGGGAAGTGGAATTTTTTTTTGTTTTTTTCTCCCATCATGCTTTTCATCACCATGTCCTTTAGTGGCTCCGTAGTCGCTCCTTAGATTTTCTCATCAAATTAAAAACTAACCCCATGTTAACTATTCTACCTGTTGTTCTTTACATAGTAAGTAGCCTACATTGTGAAATGTAAACTCATTTGGAGTACTGGAAATCTGGAAAAGTGTGTATGGGTTTAATTCTGATCCAGATGAATCTTTTTGAACAACGTGGTTTCATCTCTTACTTTGATCAAGTATTTCCAGAAGTACTAAATGTGATTTCACTTGGTTTCACTCAACAATATTATAGATCTGACTGTACTGACGCCGTTGTATGAAAACTGAACTGAGCTGGACGATGACATAATTTTCTGCAGAACTGCTTTATAGATCAAATGAACTTGTTTAATAATTAATGATCTTTTACAATGGAACTGAATCAACACTGAACTGACTTCTGCTGAACTACAGCCGAAATGCATCATTTTCCTGTTTATCACTGTAAAGCTGCTTTGGTATCTGTATTGTATAAAGCACTATATAATAAAGGTGACTTGACACTTAAATTTTCTCTTGTCTGCGCTATCGTTTATATTTAAAAACAAAAAACAAACAAACATCTGAGCCAGTTAAGTCCTGTCAATCTAAAGGGAGAAGACGGTTACAAACTCATGCATGGATAAGATGTCTATTAACTTAGTTGAAAAATGACAGCAGAGTTGTGATTTTGCATCATAAATAAAAAGTATATTCGTATCCCTTTAAAAAAACAAACAATTCTATATAGAGAAAGTGAAAAGTGTAGCTTAAAAAGTTGAAAGCTATTATAATTATTCCTTTAAACTAGAATAATAGTTTGTTTTAAACCTTTGTTTTTGTGCTTTGGTAGGTTTATAAAGTTGCCGTAATGCTGCGGTGGAGAGCGCCGAAACCCCCTGTGTTGAGTCTCCTGCTGATTCCAGCGGTCGCTGGTGTGCTTCTGTACGGCTGGTACAGTCGCCCGCCTCTTCTAAACACCTCTTCGTCTGAGGGCAAGGTGCACGTGCTGCTGCTCTCGTCCTGGAGGTCCGGCTCGTCCTTCCTGGGACAGGTGTTCAACCAGCATCCAGATGTGTTTTATCTGATGGAGCCAGGCTGGCACGTGTGGACGTCCATACAGCAAGCCGGCGCTCGTAGCATGCGAATGGCGGTGCGCGATATGATCCGCAGCATCTTCCAGTGCGACATGTCAGTGATGGATGCGTACATCCCCCAACCACAAAACGTCTCCAAACTCTTCATGTGGAGCCACAGCCGCGCGCTCTGCTCTCCGCCCGCGTGTTTCCTCACGCCTCGTGACGAGATTAGCAAAGAACAAGAATGCAAGCAGCAATGCAACGTGCAAGGTTTGAAGCTTGCGGAGGCGGCGTGCAGGACTTACAGCCATGTAGTGTTAAAAGAGGTTCGCTTCTTTGAGCTGGAGTCCCTTTACCCGTTACTGCGGGACCCCTCTCTGGATCTGCGCATCATCCATCTAGTTCGGGATCCGCGAGCGGTGCTTCGCTCCAGGGAGCAGTCGGTCAAAGCCCTGGTGAGAGATAACGCCATAGTACTGGAACAGGCTGATATTCCAGAGAACGATAGATCGTACCAAATCCTACAGGAGATTTGCCGCAGTCATGTGCGCATTTATGAGACCGCCATGTTTAAGGCACCCGATTTCCTACGGGGGCGCTACAAAATGATACGCTATGAGGATCTAGTGCGTAACACGCTGGCGGAGATCGAAGCCATGTACCAGTTTGTGGGTCTGGAGATGACGGAATCTCTGCAGGAGTGGATTTACCGCATCACTCATGGTAAGGGCAAGGGATCGAAGAAGGAGGCCTTCAAAATCACTTCCCGAAATGCAGAGGACGTCTCCTTGGCTTGGCGAACCACCTTACCGTTTGAAAAAGTCCAGCGCATCCAGGATGTGTGCAAAGGAGCCATGTCTCTGTTGGGATATCAGACGGTGGATAGTGAGAAAGAGCAAAAGCTGCTGGATTTAAACATTCTGACGCCGCGCGAACGCTATCAGTTCAGCTGGATACCTTCCAAAAGCACCACCCCTAAAGTGTAGAGTTAACCCAGTGATCAAATGTCTTAAGACTGAAGGATTGTGGGAAATCTGTTCAACAGTTTTGTTCTCCTTTGCTTCATACTAAAGTAATAAGGAAACGTAGGAACAATCAAACGTTAGTGGACGCCGCAGTGTTCTAGTGACCGGCAGAGAATAGGAAGTCTCTCTGTTAAACTAGAGACTAGAAGGTCTGTCCACAACTTTTACCACTGGATGCTGTTTTTGAAGAAATTATGGTCCAATAATATAACTTCAAGATGTATTTATTGACAAGGAAACTATTATGGTGTTTTTGTTAGTTTTTTTGTAAAAAAATAAAAAAATAAAACTGCATTCCAGATGGGCGTAGGGATGCGGGTTGAAGGGATCTATGATGTAAGTGTAAGATTTTATTTTTCTTGAATCCCCATTGAATATTTTTACAAAACTACTGTGCCATATGTGCTACTCAGCCATCACTAATCATTGTGAAAGAAGTGTTGTTGAAGTGTTAAACAGACACAGTGGGGTTGTGTGTGATTATTTATGACATGTTTGTTTGTGATAAAACCGTATGTGATAAAGTCTAGCTCATTAAAGGACTTTGAACCCAGACGTCAGACACAGTTTTGCATTTGACAGTACTACAGTACTGCTTTTTTTGTGTCATTTTCATAAAGGGCTTTTATGATTTGTGATATAGAATTTCTCTGTACACTTGTGTTCAAATGTGATCAAATGTAAGCTAACTTATAGAGGCGTTGCCGTTTCATTAGATTGTTTGGTTTCAATGGGAGCTGGTATTTTATTGAAGTTTGAATCACATTGATTTATATTCAACATGTCAAACAGTGACTTAGATTAGTTGAAGTGTAAATAAAAAATCACAAGATCAAGAGTCTCTTCAGATAACATTATATTTTGTTACCTGTTGTGCTCAGGAGCGAGGTCTGATAATGTATCCATCACAATCCCTTTTGTTATAAATATGTATATATATATATATATATATATATAGACAAAGATTTTAGAAAAAATAAATCATGGTACACATGTATAATGTCTTGGTGTTAGTAAGTCGTCTCTAGGTTTATGATTACTGTTGGTGTTTTGGTTGTTTGCATATGTTCAATGTAAAAACGAATTAATCTATTTGATCAATATTTCATGTTTGGTGAAATCGAGTAAAACTGTGAATAGTTTATATAGAAATATGTGTTTCTCTTTTTTTCACAGATATGTTCTCACTGGATGTATATAATTATATACATCCTCAAATGTACTCTAAAGGAGGTTTTGTCAGATTTAGCTCACTTCTGGGTACACACTGATAAATAAACTTTATTTACTGTATTTTAAAGAATTGTGTGTAAAAATCCAAATAATTTACAGATTTCTATTCGAAAGGGTTTAAACAATGTTTTTCATGCTTTTTCAATGAACCATAAACCGTATTGGGAAGGTTTCTTTGGAAATGTAATAGGTTACAGATTACAAGTTACCCTGTTTAAAATGTAATAGTAGTATAACTTTCTCAATTACTTTATTAGAGTAATATAACTGATTACATTGGATTACTTTTCTAATTTCCAGCACTGGTACGCATTTTAGATCTGGCAGATCTGGTGCCGTCACAAGGATGAGATGCTAAAGATACAATATACTGACACCTACTTTTGATTTTGACCCCCTCTAATGCTGTTTGCATTCTTGTTCCGTTTACCTTCGCTTCTATTCAAGGACTATATTAACATGTAAACTCTTACATTATCACATTATGCCAGATTCCTATTGCCAGTGATCCTGAACAAATGTTTCTAGCAGAAATCTGGTTGCCGTAACTTAAAAAACGGGCTCGAGTCGATCTTTACTCCTGCATGGGCAACATAAACCCTGCTGTTGAGTGAGACGCTTTAAACCAGCTCAAGCAAGTATAAAGATGTGACGCATAAAAACCAGTGAACGTGATTTCACCAAGCAGAACATGTTCCTGGATTCACATCCTTGCTAATCATGGAACAAAATTCCTGTCAAATTTGAGGTATACAGTTAATGTCAAGTTTAAGTTTGAGGCTTCTATACTATTCTTATTCACTTATCATTTTATTGATTGATTGCCTAAATGCTGAAGCTATAAAAAAGTTCATTGGCAGGGTGCACTTATTAGACAAATTATTATATGATCTTTGGTCTGGCACAGGTTAAAGATTATCTCTCCCTATAAGAGACAAAATACAGTTCATAAACTGTATATCCAAACACTAAAGGTTTTTAGTCATAAGGGAAACTTTAATTTTTATAAGAAATAAGAAAAGTGCTACAGTGAAATGATTATCATATCTGACCCAACATTGCCCTTCTGAGGTGACAGTAAAAGTTGCTGTTTTAAAATGATGATTTACTTTGGATTTAACTTAAGGAAATAAGATCACATTTAACGTCTGGTTTAATTGAGTTGTTAGCCCATGTTTGTTATTTGTTATATATTTGATGTTTTGAAATAACATATTTCCCATTCATTTACCTTTTAAAATGATGAAATTTGGATGGATGGGTGGTGAAGGGGAATTACATGAGAAACAAATTAATTTAAATAACCACAATAAATTCATGTATTTAAATCATCCATGTTTTCTATTGGTGCACGTGATTTCACCAAGTACAACATGTTCCTATCAACCAATCAGATTTGAGGTCAAGTTTACAGTTCTGTCAAGTTTACCCTTTACCCATCATTCCCTCTGATTTTAAGGAGAAGTTAGAGGCAGGGCTAGGAGGATTGTGTTTTCAGAGAGGAATGTTGATCCAGGAACATATCATGAGTTACAAACCATCCTTTTAGTTGTCACAACAGCACACTTTGTTTTTTGTTTTGTTTTGACTTTAATTTTTAGATTCTTATTAAACTCAAAAACCGTTATTTTTTCCCCATTTAAAAACAAAAACTGATTCGAGATCACCGTCGGTTATTTATGTATCTTAACTAGTTCCTCTGCAAGTTGAGCTGATCTGCTTCATTGGTCCAAATGTGGGTGGAGCTCAGAAACACTTTGCAGAGGGATGCAGAAAACGACACCCATCCAGACATGATGCAGGAAACTTGACCGATGCG
This sequence comes from Leuciscus leuciscus, assembly GCF_965113295.1. Lineage (NCBI taxonomy): Eukaryota > Metazoa > Chordata > Actinopteri > Cypriniformes > Leuciscidae > Leuciscus > Leuciscus leuciscus. The sequence continues at coordinate 9,781,396 of NC_138724.1, read as the reverse complement.
AAAGATGCATCACACAACAACACACATGAAGGCAATATACTGTTAAGAAGTTTTTCTTTTTCTTTTTTTTTTCACGCTTATGTTCTATGTTTTGCTGCAATTGCGCATTCCGAGAGATGTCCTTCCGCCTCCGCTCGTCTCCTCATCACTGACTGACGCTTCACCAATGAACCGCAGAATCATCATTCTGTTCTCACACAGATTTAAGAGGATCCTGAGGAAACTGTAGGCTAAAAACCGTCCTCGTCATGGCCAGATCAGCGAACAGAAGCGGGAAGGACGGAGACTCAAGGGTATGTGCTCCCACGGATAGAGGAGAGATCAGGGAACTGTCTCTGGAGGAGGTGTTGAAGTCTTACGAGCAGCCCATCAATGAGGAGCAGGCTTGGGCAGTGTGTTTCCAGTGCTGCAGAGAGCTGGGAGAGCTGGGAGAGCAGAGAGCGCCTGCGCGACGCGTCCTCATCCGAGATCCGGCTTCCATCATCCTGCACGGGGACGGGACCGTCACGGCACTCCTGGAGAGCAGCGGTGAGCTCTTGACATTAATAATAACAAATAATAATTCGTTACTCGTTTTCTGGGTACTTAAAGCGCTTTACATATGGAAGGGGGAATCTCCTCAATATCTCTCTTCAAAGTTTGAACATTCATTTATTCAAACTTTCGGTAACACTTGATTATAAGGCTCATTAGTTAACCTAGTTAACATGAACTAAGAATGAACAATACTTCTTCAGCATTTATTAATCTTAGTTAATATTAATTTCAACATTTACTAATACGTTATTAAAATCAATGGCTGTATTTGTTAACATTAGTTAATGCACTGTGAACTAACATGAACAAACATTGAACAGCTGGATTTTTAATAACTAACATTAACAAAGATTAGGCCTAATAAATAGTAGGCTACTAACAATTGTATAGGCCTACTCATTTTTAGTTCATGTTTGTTAATATCCTACCTAACTAATGTTAACTAATGAACCTTATCAGGGCCATAGCTAAAGGATTCGTGGCCCCCTGATAAAATATTGATGTGGGCCCCCACCACCCTCCACCAATATCATATACTGTACAATAGATGAGCATGGAGGCCCACATTTAACAGAAGATGCTGAAAAAACATCTGAATTTAAAATATTATTTTAAAATATTAAATTTAAAAGTTAAATTTATTTTAAAGTTAAATGTTTATATAAAAATTACAACTAATAAAAACAAAAAAAGCAAGAAATTGTTAAATAATAATAAAACCAATTTTAAAAAAGTAACAGCAAAATAATGTTTTTTCCCCCATCAGTCTGTTATAATTCATAAATCAAAAAGTAAACATTTAGAAATTGACAAGAATGCAGTCAAATTTGAAAAATAAAATCATTTATTGTCTTATTTTTTAATAAAGATAATATGGAACTGGTAATATTATTACATAAAGCTAGTACATTTATTCATTCAAGTGCAGTGTGTTGTATTCGTGTTTTCTGATGATAAATACATCATCAGCCGGGAGGTCAGGTGCATAATGCAATGCGTCGTGACTCGTGTCAATTTTTCAACTCTATTTACAATAGTGTAAAAAGACAGGATTTTGACCACGTAATCATTCGGTCAATTGTGGTGTGCACCGATAATGAAAAGTGACAGTAGACGGTAGTTTCTTATTCCCAGCGAAATAACAATACAACCTGTCTTTAAGAACGTCTTGATCGACTGGGATACAACAACTCTCCTGGCCTCCCTCTCCTTCTTTTCATGGCGTTTCTGGTACCCTGATTTATGTTTTCTTTTCCCCAACATTTTTCAGTCAGTTAGTCTCCTGCTCTTCCACCAAGTTCATCGTTAAAGCTGCAGTCCTTATCTTTCTTGGGTTTAAAATTATCCATAATAATTTATTTAAGGTACATAACCAGCCAGTGTTCAAAACTATCTGCTTGCCTTAACTCAATTCAAAACAGTAAACTTGTAATAATGTTTTTAATCCCAGTGGTACTGGTGGATTTCCGCAGGAAATTCGAGCATGTCTTTGCGTCATTACGTCACATCTGTCCACATAAAGAAGAGTCTCGGCTAGTAAGCTATGCGTGTGAGGATGTTGGTGGTGGAGATTTATAGCCTTTTCTCACAGCACTTGATATAAACTTATCAATTTGATGGCGGATCCAGAAAGGTTCAAACGACAATCACCAGTTACAACCCGGTGTAAAATGCAAAAGACTTTGGAGTGGCTACAGAAAAAAAGAGACTGCATCCGGGCCCATGCGGATACAAGGATAAATATCGGAAGGGCATTAAATGTAGTCACGCAATGCTGATGTTGTTAACATGAACAATTTAAGAACAAAGTATAATTTGCACAGTTTAACGTGATATGATAAGCGATCGTTAGATTTAATCAGCGCGATTTACTGCAATGCTTTTTTTTCCCTTAGTTGGTCAGAACTAGTGGATGTTACTTGTTCAGATGACATTTTCCGGTGAAAATTCTTATGTTGGTCATTCTTCCAAAAAGTAGAATCTGTGATTGCGAATGCCAGTATCCACACTGGCGCGTGATTGACAGCCACACATTCTCCTCAAAACATTGGATTCATCCGCGCTGTGCCGTGCCGAGGCACAACCCACGTAAAGTTGATAATTCCCTAGCAGATTTCGAACAGAGATGGCGACAAAGAGGAAAAACTACTGACTGCAGCTTTAACTTCAGGCACTGATTGCTCTGTTCACGAGCTGGGGTGGGACTTACAATTGTATTGGGTCCATCTGATGTTTGTAACTGACTGAATAATTAATAAATACTTTAGATCAAACTAAACCATTTTTAGGGAGGTAAATATTTAACCAAATTGCATGTTTTTGTGGCTTCATTTAAATCTCAGGCATACAACTAATATAAATATTAGAATTATTCATACAACAGGGGCCTATATATTATAACTGCTGGATTTTGTGGGGCCCCCACTGCCCAGGCCTATAATTGTCACCACCTTTCACCCCACTAGCGACAGCCATGAACCTCATTGTAAAGTGTTACCAAACTTTCTAAGAACTCAAGGTGTCCTTCAACAGGCTCAAGAATAATGCAGGTTGAAGAGTTTCTTTTTCACCCTTGAATATTTATATTATTCTATTTTACATGTATATTCCGAATGTATTGCATCAGCAATTAGGCTACTAAAACTGCATTTAAAATGTTTATTTTTTCACATCAAAATAATATAATAAAGTTATGGATTTGGTATGAATACAACACTAAGACAGCACTTAAATGCATCCGTATTTGGTTATTTTAATCCCCATCCAGTACATTTTTTGTTTATCTTATTGATTCCTGAAGCATTCTTCTGCATTATGACTTGCTCTGTGTTTATTAATTATGAAGTGGGTGCCTCGTGTTGTTTTGCTAAAGGCTTTGTCTTTTAAACAATGTTTTTAGTTTTTATTTGATTGCGATACAGCATGTTGTAAACAGCGTTAAAACTTAGCTAATGTTTTACTCTAAAATACTTCTGCATCAGGAGTGTTGTTGGACTGACAAAATCTAGCACCAGGGGACGCTGCTGTGTTTGTTTGTAGGGTTGACTCTCATCCTACACTTGTTATGAGTTCATGTATTCACAGCCACAACTTGACTGATAAAGTATGCGCTAACATTTGTCTTTTACACTATATTTTAGTAGTATTTAGCACGGATTGTTTAAGGTAAATGACATAGATATAAGAAATAATACCACACACAAAAAATTCTCAATCGCTTAGAATGTGAGACCCTGGAATGAGAAACCTGGGTTCAGGGCCCAGTTGTTCAAAAAGTTTTATCTGGATCAGAATTATCTTGATTTGGAAATCCCATGGTTTGCTATGCAGGATCAGGTAATCCATAACTGTTTTTTCCCCAAAGCAAAATAGGATAAGATTAGATCCACATTAACACTTTTTCAGATTTCCAGTGCTGCAAATGGGTTTACATTTCACAATCGTAGGCTACTAACTATGAAAAGAACAACAGGTAGATTAGTGTGGGGTCACTTTAGTGTTTTATTTTGAAGAGAAAGAAAATATCCATTTTCAATTTCCTTTAAAGGAACACTCCACCGTTTTTTGAAATAGGGCTTATTCACCTTCTTTTCTACATTTAGATAGGTGGGCAAATGCATTTTTGTCTCAGTGCATGCATTGTTTTAGTTTGACAGGGTTGGCGCTAGCTTAGCTTAGCATAATGAATGGAATCCTTTGTTGCCAGCTAGCATGTCCTGAGTAAAAGTGATATAAAAAAATAAAAAAACCCACCTTATTACTTCTTGTGGCCTGCGTATTCACAACGAGTACAAATAGCGATGCAGATTAACACTAGGCGATTTCCTATGCAGATTTTGACTTGGGACTATATTAGGGGGAAGCACAGGCGAAGCACTGCTACTTGGGCGCAGATCACGCCCAAGTAGCAGTGCTTCAACTGTGCTTCCCCCTAATATAGTCCTTAATATATAAGTCAATATCTGCCTAGGAAATCGCCTAGTGTTAATCTGCATCACTATTTGTACTTGTTGTGAATACGCAGGCCACAAGAAGTAATTAGGTAAGGTTTTTTAAATTTTTTATATCACTTTTATTCAGGACATGCTAACTGGCAACAAAGGATTCCATTCATTATGCTAAGCTAAGCTCACGCCGACCCTGTCAAACTAAAACAATGCATGCACTGAGACAAAAATGCATTTGCCCACCTATCTAAATGTGGGAAAGAAGGTGAATAAGCCCTATTTAAAAAAACGGTGGAGTGTTCCTTTAAACATCAGACCCATATAGAGGCACAAAACATGTTGATGGAAAAATATGAGACGGGAGAAAAAATATATATTTCAGTGCTTTTGAGCTCTCTTGCAAAAGTTTTGCATTCCGCAAAAAAATCACTTGTTAAGAACTCAAAAGTTTTGAGAGTGAATGCAAAGTTTTTGAACAAAAATCATTGGCAAGACAACGCAAAAGCACTCAAATATATTTTCGTTCCATCTCATATTTTTTCCCCCTTCACCATGTCCCTTTAGGGGCTCCGTAGCCCCTCATGTGACCCACAACAAAAACAAACAAATATACATGCAATAAGGAATGCAATAGTTAGAAACTGCTTTTGACTGGTTCATCTCTGATGATTGTGCCAATGTAGTTCATATTTAGGGATTAAAAAAACTTTAAATTAAATGTATTATTTTTGTTTGATATTGGCAGCTGTTTGGGGCATTATTTCATGGCACCAGAAAATATTTATTTACTCCACTGAAAGGCTTAATATACAGCCTAATGCATACCTCTACTTTATTACTTTAACGGTTAAACTAATAAAGACAAAATAAAAAATGTTGTATTTTTTAACCAATTTTAACATTTTATTACATTTTTGTTCCTTAAATCCACCCTTCTGCTGAGATCAGAATAATCCTGTTTTTTGGATCGAAGGGATCCCAATCTTACTAAAACTTTACTAAAATGATCGTTTTATGATCTAATCTGATTTCAGAATCTTTTTTTTTTTCGCAACAACCCATGAATCCAACCCATTCTTCTTGAACAACCCATTTTCAAGATCTGATCCAATCCAATAGCTGAAATCTGATCAGATCACTTTTGAACAACTGGGCCCAGATCTCTCTGCAAAAGTAACATTTTCTATAATTTGCACAATAATTAAATGAACATGGCTTGCTGATCAAAGCTGATGAGTTGAGACTAAATATGTCACACATACTGTACATGTTATATCCCATAGATATCTATGACATCATTGAATGTTTGTGATGTCAGCTAAATTGGCAAATACTACGTTCCATACTAATGAAATAGGAATCACAATTTTACCAATCAACCAATGAAGTTTGGAAGCATATATACATTTATGGAGCTTGCCTAAATAAAGTGTCTTTTCTATTTATGACTTTACATGTAAGAAATATGTAAAAATGGACATGCAAATGTAAATTTAGCAAAGATAAATGCAATATTTACAAATGTGCATATTTTTTTCTGTGTACTAAAGTATTGACTTATACCTACTGTTGATATCTATATCTAAAAGGCTTAGACAAAAAAAAAAGAAAACATTCAGACAAAACTGATATTCTTTTATTATATAGTAAGCAGTCAGTGTCAACATAAAAATAGGAACATTTAATTTGTATATAATTGGTTTCCCCCCCCCCAAGATTTCAAAGACTGCCATGGTGAAAAAAATATTTAAACATTTTGACCAGTACACGTTTCTGTTTCCGGACCCCAGCTTGGTTCCATCCGGACCTAGGGACATAATTGCGCCATTTTAACGTTTCTAAGGGTACGTTTACATGACATCGATGTTCCAAAAACTGAAAAGTTTTTCCTTTTGCACTTCAAAATGATCCCCATTTACACGGATCCTTGAAAACGATTAAAAATGCTGTATTCTTCTGCAACGCCAGTAGTTGGCAATGTCACTTTGTAAAGAAACACAAAGTGCCTATAGACTGAACATGTAATACAGTGTTTCCCAACCTTTTTTCAGTCACGGCACCCTTGAAAAATTTAAAAAATTTGTGGCACCCTACACTAGTGTTCTCACGATACTACTTACGATACGATAGTTTGAAATGTAACGATTTTCAATACCACAGGGAAGAACTGTGATACTGTCATATAGATATTTTTATTCACTTGGCGCGGAGAGCCGTGTCTCCCTTCCCGGGCCTGTAAGCACTCGTCGGACTTAACCAGCAAGGCTTACAAGGCCTGTGGGGAAGCCGCCTCTGCCATACACGCCATGGCGTTGTTGCAGGTCCATCAGGCCAAGGCACTGAAGAACCTGCATGAGGGTGGTCATGGTCCACAAGTTCTCCAAGAACTTTGTGCCGCAATGGACCTCACGCTTCGTGCGACGAAGGTAACCGTGCGGTCAGAGGGTCGTGTGATGTCCACTATGGTGGTCCAGGAACGCCATCTCTGGCTGTGTCTGGCTGACATGAGGGAGACCGACAAAGTCAGGTTCCTTAACTCCCCCGTGTTCCAGACCGGCCTCTTCAGTGACGTGGTCGAGAACTTTGCCCAGCAGTTCTCGGCTGTACAAAAGTAGACTGAGGCGACTTAACACATCGTGCCGCGACAGTCAGCTGCTGCCTCCACCCCATCGCCTGTGGCCCCTCAGTCTGCTTGTCGCCGGGGGCGTCCTCCAGCGTCTGCCCTCCCTCCCCTGGGCCGCAGCAGCAGCCTCCAACTAAGCGGCGCTGAGGAGCCAGTCGCAGGCAGGAGATGGATGGGACTGCTCTCCAGGAGATGGTGACCGCACCGCTCCCTCCCCCAGAAGAGGGCCGGGTGGAAAATCTTTCGTTCCCTTTTATTTGTGTTCCGCCGCTGGCCTTAAAACCAGTGGTACCCAAATTTTCAATAAAAGAGCAGTTTCTTCCTAGAGCAGTGGGAGGAGAGAATACTCACCACTCTCATCCACCTCTACTATCGCCAGCGTGCAGCAGCGTGCAGTTCGAGAACGCATCCAAGAACTTGGCATGCCCCGTGGAACCAGGTAAGTGTTGCACAGCACACTCAGACCCCGCTACGAGCCGCCTCCCAGAGAGAGCCTCCCGAGCCACGCCCCTCGCTGCCCCACTGCGGGTACGCCTACGGTCCCGCTTGTGAGGGCCTCTGTGAGCCTGGTTAGCGTTTCCCAGTCCGTCTCGCTGGATCATTTGGACCTTCAGGCTCGGCTATGCGATTCAGTTCGCTCGGCGTCCCCCCATATTTCGGGCCATCCACTCCACTACACTGAGAGCAGCCGATGCCCATGTCTTGCAAGCGGAGATCGCAGTCCTACTGGCGAAGGACGCGATAGAGCCGGTCCCTCCAGCCGATATGAGATCAGGGTAGTACAGTCCCTACTTCATTGTACCCAAGAAAAGCGGTGGGTCACGATGGATCTTGGACCTGCGAGTTTTGAATCGGGGTCTCCACAAGCTACCGTTCAAAATGCTCACGCAGAAAGGCATTTTCGAATGCATCCGTCCCCGAGATTGGTTTGTAGTGATTGACCTGAAGGACGCGTCATGTCTCGATTCTTCCTCGACACAGGCCGTTTCTGCGCTTTGCGTTCGAGGGTCAAGCATATCAATACATGGTCCTGCCCTTCGAGCTGTCCCTGTCTCAAGTCACGGAGGGGGCCCAAGAGGGCCCATGTTCCCATGAGAGAACAGGGCGTTTGCATCCTCAACTATCTCGACGACTGTCTCATACTAGCACACTCTCGAGATCAGTTATGCGAACACAGGGACCTCATGCTCAGGCACCTCAGCCAGTTGGGTCTTCAGGTCAACTGGGAAAAGAGCAAACTCTCCCCCGTGCAGAGGATCTCTTTTCTCTGTATTGAGTTGTATTTGGTCGCACAGACCTCAGAGAGGAGTGCTCAGTCGGTGCTGAACTGCTTGAATACGTTCAAAGGCAGGACGGCAGTCTCACTGAATTTTTTCAGAGGCTCCTGGGGCATATAGCAGCGGCAGCAGCGGTAACACCGCTCGGGCTACTCCATATGAGACCGCTTCAGCACTGGTTTCACAGCTGAGTCCCGAGAAGGGGACGTGGCTTTACGGCTCTCCCCGGTGACAATCACACTGGCATGCCGCCAGACCTTCAGCCCATGGTCAGAGGGGTTCCTGCGGGCAGGTGTGCCCTTGGAACAGGTGTCCAGGCATGCTGTGGTATTTACAGATGCCTCTGCCACCGGCTGAGGTGCCACGTACAACGGGCATGCAGTGTCAGGGGTGTGGAGGGGCCCCCAACTGCTTTGGCACATCAACTGCCTCGAGTTGCTAGCAGTACGTCTTGCTCTGAGCCGCTTAAAGCAGGGCTTCTGGTGGCTCCCTATTGGTCCACCCGGACTTGGTTCCCAGAACTCATGCTCCTCGTGACAGTCCCTCCCTGGCCCATTCCTATGAGGAAGGACCTTCTGACACAGACACGGGGCACCCGTGGGGGACGCGGAGGTTCTAAGTGACTTACCCCCAGAGGTACTTAAAACCATCACTTCTGCGTGGGCGCCGTCTACGAGACTGTAATAAAAATCCCTTTGTTTGTGTATGTGAGAAGGAAGGAGACCGGGGTCGGCTGGCTGAGACTCGTGGGTATTTAATAACTCAATTCGTACATAACAATCGCGCCACATGCGCTCACAAAACTCAACACAACTTTACAGGATCCAACAGCTCTGTAATCTCAGTCCACAGATGTCTCAGTCCTCTGCCTGGTTCCCACGAGTCCTCAGCCCTCTCTCACTCGATGGCTGTGAGACCTCTCCTTAACCCTCTGAGGTCTGAGGGGTTTTTGGGGTCCTTGAGATGTTCTGACATGCCCTGACATTTGTGCTTTTTTCAGTTGCTTATAAACATATTAATGGCAAAGGTATAATTACACTCTATTTAGCACAAACAGGGCTACCATAATATGTGAGCAACATGCATGTACATGTTTGTATTTTTGAGAGAATAATGTTTATGCATGGTTATTGAAAAAACTAAAAACTAAAGTTTCTGAAATAAGGCCACAAAACACATACTAAATACGTGTCAATAAGACTTTTGACTAATTGATGTCTTTGCCTAGAATTTTTTCTTCAAAATGATGTGAAAATCATCCTGCCCTTATCATTCACATAACACAATACATTGATTTAAATCTTGTAAAACACTTTTTGTTTGTAAAGGCAATATGCGCAAGGGGCGTCAACCATTCAACAGCATCATGCATATGTAGTGGTTCACACCTCAGGAGACAATGGGGCCCGCATACTTAATGAGCCATTCATTCAGGTGTGTCACCTATAGCCACAAGAAAGAATGCAAGAGCAATATATATACAGTATATATATATATATATATATATATATATATTCTACCAAATTGGTTCACAGTTGGAAGCATGTCAAATTTTTTTTTTTTCACAAATTTTGCTTGCAAATTGTATAATATCCAAGGAAAACATGTCTATTAATTGTGCAGTTAATTCTCATACTGTATTTTCAGTTTTGGAATATGTATCCTCTCCCCAAATTTGTCAATAATAAAACACAATAAAAATTATTTAAAGAAAATGCTTATATTTACCTTTTAAAATTTGTTTACATCTACCTTGTAACTATATATATTTTTTTGTTAAAAAGGTTACAATTACAACAACAATTGAAGTGTAATCTTTCTTTGTAAAAACTAAAGTATACATTTTATCATACATATTTCAAACTTCGAATATAGCCTACATTGACAAAACATACTATATTTAACATATTAGCAAAAATTGGCAAACAAAAGCTTATTTGAGGTGGCAGATATTTTACAGTAAAAATGTGTAATCTATCCAAAACTAATCAACGAAATGTTGTCTTTCATATGTCTGTAACATAGGTCTTTCGTTTTTATTATAAGGAATATAAATGTTAATTTGCAGTTTAATACGTTGCTTATACAAATACATTTTATTTCAACATATTTCAATCGATTTTACTCAGTATAGCTAAATAGTTTGCTAAAAGCAGATCATTTATTCACACACAGAAACGCAATTCAAATTTAAACCGTCTTTTTGCGAGTTGTGGTAAACAGCGCATCTCTGCGTTCATTCATTCACACAGAAACGCGATTTACTTGAGAATGAAAAAAAAAACTTACTACATTATTCCATCCGTTGCTCCTCGAAATACCAGCACTTCTGAGGTAAGTTTTCCATTATTATTATTCCTCACAGCGCTGCGAGACAGTGTAGACAACTACACTTATCTGAATAAACTTGATGTGTTTTCTCGAGCTGATATGGGGGCGTTCACAGTTTGTATGGGATCGTCTCAGTCATTTGCGTTTGAATAGCGCACGCTCTCCGTGGGCGGGGCCGATTATAACGTAATGAGATGAGATGAGCTCGACTGGAATCGCTCTCTTTTAATACAGATTTCACAAGATTAGAATATTTGTTTTTTTATATAAATTACTTCATTTAAAAGAAGAAAATTCAAGCTTCATGCCTGTGTGTCTGTATGCCTGTTTGACTGAGTATTCGCTCAGTTATTGTTAATTTTCGGACGCGTTTCAGAATGGACTTCACTGGCAGAGAGAAGGCAGAACTCGCTTCGTGTTTATTTTTCTTTATTTGGCAAAAAGCACAACACTTTGTTTTTATTGTGAGTATACACAAAAATAATACACATTTAACAGAATCGATTGATGTATGAAACTCCTATGGAAAATCAAAGTCAACAGAGTATTTATGAGTTTCTTTTACATTGACAAAAAAAAAGCGAGCTGGTATCGCCGGCGATACCGTAGACCTCAGGGGGTTAAATGCAGTCTCCCCACGCCAATTACTGTAACGAGACACAGGTGTAAATCATTTCGTACTTAACCCACTTACCGCTGCTTCTCTCCCCGCTCTCTCTCCTGTCGCAGACCTCGCTGAACCACGCCCCCCTCGCCACATACCCCCACCGCCCGACTCAGGCCGGGGAGCCATCCGGCCTGCAGCCTCCCTCCCCCTCCTCCTGGAGAGGAAGTCGGCCACAGCCATCTGTACACCCGGCCTGTGGATCACCTTGAACTTAAAAGGCTGTAAAGCGAGATACCAACGGGTGATCCGCGCGTTGGTATCCTTCATGCGGTGGAGCCACTGCAGGGGAGCGTGGTCCGAAGAGAGGGTGAACTCCCGTCCCAGGAGGTAGTAGCGAAGGGTGAGAACCGCTCACCTGATGGCCAAGCATTCTTTCTCGATGGTGCTGTACTTAGTCTCTCTCTTCGAGAGCTTACGACTAATGTACAGCACCGGGCGATCCTCCCCCTCCACCTCCTGGGACAGTACAGCACCCAGCCCCCTGTCCGACGCGTCAGTCTGCAACAAAAAAGGGAGAGAAAAGTTAGGGGAGTGCAAGAGCGGCCCGCCACACAGAGCAGCCTTAACCTTGGTAAAAACCTGTTGGCACTGCTCCGTCCACTGGACCGTATCTGGCACTTCCTTTTTAGTGAGGTCAGTCAGCGGGCTGGTGAGGTCCGAATAACCAGGAATAAACCTTCTATAATATCCCGCCAGCCCCAGGAACTGCCTCACCTCCTTTTTGGTCTTAGGTCTCGGACAGGTTGCAATTGCTGCAGTCTTATCAATTTGAGGACGCACCTGCCCATGACCTAAGTGGAAACCCAGATACCTCACTTCCAACCGCCCAACTGCACACTTCTTCGGGTTGGCCTTCAGCCCCGCCCGTCTCAGCGCCCCAAGAACGGCCCTCACATGCTCCATATGCCGCTGCCAATCATTACTGTAGATGATAATATCATCCAAGTAAGCAGCGGCATATGCAGTGTGGGGCCGCAGAACCTTATCCATAAGGCGCTGAAACGTGGCCGGTGCCCCGAACAGCCCGAAAGGAAGTGTCACAAATTGGTGTAATCCAAACGGCGTGGTGAAAGCCGTCTTTTCTTTGGACATGGGAGATAAGGGGATCTGCCAATATCCTTTCGTTAAGTCCAATGTCGAGTAAAAACGAGCCGAGCCTAACCGATCAAGCAACTCGTCAATCCGCGGCATTGGATATGCGTCGAATTTCGACACTGCGTTCACCCTGCGATAGTCTACACAGAACCGCACCGAGCCGTCCGTCTTAGGAACTAAGACTATCGGGCTCGCCCAGTCACTGTAAGACTCCTCGATTACCCCCAACTCCAGCATTGCCTCTAATTCGGTCTGAACCACTTTTTTTTTGTGTTCAGGCAACCTGTATGGCCGGCCGCGAACTACCACGCCCGGCTCCGTCTCAATGTGGTGCTGAATCAGATTAGTACGACCGGGCAGGGGCGAAAACACATCTGCAAACTCAGATTGTATCTTTGCAATGTCAGCGAGCTGCGAGGGCGAGAGGTGATCTCCTCCGGGGGCCAGGGCGAGAGATTTCCCTTTGACGATCGCCTCTGGCCCGAGATCTTCCTCCCCACTCACTGCCGTTGCAAGCAACACTGACTCCTCCTCACTCCACTTTTTAAGGAGATTGAGGTGATAGATCTGTCGTGAATCGCCTCTGTCCGTTCGTATTACTTCATAATTGAGATCGCCTATTCGCTGTGTGACCTCAAAGGGTCCTTGCCACTTAGCTAATAACTTAGAGCTGGAAGTTGGTAGTAACACGAGCACTTTATCTCCCTGTGTAAATTCTCTAAGCTTAGTTCCCCTGTTATATAGCCGGCTTTGCCTGTCCTGAGCCTGGAGCAAATTCTCCATAGAGAGCCGCCCCAGTGTATGGAGCTTTGCTCTCAGGTCCACGACATACTGAATTTCATTTTTGCTATCCGAGCGTCCGTCCTCCCAAGTTTCTTTCAGGACGTCTAAAACCCCACGAGGCTGACGTCCGTAAAGAAGCTCGAATGGGGAAAACCCCGTGGAGGCTTGCGGGACCTCGCGCACAGCAAATAAGAGGGGTTCTAGCCATCTGTCCCAATTTTCCGCGTCCTCCTGTACGAATTTACGAATCATTGTCTTCAACGTGCGATTAAACCGTTCGACCAGCCCGTCCGTTTGTGGGTGATAGACACTGGTTCGTACCGATTTAATGCCCAATAATTCGTACAATTCGCTTAACGTGCGAGACATAAACGCGGTGCCCTGATCCGTGAGAATCTCTTTCGGGATTCCCACGCGGGAGATTAAACGAAACAGTGCGTCCGCCACACTTTTAGCGGAAATGGTGCGGAGCGCCACTGCTTCGGGATATCGCGTTGCGTAGTCCACTATGACCAACGCAAAGCGATGTCCCCGTGCGGTTCGTTCTAATGGCCCGATGAGGTCCATACCAATTCTCTCGAAAGGGACCTGCATAAGAGGTAAAGGGCGCAAAGGCGCTTTTGGGGCGGCCGGTGGGTTCACCAACTGACATTCACGACACGACGCGCACCATCTGCGCACGTTCTCGTGAATGCCCGGCCAAAAGAATCGGGTCATTAGACGATTTAGTGTGGAAGTCATCCCTAAATGCCCAGCCATCGGATTACAATGCGCCGTCTGGAAAAGCATTTCCCGACGGCTCCGTGGTACTAACAATTGGGTTGTATCTTCCTTTGTCTGAGTGTCTTGGGTCACTCGATACAACCGGTCCTTAATTATGGCAAAATAAGGATAGGAGAGCGCGCGATCAGGTTGGAGGGGCTGCCCATCGATGGAACGGACCTGTTCAAACGCATGTTTGAGCGTCTCATCTTGCGACTGTTCCAGGGGAAAGTCATCGTGGTTGGAGAGGTTTAACCTCACCACGCCGCTCGCATCCTCTGAAACAGACCCGCTAGGTCCAGGTACAGCCTCTCCCACCTGAGTGCTAGCTCCCCTTCCCCGCCCTCTCTTTTTCCCAGAGACATCCGTTGTCAAGCACCCCAATAATTGTTCGAAAGCTGGCCAATTTGTCCCCAAAATTAACGGATGTCGGAGGCGCGGACTAACTGCCACCTCCACACAATGATTGTGTCCCCTAAATTTAATAGTGATGGCTCTTAACGGGTATTCCACTATATCCCCGTGCACACACCTCACCTTAACCATGCGGCCCGTATCCAATGCCCCAGATTGTATCAGGCTTTGATGGATAGAGGTCTGGTTACAACCCGAATCCACCAATGCCTGATAGGTACCCCCCTTAATACTCACAGGTATCTGGTATAACCCGGCTTGATCAGGGGCGGTCTGCGGGACGTCCGGGATCCGGACCATCGTCCCTACCTCCATGACCGGGCACCTATCCACGAAATGGCCCGGATCCCCGCAACGCCAACAGACCGGCCCAGGTTTTCCCGCAGCCCTAGTGGCAGAAAGTGGGTCCAGTGATTGGCGTGGGGAGAGTGCAGCAGCGCCATCGAATCCCTCCTGGGACCCCGGCCCCCTGACAGGGCCTCGCGGCCCGGCTGGAACCTCGGCTCCAGCCCTCCATCGCGGGTAGGCCCGTGGCGGGCCACTGATACGGGTCCTGGGGAAAGGAACAGGTTTAGGGGGAGGGGTAGAGAGAGGAACAGGGGGAGAGAGAGAGAGAGAGATAGATGGCAGGGGTTCGCCGACCCCGGAGCACGCCGCCATCTGGTCCTCCGCCAGTTGGATGGCCAGATCCAGCGACGCCGGTCGGTGGCACTGGACCCACTGGGCAGTCCTCCTCGGCAGACGGGAAATGAACTGCTCCAGTACCACCTTGTTGATAATGTCCTTGGCGTCGCTTCCTCCGGCCAACAGCCATTTGCGGCACGAGTCCCGGAGCTGCTGCGCCAGTACAAAGGGTCGGCCCGCTTCCGCCAGTTCCAGTGAACGGAAGCGCTGTCGATGTTGTTCAGGGTTGAGGCCGACCCTTTGGAGAATAGCTCGTCGTAGATCGGCGTACACCAGGAGGTTCTGGACGGGCAGTTGTTGAGCAGCCTTCTGGGCTTCCCCCGACAGTAGTGGAATCAGGCGCACCGGCCAGCTGTCCTGTGGCCACTCACATGCCTCGGCCGTCCGCTCAAACAGGTCCATAAAGGCCTCGGGATCATCAGCCGGTCCCATCTTGTTCAGAGGCATGTGAGCTGCTGCGGTGGCCGCGGCGCCGGGGGAAGCCGGCTCCGTCCGACCCTCCCGGTCCAGCCAGCTCCGGAACAGCTCGCGGTCCTCCTGCTGGGCTTGCATCATGACGTGGAACCGTTTCTCCTGATCGGCCCTCAAGTCCAGCAGGGCTTGATGGTTCTCTTGATGTAGACCCGCGAGCGATGCGATGATGTCCGCAAATGGCGTTCCCGATGTTCCTGGCGGAGCTTGCATTTCGGCGGCGGCGTTCTCCTTCCTTCCCGGGTTTCGGCACCAGTGTAATAAAAATCCCTTTGTTTGTGTATGTGAGAAGGAAGGAGACCGGGGTCGGCTGGCTGAGACTCGTGGGTATTTAATAACTCAATTCGTACATAACAATCGCGCCACATGCGCTCACAAAACTCAACACAACTTTACAGGATCCAACAGCTCTGTAATCTCAGTCCACAGATGTCTCAGTCCTCTGCCTGGTTCCCACGAGTCCTCAGCCCTCTCTCACTCGATGGCTGTGAGACCTCTCCTTAAATGCAGTCTCCCCACGCCAATTACTGTAACGAGACACAGGTGTAAATCATTTCGTACTTAACCCACTTACCGCTGCTTCTCTCCCCGCTCTCTCTCCTGTCGCAGACCTCGCTGAACCACGCCCCCCTCGCCACAGAGACATGTGACGACTTGAAGTGGAACCTGTTCGTCGAGTGGTGTTCTCGCCGAGAGGACCCCCGAAGATGTTCGATAGGGTCCGTGCTTTCCTTCTTGCAGCAAGGGTTGAAGCGAAGGCAGT
Organism: Leuciscus leuciscus; assembly: GCF_965113295.1. NCBI lineage: Eukaryota > Metazoa > Chordata > Actinopteri > Cypriniformes > Leuciscidae > Leuciscus > Leuciscus leuciscus. The sequence goes on along the minus strand of NC_138724.1, from coordinate 9,765,042 downwards.
CTCCCTCCACCCTCAAAAGGAAAATGCTGCCGCTATTTCAGCATATCACAACCACATAGATGGCAAAACAGTAGGAAAGCACGACCTAGTCGTCAGGTTCCTTAGGGAGGCGAGTCGGTTAAATCCTCCTCGACCCCCTTCCATACCCTCTTGGGACCTTTCCCTGGTGCTTCGAGCACTCCAGGATGCTCCCTTTGAGCCTTTGCAATCAGCAGATTTAAAGCTTCTCTCCATGAAAACTTTGCTGCTGGTTGCTCTTGCCTCTGTCAAGAGGGTAGGGGACCTGCAGGCATTTTCAGTCGACAAATTGTGCCTAGAGTTCAATCCGGGTGACAACCATGTTGTACTGAGACCCCAGCCTGGCCATGTGCCCAAGATTCCTACCACTCCCTTCAGGGAACAGTTGGTGAACCTGCAAGCACTGCCCCTGGAGGAGGCAGACCCAGCCCTGGCTTTGCTCTGTCCCATTCATGCTCTGCGTCTGTACGTGGACAGAACTCAAAGTCTCAGGACCTCAGACCAGCTCTTTATCTGTTATGGAGGTCAGCAGAAGGTAAAGGCTGTCTCCAAGCAGAGGATGGCCCACTGGATAGTGGATGCCATCGCCTTGGCTTACCAAGCACAAGGCGTGCCCTGCCTGCTCAGGCTGCCTCCTCCTGGGCGCTGGCACGTGGCTCCTCGCTAACAGATATCTGTAGAGCTGCGGGCTGGGCGACACCTAACACGTTCGCTAGATATTATAGCCTACGTGTAGAGCCGGTCTCCTCCCGTGTTCTCACCCTAAACGGGTAGAAGCACTGAGAGGCCCGACTCTGTCGGCCTACTGCACCCTTCTGTGCACCCTTATTGCTCCAGAGTGAAAAACCTTTTGAGTCCTCCAACACCCTCGGCCCGGACGTGGTGGAGCGTCCGGTGTCAGGCCTTTATCCTTGAGAGCTGGGTATGGGCTGGGTCCCATATGTGTGAACCTGCAGGGATCCCATATGTGTATTTCTTCCACGGCTGCTTCTAAACGGAAGCCTGCGTGTTTCCCTTGGGCTAAGTTACCCAGTATTCATATGTAGTACAACCTTCGGGTTAGTCCATATGTATATCTCCACATAACTCCTTCGGGGAAGAATGTGGGTTCCCTAGTAATAATCATTAGACGCTCCATCCTCTACTATTTTAATCTAGAGCTGAACGCACTTCATTCAGGTCCTTTCCGCTTTGAGCATCTTGCTTCTCTCTCCCGCTAAAGACATAAACCACCACATTTCACAGTTTCACAGATGAGGCTTAGTCCCAGACTAAAATGCATGTTTGAGCTGTTTTAACTGAAAGCAACTTGTACTAAGATATCTTAAAATATGTCAATGCCATTGTTTTGTCTCAAGATGCAGTAAGATTTTTTTTCTATAAGGTACGTTTTATAAAAGCTACTTAAATGCCTTAATTGAACTAAGGCTTAATCCTGGTTTAAACTAATCCCTATCTGTGAAAACAAGTTAAAAGTTATTTTAACAACAGTAGCAGAAACACGGTGAGTAGCAAAATAGGTACTTTTTCTGAAAATACTGCAGAAAACGAGAATGCAGCAAATACAATTATTTTTATCTGTCATACAGATGACTCTGACCATTCAACTAAACCAGGTTTGTGATGCCAAATATAAAAATGGTCCATACTTTTCTTAGAGATAAACCTCCAGTATGTTTCTCAGTCCCAAGGCCTTCTATGTGCCATACACGTAGGTGTCTAAATGTAAAATAATAATAATAGCCTGTTAAAACATATGATGTAACCTTTTTATATTCATATTTACATATTTACTTTTTTTTTGGTAAATATTGGTGAAAATTCTTAGACATCACAGTTTTGGCTTTCTAGGCCTATTTTGAGTGTTTAGGATTTTTTATTTTACAAAGTACTACGGCTGCCTCGATGGAAATGTATATCTGTTCCAAAAAAAGTATTATCCATACCTCCGCTGGGAAGGAAATAGAGACCGGACCTCTTGGAACTTTAATTGAATACCCCTGCCCTATTGGTTGTGAAACCTGGTTGTAGATAAAAAAATGTCAGCACTGTGCAAAATATATTTTTATGTGTGAATGTGCTATAGAAAGAAGATTAATGCCAACTTTTATGAGCTCCCCTGTGTTCTCCCTGTGTTTGTCCTACATTGTTCGATGTAACAGATTTTGCGGCGTTCTCCTCTTAATTTTTTTCAAAACTTATTTTTTGTCTTGCATGTTTTTGGAATCTTGTTTCAAAACTATGTTTGGGGTTCTTTATCTCTGTATTTGAGTCACATTTGCTAAGAGGAGGAGATCACAGACAGAATAGAGTATCCATCCGTTATGCCTATACCCAACAACACTGAATTGCTGAGTCTTAATGGGAGAAAATGTACAGTCAGCTGATTCACAGACAGATGAGAACACACGTACTGACTCACAGGTTGCCTCATCATCAATTAAAAATCTTCCCCACACAAAGTAAGGGAGTTCAGTAGAAGCACTTGGATCAAAAATATCCACTGGTAAAGCTCATCCAACAGTCATCTCCTTCAGCAGGTGGACAGAAGTTAAGTTACCAGGTCCATCCAGCGTAACCAGTTCTGCTTCTGCCAGTCCTAGCAGCTAGTGAATTTAGGGATTGTAGAGATGCAGATTAAAACGAGAATAAGAACATACAGGATGCTATTGCAAAAGTAAAAACATGATCCTTCTCTGTTATAATCCTGCCTTCACATGCTATTGGAATTATTGGAAATATGCGTTTCCTAGTCAGAAATTGGACATTTGACCTATTGTTGATTTGATTTTGTAAGTCACTTTGGATAAAAGTGTCTGCTAAATGATTAAATGTGAATGTAATGTAAATGCAACACTGGCCCAAAATGGCAAGTGATGATTCTGTCAAGTGGCCTACAACTTTCTCAAACTGTCCCGAGTCAGCAGGCCATTCTCATTGTTGAGCCCTGATTCAGTGACAGCTGAGTAATACCCTTATGGAAAAAAAAGTATACTTCAAGTATATTTTTAAGTATACTTTATGTAGTAAGTATACTAATATCTGTCACGGTCTGGGGTTGAGGAGATGAGGCAAGGACTCAAACGCAGAAGAAAAAGGCTTTTATTAACCAAAAAATAAAACAAAACAAACCCAGAGGGGAAGACTAGACTAGACTAGACTAGACGAGACTAGACTAAGAACACACAAGGTTAACCATACCACGTACAAATGGCAACAAATCAGCACAGGAGAATAAATAGGGAGCAAACAAGGCTGGTAATGAGGGAGGACAGGAGGACCAAATTAACCAATAATCAGGTAACAAGGTTGGCGTGGTTAGACAATCGACAGGAGAGCACATCGCACAAGGAAACACATGACAAGCCATGTGCTCACACCAAACATGACAAAACACAATCACATGGCCAGCAAAAAATTCACAAGCCATGTGCTCACACAAAATGAGACATGAACACGCAGCCAATGAGAACACTAATAAGCCACGTGTTCACACAAAACATGACAACATGAAAGCACACAGCTAGTAAAAAACAAGCTGTGTGCTACACAGCACAATACAAAACATGACATGAAAGCACATGGCCGATGTAAACACGAACCGCATGCTACACAGGACACAACAACACACGCAGACGGAAGAGCGTACAGCCCGAGCGAACGCAAAAGCTCATCCCGTGCGCTCACAACAGAAAACAAACACGCGGTGCATGGATGTCTATATCCCGACACAGAACCGAAACCAAACTAGACCGACGTGCCGGGATCCAAACACCATGCCCCGCACATGGAACAAGGCACGTAGACAAGTGAGTGCACGGCTCAAGCACGCTCGTAACCACGCACTCAGACACCAGGAGTGTCAGAGCTCTGTCACAAAACCAAGAATTGAACTAGACAGAAGTGACAGAACCCTGACAATATCAATGTACTAGAAGTATACTTGTAAGTGTACTGTTTCAGGACCATTTGGGACTAAATTGGCCCACTTTTTAGTGTATAAAAGTATACTTTTAAGTATACTTTAAGAGTAACAGTAGTAAACTTTGAGTACACAACTAGTTTACAACTAAGTTTTGCGTTTGTACTGCAACTATACTTTAAGTGAACTTAGGTATATTGATAGTTTACCAGTCAAAATACTTTTTTAGTTTAAATACAAAATTACAAGTATGCTTGTAATAACAAGCATACTTGTAATTTTTCTTTAAATGGGTCATGAACTGGATTATTTTATTATCTTATGTTTCCTGGGGTTTCCTACCCCTTTAAAGTAGCAGTCCGTAACTTTTGTTTTCAGAATTTACAAAATGTATATAATAAGTACATAATGAATCCATTTTCCAAACTATGTTTTTTGTCTTATCCTCAATGACTAAGGTACACGTATAATAAGTGTTTATATTCACTCTATTTTAGAATGGTTCGGGTCGCCACCACTGCATTAGCTCAGGCTATAATGTTCTTCCGCAAGACGCATGCAATTCTGTTTATTAACCGCTAAAGCACCTAAAGTTACAGACTGCAGCTTTAAGTAAGGGATAATGTACATCCAGCAGGTTGTTATCGAAGAATAAACCCTGACAGGTGTGCGTCGGGGTCTTGCATCAGCCTGAAGGGGTTTATTCCGAGATAACAGACTGGATCACATTATCCAGCTTATTACACAGCTACTTGCCATATAAGTAAATAATTAGACATGAAATATTGATCTGACTTTTCAAAAGTTGCTAAAACTTGCCAAATAAATGTTTAAATTAGCTACATTTGTTGCTAGGTGCTTTTTTTTTTAAAAAAGAAAAAAAGTTGCTAGGGTAGTCTGAAAAGTTGCTAAATCTAGCAACAAAATTGCCAAGTTGGCAACACTGGCTGTGTTAGTTAGTTGTTATTGGGGAATAACATACCACTGGATGGCGCGAATTGACCAATCAGAATCAAGTATTCCACAGAGCCCTGTAGTTTACTATTTATATATCTAAAGATTAAACACAACTACAAGCCAAGTATACTTAGAATACTTAATTATACTTTTAAGTATCTTGATCAAAAGATTGTGTACATGTAGGTATAGGCCAAATATACTTTTCTGTCAGTATAAGTCAAGTATTCTTAAGTGCAATTTTAAGTATATCTCTCAGAAGTACATCCAAAGTAGACTGAACGTATACTTTCTTATTTTTAGTTTAAAAGAAGTAGGCCTATACTAATATCACACTTGAATAAACTTCTTTTTCATAAGGGTACACACTGGATGAGTATAAAGTAAATAAATCTTAATTGTTAATTTTTCCATCATCCTTTTTTGCCACCTCCTGCTGTTCTGGTGAATATTTTTCTATTTTGTCTGGCCAGGTCAAATCATTGTCTTGTCTTTCACTCTCAATGCCCTGTCAGACATTTGTTGCTTTAGTAAATCGTAAAGAAATACTTAACACAATTAGTAAATGATGCTATAAAGAACTAGCTTGCTGATAGCAAATAGGCCTAGCACATCTCTTCCACACATTTATTAAAGCCAAATAAAAATACATATGACAACAGGAGAAATGTTTTGCATTTCTTCTCTTTGTTTTCATTTTGTGCTATTGAGTTCCCTGTGGAAATGCAGTAGACACACACAGCTCATCTTTGCTAGTTTTACTTGCAGTTGTGGAGGCAGTTGAGAGTATCTTTAGCCAGGTGTTCCATATCTGTGGCTTTTCCAAGGACATTATCTCAAACAAGGGCCCTCTAGTCCAGTGTTACCAACCCTGGTCCTGGAGTAACCCCAACTCTGAACATTTTGTATGTCTCCCTAATCAAACACACCTGATTCAACTCTTCAGCTCGTTAGTAGAGACTTCAAGAACTGAAATTGAAAAAACCTCAGTGTACCACCCCCAGACAGATGGCCTGGTAGGAACGCTTCAGTCAGACCCTCAAGCGAATGTTAAAACGGGTGGTGACTGAGGACGGACGTATGCTCTTTGGGATACGAGAAGTGCCCCAAGCTTCCACTGGCTTTACTCCGTTCGAGTTGCTGTTTGGACATCAACCATGCGGGCTGCTAGACATTGCCGAGGAGGCCTGGGAGCAACAAACTTCACCCCTCCGCTCGGTGGTTGAGCAGAGAGAGGTGTTGGAGAAATGAGAGAAAGAATTGAATGGATAATGGCTCTGGTCTAGAAACACCTGAATGAATCCCAGCGTTCCCAGCAGAGACTCTACGATTGGCCAGTCCAGTTAGGCTTAGGGTGACCAAGTGACCAGGTGACAAAGTCCTGGTCTTAGTACCCAGTGTGGCCTGTAAATTCCTGTCCTCCTGGCAGGGCCCGTACACCGCTGTTTGCGAGTTGGACCCATAAATTATAGGCTGCACCAGCCTGGGAGACGAAGCTGAATCCGCAGCTCAATCCACACCAACACAAGGGACTGGAAGCCCTGGTCTAAAGCTTCCGTGATGTGTTTTCCAACTGTCTGGGATGCACCTCCGTCCTGTCACATGACATCCAGACCCCCCATGGTGTCACAGTTCGGCAGCGGCCCTATCAAATTCCAGAATCTCGTCGGAAAGCCATTGAGGAGGAAGTAGAAAAAAATGCTCCAGGTAGGAGTCATCGAACCTTCCTTTAGCCCATGGCCCAGCCCGATTGGGCTTGTCCCTAAGCCTGATGGCACCTTTTAGTGGGATGTGACAAGATATTGCTTGCTCCCCCCTCGTCACCCCTGACAATGCTATTCATGGGGAACACCTGCCTATCCTAGGTGACGACGATGAGGCAATCACCCAAAGGGGGATATAAGCTCCAGCAAGGAAGAAGAAGGGAGAGCAGTTTGGACTCTAACTGGGTGCATGACGAACCCCTGCGTCTCTTTTCTTTGCCTAGAGCAGAGGTCTTCAATCCTGCTCCTGGAGGGCCACTGTCCTGCAGAGTTTAGTTCCAGCCTTCTTCAGCACACCTGCCTTTGAATATTCAAGCGATTCTGAAGAGCTTGATGAGCTGATTCAGGCGTGTTTGATTAGGGTTGGAACTAAACTCTGCAGGACAGTAGCCCTCCAGGAGCAGGATTGAAGACCTCTGGCCTAGAGAGTGACTGACTTCCCCTAGTGAATGTGGATCACCCAGCTAGTTGGCTAAGCTCCCCTCTCTTCACTGGGCAAGGAGGAACTACACTTCACACCATGGAACACTTCACCTGCACGAAACACAGAGACTGAGTTTGATTGCACCTAATTTTTCCCGGCTTGGAAAAATAAAGACGCCCTCCGGGGTGATGCTTCACAGCATTTTGTGTCTGTTCTCCTCTTTTCCCATAGTGGAGCGCTACAATACCTAATATCTTCCACAGAAACCAACCCATCCATGTCTAGACCTGAGGAAGACCTTGGATGTGCTTGTGGGGACACTTCTGCCATACCATTATTTTCCCCTCAGATGGCACTTGTTGTATGATCTAGTCCTTTTGACATAAAAATAAAATAACATCAGAGATTTACTAAAACTGATGAGTATTGCAAATAAAATATGTGGACAACTAAGATTTCAGCAATATTCAGAAAATATTGTACACAGGTTTCAATTTTTGGAATGTCGACATGTTCTACTGCTAAACATGTTTATGATTCGTAAAAAATATTTGTAAAAAAATATTTGTTGAAGTATTTATTGGAGTACGTTTTACAAGAAAATACTGTTTCAGTCTTTCTACTTCAAATTTTTTACATTTAATTCAATGCTTTATTTGACAAATCTTCGTAATTATTTGTTGGAGGCAGAAAAAGGGCTGTTGTGTGACCATGTTGTGTGACTTGGCATGTGGGAGATTCAAATTGAAAATAATTTCCTGCTTTGAGACATTTAAAATGTAGTTATATATTTAACCCAAATTAGTAAAAGTGTATTAAGTTATATAAGTTTTGGTACAGTTTTCTAATCTGAAAGGTAAGCAAAGAGAGAAGACTTTTATTTGTTTATATGCTTAGCTTGCACAAATCTTTAGCTTACATAGGAATAGCAATCATAAACCTTTAAAATGTTTAGCATTTCTTGTATTTTTATTCACTTATAATGGTTCTGACACTAGTACAGTGTTAGTAGATCAGTCGAATTACAAAAACATCTAGAAATGCAATTGGCAGTTTTCTTCCTCTAATCTTTTTTTCTTTTCTAGATGACAGTAATGCTGACTGTGCTTCTGCTGCTGATGGAAAGGTGAGACTGTAATGGCACATTATATAATTATGTAATCTTTGCGGTCTCCATCCCCTAACAAACCAAATGTCTTCACCCTACATGTGTGCAGCTGGTTCAGTCCATGGGTGCTGCGATCTACGGTGCTTTAGACTGGGGACTGGATGACAGTGAGGAACGGGAATTGAGCCCTCAGCTTGAACAGCTTATTGAGTTTATGGTCGGTGGTCAGGACTGCAGCGAATCTAAACATTGTGGCAGTAATGCAGCTAAAGACGAGGGCTACAGTGGCCAAGAGGAGGATGAAGAAGAGGAAGAAGAAGGCAAAGTGCATGGCATTCATACTGTTCATCAGGTGATGACACTTTGTTCCCGCCGACTGGCAAATCCAGCTTTGGCACCAGAGCACTACCAGGCAGTGTGTCGGGCGCTTTTCCTGGAGACCCTTGAGCTTCAGACCTTCCTCAGCAGGATAAGAGATGCCAAAGAGGTGAGAAGACATACTGATGGAACCATGGTGTCATGTCTGTGATCATATTTCTTGTTAAGAATATTTAATTTCATGCATCTTTAATAAAATATTTAACATTGAAATAAAAGTAGAAATTGTAGGGGGAAAAACACTCAGCCTAGATCAGTGGTTCTGAACTGCTTGGTCGCAAACCAAAAATTGTTTACACATCATTCATTTCTGATATCGTACAGTAGAGAAAAAACTATAAATAAAAGTTATAAAATGCAACTAAACATATGCATAGTCAAAATAGCTAAATAAAAAGCCTGATCTTTTAAAAGGGAGGAGAAAGTCTTTGATTTTGTTATCAAAGTTCTAGGGAAATTAGATAGATGACAGCAGGTACAGGTAGTATGACATGCTATCATCCTTGAAAATCATGAACAAAACTATGTAAGGTGTAAGTGTCATGATTGATACAAAGAGGCTTTAATCAACACAGGGAATACACAAAACAAAAGTTTATGACACTGAACATTGAACTGTGGGGCTAAGGGTTTACATACACAGAGAATGGTCAAACAAGGAACATGTGAGAACTAATTAGAATCCTAGAAAGAAATGAATGAGATGTCAGGCAAAGACAACTATGACTTGTAAACTATACAGAACATGATAATGAAACTATTAAACTAAACGACATGAAAATGAAATGATAACCCACCCCCCGGGAAGCGTGTCCTTGCAGAGCAAAAGACCAACAGAGATGGGAAGGAGGAGGTTCCGGAGGAGGACGAGGATCTAGAGACAAAGGTGACCGAGAGGGGCTGACAGATGAAAACACCAAGGTGGAGAGGATGGAGGGGGGAGCCAGGGAGGAGGCGATGGAGGGAGGAGCCAGAGGATGACCCAGAGCAGAGACGGGATGAAGGCCCATGGTAGATCTGATCGAGGGAGGAGCCCGGATAGAACCAAAGTCTTACTAACTGAGGTGACGATGGGATTAGTGGAGACCCAAGCGGAGCTGAGGAGACGTAGACCCAGGGTGACACGAAAGGCCTGGGGGCCAAGGTGGAGCTGCAGACGTGCATGGCCGAGGTGACGGAGCAGATGACTGGGAAGCCCAAGGCTGATCTGATCAGCAGGGTAGAGGCACCAAGGGAGGGGCCTAGGGGCTGAAGGGAGACAGCAGAGTTGAGGCAGAGGAACTAGATGACTTTGGCAGAGGAGAGGGAGAGGGAAGCTGGGTGGGACCATCTGCGACAAAGGAGATTTGGAGCTGGGCAGAACCAATAGCGACAAACTTGATTTGAAGCTAGGCAAAGCCAATGGAGATGAGGGTGACTCGGAGCTGGTCTGATTCAATGGTGACGAAGATGACTTGGGACTCGGCTGAACTGACAGAGACAAAGATGACTAAGGACTGGGCTGAACCAGGAGAGACGAAGACGACTTGGGACTGGGCTGAACCAGCAGAGACGAAGACGGCTTGGGACTAGGCTGAACCAGTGGTGACAATGGCGGAAATGGAAGGAAGGAGAAGCATGGCAGAGCCAGAAGGGTGAAGATTCAAGGCAAAGCTGAAGATCTGGAAGTCTAAAGCAAAGTCAGGGTGACGATGGACCTGCGAAGCCTGAGTGAAGACAGACCACGGTGAAGCCTCACGGAGGGATCCTCAGAACAAGACGGTGCTGACAAGCAGGGCAGATGCACAGAGGAGCCATGCAGAGGAGCTGGGCAGAGACAATGGTGACAAAGGAGACTTGGAGCTTCGCAAAGCCAATAGAGACAAGGGTGACTTGGAGCTGGTCTTATTCAATAGCGATGAAGACGACTTGGGACTGGGCTGAACCAGCAGAGACAAAGATGACTTGGGACTGGGCTGAACCAGCAGAGACAAAGACGACTTGGGACTGGACGGGACCAGCAGAGACTGTAGACCATACAACCTTACATCATCCAGCTCATCAAATAATATATTAGTGGGGACCCTCAGCAAAGACCACAAGAACCAAACAAGTCCTCTGCACAGACCTATGACCAGCCTCATGTCCATACTGGCGTGATGATTCCGATCTTCAAGCAAAAGGCTCGATCGCTCGCTGAGGCTGGTGTTGAAGAATACACAGATTGAGCAGTCGGAGTTATGAGTGAAACATGTCAGATCTATGAAGTCTCTTGTGTGATCCTCGAGGGAGCGATTCCACTTCATGAGGAGAAGCAGGCAGACTCTTTTCTTTCTTTCTTTCTTTCTTTCTTTCTTTCTTTCTTTCTTTCTTTCTTTCTTTCTTTCTTTCTTTCTTTCTTTCTTTCTTTCTTTCTTTCTTTCTTATTTTATTACTCGTTATGAGGGTTCGGTGTTCTGTCACAGGTGTTGTGTAGTTCAAATCTGAAGAACGACGCATGACACAGAATATCCGATACAAAGAGACTTTAATCAACACAGGGAATACACACAATGAACATTAATGACATTAACTGAGGGAGAACTCAATGTTAGAGAACTCATGACAATGAAACAAACTAAACAAGACATGATAATGAAACTAAACATAACATGACTGTTACAAAAAGAAAAAAACAGCTAAGACTTAGTGAGTACTCACACTAGGCATGGTTGCCTTGTACCGTGCCCTGACGCGATTGTCCCCCCTCCCCACTCGCCTGCTGGCCTGCACTCACATTTCACTTAATGTTCAGGGCCGGAGCACGGATACGTCATTTACGATGCAACTTTTTGTTTTGAAGAAAACAGGAAGAAAAGTGCTTTCGCTAATAGACTGCCTAAAAGATTTATCATTTATGCCACGCAGCGATTTCACTTGATTGTGCTGCACGCATCAGAAGATTACGAAGGCAGCTGACATTGATGGAGGAATTAGCAGCTTTACTGGCAAACTACAATTCCTGTTCATCATTAAGGTGAGAACCAGACCTGTTATCAACCTAAATATAATCGAATTAATTGAAATAATTCAAAAGTGTACTACCAAGTAGTAATAGAAGATGTTTGCTGTCGTAATGATTACAGTAGTGCACAAAAGAGTAGCAGCTGTTCTGTGCTCCGGTGCGGTTAGCGATCACTCTTCATGCGTACCGCGCCCAAGCCCAACTGAACCATGCTCTGGCTCACCTCTTCCAAGTGGGCCAGGGAACCACCTGGGCACGTTACGAAGCAATCACACTATTGAAATAAACCAGATTTTGGGGTCAAAACATGCTTTGGCACGGTTTAGATCGCCTAGTGTGAGTACACCCTTAAATACAATTTCACTTGGAATGAGGATAACATAGAGAACAGGAGAACATGATTCAGTTTTTAAAAGTAGATTTTTGGCTAGTCAAAGCATGAAAACATCGATATTAAAGGTGCTCTAAGCGATGTTGGGTGACGTCACTTCTTGTTGATGTTCGAAGTATTGTCAAACAAAACGGAGGCTAGCTTGACCCTCCCTCCTCCTCATCCCGTCCCCTCCTCCTCCCTTCCGTGCTTCCTGAAACAGGCTTTTCCGATATAAATTCGGGACTTTGCATGTTCCTTCTCCTTTTCCCTTCTTTGCTATTTGTTCATTGGAACGTCGTCTTTTTGGTCGTGTGTCGGCCATATCAAAATTCAAGAGAATATAATTCTAACATTAGTCGTTGTCGTTGTCTAGGACATCTCTCCTCTAGCTAACTTCCCTCTTCATGCTTCTCTCTCCTCCACTCCCCACCCCCCCTTCATATGCACGCGCACTAACCCCCCACCCCCAAATCATTCTTATCGGTTATTAGCTGGAACACTGTTTGTTATGTTTCGTGGTCCAGGCTGGGCCAGTTTGTTTTTGTTGCCGTTTGTGGAGCCTGGGCTGTCTACAGAGACCGCGTTATTTGACCGTGTGTTCAGGGGACAGGCAGCTAGCGGATAGTGAGGAGATGTTTGCTGTATGTGACAAAAAAAAAATTTCGCCCTAGAATACGCGTGACAACTTTGTAATGCCTGGACAATGCAAAAAATAATGCATGAAAGTTCCAATTTCACTCTGGCATTTATTACATAACTATTCATCTTATTCAGAATACGTGGGGTAATATAGAGTTTCAGTAATATTTTGTATTGTGTTTCAACCAGTCTATTGCAAGTAAATATTTTTTTCTGATCGATCTAACTGCATCTACCCAGTCATCATCAATATATTCATTACTGAGATCTTTCTCCCATGTACGCCATACATGATCAATCCCACTGTTATCCATTGAATAAAGAAGAACATAAACTTTTGAAATAAGGTGTGGCGTACCAGTCAATTTCAACAAAAAAATATCAATATCACCGAATACTTGAGGTTACCCGAATTTCAAAAATGCAGACTCTGGAGGTATCCCCAAAAACTATCGCTTTCAAGATCGAATTTGTCCTTTAGTTTGTTAATGTCATTAAGGTGTTATCTAGATATAAATCCCCAATCACTCTTATCCCCTTCCCATGCCATCTATGAAACATAGATTTTTGAATGCCAGGGAGAAAATCTCTATTTCCAATTAATGGTGTCACAGACTTGACAAAAAGCCCCTTCTCCATGCAAATTTAACAGTGTTGAAAAGAAAAGTGTTGCTTTAAAGTTTTTTCCCTTGCCAAATGAAATATGAAAAACTTCTTTCCAGATCAAAAATATTCTTCATGGGAAACATAGGAAAAGTGGTAACATTTGCATCGGATATAATATTCTGGGAAGGATGTTCATTTTTAATTCTTCCCATCCAAGATAAAGGAAGGTTAAACCAACGTTCCAAATCATCTTTTATACTTTTAATAAGAGGGGTTAAGTTTCCATAGCTCTGTTAGATCAGGTGACAGACAAATTCCAAGATATGTGAGGCCTGTTCTAGACAATTTAAAAGGACAATTTGACAGTGAGCTAGTAAAGTTACAAATCTCCCCCTAGGGGCATAACCTCTGATTTAACATAATTTATCTTATAAAAGTCTCCTGACATTGGAGAAAGACAGCCTTTGTTGAATAAAGCCTGTCTGGTTTTTAGCTGAGGGAGGAATGATTCAAGTCTTCTTGCTAAAAGCTTGGAGAGCAGCTTACAGTCTACATTTTACAGGCTCACATGTCTGTAAGAGCCACATTAGTCAGATGGTTTATTTCTTTCTGAATCAATGAAATATATGCTATGTTTAACGTAGCAGGTAGACAGCCCTTTTTAAACTAATCAATGTACATCTCTGTTAAAGGTTCTAAAATAAATGTACTCGTTTTTTTGTAGAACTCCTGGTCAAAACCATCAGAGCCCGGAGCCCTTCCACCTTTCAAAGACTTAATTGCCTCTAGCACTTCTTCCTTTGAGATGGGCTTATTCAGGTCTGCCTGTTTCTCCTCAGATAGGCTAGGGAGCTTGATTCGGTTTAAAAAGGAATTATATGAATCAACTGAGTACAACTTCTGATAAAACTGTCTCATAATAGTGTTAATTTGTTTTGAATCATGAGTTGTACTGCCCTTGCCATCTTTGAGTGATGAAATTCTGTATCAGAGATGATTCTGTATCAGGCTGCTTGTTGGTTTCCATAAAGAACACCCATTCTTTTTCAAGAAACTAACAAGGGTTACTAAGCAGCGATGATTGTAGTCGGCAGTGACGAGATGCAGGGTTAAGATAAGGTGGAGAGACAACTGCAGGGACTGAGTTATGATCAGATATAGCACATATGTCTATAGCACAGTTTTTTACTCTATCCATGAGCTGTCTGGACACAAACACATAGTCTATTCTAGAGGACACCTTATGCGGGTGTGAATAAAATGTAAAGTCTCTAACTTTAGAGTTTATGATTCTCCATGCATCCAGCAGGCCCAAATCTGGTTTGTGTCATCATCATTCTAAAGTCGTGTTCTTTATTTCTTTGTGCTTATGTCTGTTCTGCTGTATTCTGCCCTGATGCCTTGTCATCATTGTTATCCCCTCCTTGTTGCATGTGTACATTGTTAGGCTGGACTCACATATCGCGTCTTTTGCGCGCTCAAGTTCATTATTTCAAATGTAGGCGCGCGGTATGCGCGCTCATAATGGAAGCGACGCGGTCGCGGTGCGACGCGCTCATTTTTTCCATGCGCGTCCGCGCCGCATCGAGATAAAAACATCTCAACTTCTCAGAATGCCGCAAGCGCACCGTAGGTCACGTGACAAGAACATAACACTGTAAACTGCTGCACTAGTTACTAAAAAATATTTTTACTAAAGATATTAATGCTCACAACTGATTCATTGTTAAATCCATCATTGTTTATACAGAATTGTTCTATATTCTATATATAAATGTGTATGTGTTTGCTATTTCTGGCGTTTTATGACCACTTCAGTTATAGTCTAACCTCAGACAAATGCAGAGCCGTTGCGCAGGAGAGATGGTTTCACGGCAAAAGCTCTGTTTACTGATGCTCGGGCCAACTTTTCTTAAAATATAATCAAAGTGGTCCTGGTCCACTCTGAAATAGGCTTTGAACCGTTCATTGTCCAGGCGGAGCTCCTGGATCAGCTGGTGAAATTACCCATGTTTTTTGCGTTGTTGGAGTATCGGGTGCACCCACACACTGCAGCGTTTTTTACTTTTCTTAGAAAATAAATCTCGTAACAGAGTTACAGCAAGGGTTTTTCTGTGGTGGAAATCCATTTCTGAAATGTCCTTGCTGTAACGGAGAGCGCAGCTGATGGTTGCTTAGCAACGATAGACGCCTCCGGAGCGCAACCGCGTCCTAGCACTTTTGAAAAAGGAGAACGCAACGCGCCTAGCGTTTTCTACGCGTTTTTAGGCACTGGAAAGGCGCTATATAAATAAATTGTATTATTATTATTAATACATTTATTTAATGCTGAATATAATACTAATACATTTGCACATTTATGTACTTAATATAAAAACCCTGCAATTGTACTTTTGATATACTAAATTGGTATACTTAAAGTCTGCTAAGTTGGAACAACTAATTTTGCACTTAATGTACTTAAGTTATCCGGAAAAAATGCTGAAGTTAGACTAAAAATATTCTTAAGTCTATTTGATTGTGCTAAAGTGGAACTATTGCAAGTATACTTTAGGTACACTTTAAATATCTTGCATTTAAAGACTAATATTAACAGAGATCATACTATACTTCAGAGATGGGCACTCGATTCGCATTTTAATAGACTTCAGACTTGACTAGGACTCGACCTGAATTGACTTGAGACTTGACTCGGACTCGACCAAAGGACTCGTGAGTATTTAAAAAATGACTCAAGTCTTTAATACTTATATACTGATATAATAAAAAAAAATAATTTGTCATTTATTTGAATGGTTTTATAATAACTGCGTCACATATATTTCCCTACGTGTCGCGGTAGTTCGGACTTCGGACCCTTGTATGGAAGTAAAATAATGTCAAATGTTTTTTAAATAAAAAGCCTGTTGAATTGCACTACTTGAAAAAAAATAGGCATTGCATTAACCATGCTTGCATTTTAATGCATTGTATTTTTAGGGCTTGCATTTTTATGGGCTGAAATTCAACATGGTTGAATATTTAAGCTGTGAATATTTCAATTAAAAACATTTCAAACACCTTTTCATTATTAAAAATTCAATAATCCATATTCACCTTTCATATTTCACTTCCAAAATATTCAAACTGTTTAAAAATACAACCAATAATATTCAACAGGCAATTTTCGGTCCATTTTATTTCGCTTTGCAAATTCGCTTCCACAAATTCAGTGGTTCAAATTCGACAGTAAACTCAACATTGACATCCAGGAACTGCAGGAAAAGCAGTAGATTGCCGAGCATACTCTCCATCTGCTGTTAGTCGACCTCACCATCAGATGGTGCAAAAGCGCTTGTTGTTGACGAAGACATTCATTCATAAAATGAAAATGATTATCTGTGTCAGTATATGCGGAAAAGATGATAAACACACAAAAGCTGTGTTTATGTTTCATTCAATAACTTCATTGTTACTTTCCCTGTGTAGCCTACATGTCATCAGCTTTCTCTACTATGAACAGGATTATAATCGGTTTCCCTCATTACCTCATACTCAAGGATTCCCCTTCCGTTGGGACAAAACGCTTAACATAGCTTAATGGACTAATACAGTGATATGAAAGACCAATCTTGCACCTTATTAGGGAAGTAGGCTGTAGGCTACTATATAGGCTACAGGCAAGCAGATGGACTCAGAATATGAACTTAACGCGCAAAGTTTCATGCTGAGCGTTTCGTGATATCTGGCATAAAACACTTGATCAATTAATACTAACACTTTCTCTTCTATTCTATTCTTTTTTTTTTCTCTCTCTCTCTCTCTCTCTCTCTCTCTCTCTCTCTCTCTCTCTCTCTCTCTCTATATATATATATATAGTATGCCTATGTGTATTGCATTAGCTTAAACTGTCATAGCACTTGCATATTGTTGTCCTATTGTTAGTTTAACTGTAAATCGCTTTGTATAAAAGCGTCTGCTAAATGACTAAATGTAAAATTGGCTTGACATTAGACATTCGCACATTCGTCTCTAAAGTTGCATACAACATTGGAATACACGTTTCTAACTTCAATAGCAAACTTAAATTTATTTGAATAAATATCAAAAATCCAAAGGGTGCGCATTATGCCTGACACTACATGAACACTTTACAGTTGGTTTTATGACTGTAAGTCGTTCTATTCAAATGCTATCGGAGTTAGAAACGTGTATACCAAAGTCGTATACACTTTAGAGACGGTCCCTAAATGTGCGAATGTCCAACATCAAGCCATCTTTATGCCAGTCTATCACTGGGAAACGCTCAGCTTTGCGCGTTATTCTGAGTCCATCTGCTTGCCTGCGAGTTTGGTCTTTTATATCACTGTAGTCCATTAAGCTACGTTAAGCGTTGTATATGTCCAGCAGGGGAATCCTGAAGTATTGAGGGAAACCCTAATAGCCTGCATGCAGCACATCGCCACAATATAAAGTTAAGGCAACTAAACAACCAAGAGAAATATATGTCAACCTCAAAAATGTTACATTGGATCTGTACATCCACATCGGGGAATAACATTATAATCTCGTTTACGGTAGAGAAAGATGCATGTAGGCTACACAGGAAAAGTAACCGTGAAGACACTGAATTTAACATAAAACAGCCGTAATAATAATCACAAATACACTTACATTGCTGTAAATGAGTTTTATGAATTAATGACTTGCTCTAATTTCGCTGGTCTTCGTCAACAACACGTGCTTTTGCACCCCCTGCTGGTGAGGTCGACTAACAGCAGATGGAGAGTATGCTCGGCAATCTACTGCTTTTCCTGCAGTTCCTGGACGTCGATGTTGAATTTACTGTCGAATTTGAACCACTGAATTTGTGGAAGCGAATTTGCAAAGCGAAATAAAATGGACCGAAAATTGCCTGTTGAATATTATTGGTAGTATTTTTAAACAGTTTGAATATTTTGGAAGTGAAATATGAAAGGTGAATATGTATTATTGATTTTTTAATAATGAAAAGGTGTTTGAAATGTTTTTAATTGAAATATTCACAGCTTAAATATTCAACCATGTTGAATTTCAGCCCATTAAAATGCAAGCCCTAAAAATACAATGCATTAAAATGCAAGCATGGTTAATGCAATGCCTATTTTTTTCCAAGTAGTGCAATTCAACAGGCTTTTTATTTCAAAAACATTTGACATTATTTTACTTCCATACCCTTGTCTATTGCGCGTAAACTCCGAAGACTTCAGACTTGACTCGGACTCCAGTGATAAAGACTTCAGGCTTGACTTAGACTCCAGATGAAAGACTTGTGAACATCTCTGCTATACTTATACTAATAGAAGTTAGTTATTAAACACATTTTAAATCTTAATATTAAGAAGTGTGCATTGTGCAATAAAGAAGTACTTAAAATGTCGGCGCCAATGGCCTCGTGATCAGTGCGCCGACATGTAGCGCCTTTGCGCTCGGGCGGCCTGAGTTCGAGTCCCGGCTCGTGGACCTTTCCCGATCCCATCCCCCGTCTCTCTCCCACCTCGTTTCCTGTCATCTCTCTACTGTCCCGTCACAATAAAAATGAAAATCACCCCCCCAAAAAAAAAAAAAAAAAAAAGAAGTACTTCAAATAAAGTGTCATTATATTGATATCAGTAAGTCTCAAGCGATATGTCAGTCAAAATGACCCAGGGCAGAGCTTGCTAGGGAGACCGCAGCTTCACTGCGTCTGCCCACAAGGAAGGGGGCAGACCAAAGCAATCCTGTCCCACCATCCGAACACCTGGCCTTAAGCTCTCAGGTGTAACCTAACCAAAGGAAGCATAGAATAAGCCTCCCGTCCTCAGGACTTGAGAGGCCTCAGGAGAGAGACATGCTCTACTCTACCTAAGAAAAACCGCAAAAGTGCTTTCGGGAAGCCTAGTGAGAGAATACTTGAGAATGGAGCACCTATAGCGGCATCCATATCATCCTGCTCTCTATTACTTACCAGCCAAAAGGGTGTCGTCCTTGACGACATCCCACCTCCATAAAGAGCCACGAAGAAAGAGGGTTGCCATGGCAATAATAACCACTTCTTTCTCAAAGAACTCCATTACCGAAAGACTTGCAAGGGACATTTCACCTGTTAGCCAAGTGGCCCTGTTGGCTAGTGGTTAAACAGCCCTATGGTTCTAGTGAGGAAATGTAGATTCTTCCTCTGCCAAAGTACTGGCAGAGAGTGGGAACGATGGCAACGATGTTGGCAACGATGGCAACGATGTTCACCTTTTATGCTCTGTCCCTCCATTGCTCCTCGTGAACTGCCAGGAAACCATATTGACATAGCACCATCACTATGTCCACACTATCACCTCCAGACTAAGCTGGAGGGGCAACAGATGAGGGAGTGAGATGCTGGTTGTTTCCATGCCCATTCTCCTCTCCTGTATAGCCCATTGATATATGATTACATGGGTAAGCAAAATGAATGCAACCTCCATATCTATTTGAATCGGAGGGGCTGACATATAGGAAAGCTGGATGCTGTTAGTGGTCATAGATAATGTCAGCTTTTCAGAGTTGGTTTTCTTAGGCACTCTGATCTCCTTTGTCAGTGTATTTTTGGCCTGATTATACAAGACTATACTTCTGTAGGCATCTTCTTTGGCATGATGAAGCTGTCTGAGTTTTGCTGTGAACCATGGATTTTTATTGTTGTATGTTAAATGAGTTCTGGTAAGAATGCACATATCCTCACAGAAAGTGATATATGATGTTACAGAATCTGTGAGCTAATCCAGATATGTCAGCAGCTTTAAAAACACTCCAATCGGTACACTTTAAACAGGCTTGTAATGCCCACTCTGTTTAGTTGGTCCATCTCTTCACAGTCCTTACTACAGCTTTAGATGATTTAAGTTTCTGTCTGTAGGATGGTATAAGATGAATCAGACAGTTATTAGAGAGCCCTAAAGCTGCACGTGTAACGCAAGAGTGATATGCATCCTTTATTGTGGTGTAACAGGTCAAGTCAAGTATATTACTGTCTCTGGTAGGACACGTGATATAACGTGCTGTCTGTATTTTGGCAGTTCACAGGAGAGAGTTGCTTTATTAAAGTCCCCGGGAATGATTATAACAGAGTCCGGGTATTGTTGCTCCGTGTCTATGATCTGATCATCCAACTGTTGCAGCGCTGCATTCACACACGCTTGAATGAACAAGGAATGAACAAGGAAAATTCCCACGGGGAATAGAAAGGCTTGCAGTTGATTAAGAGCGTTTCTAGATCGGGACAGCTCATCTTCTTCAACGCTGAAATCTGTCCACCACCTTTTTCTGATGTAGAAACATCTTCCACCGCCTCTTGATTTCCCAGCTGATTCCCCTCTGAAAAGCTGGAAGCCCAGCAGATGTAATGCAGTTTCCGGGATGGCTTTGTTCAGACAGGTTTCTGTGGAACAGAGCAGTAGAGTTAGAAAATTCCATATTTGTTCATATCCATTGCATTGGAGTGCTTGACTGCATGGTGCACCGACTCAATTCCCACGCTTTCGCGTCTTAGAATGCTTTAGCAATTCCGCTCCAAATATACAAACAAATGGCTTCCTGAAGACAAAGAAGCTGATGACGTTTTCTCTAGGTGCTCTTTTGTAGCCTATTGGCGTGCCTGTGCCATCACCTGACTATGGTAGTGTTATATTACAAATTTATAAAATGTTACATCTAGGTTCCAGTACAATAGGATATAAACTGAGAAAGTTCTGTACACTGTGTTTTACATTTTGAGGCATAGATGATGAGATTCAAAGAAGATTAAGTCAAGCAACCCAGGTGTCTGACATTAACCTTTTGTCTTTATGCACCTCCTGAACAGTGTCATTGTCCCAAGTGAAGCTATGATAATGTGAAGGTATGGGTAATACTGTCAGGCTGATTGGATTAGCATCTATGCATTTGAATGACACTGTTATGCTGTTGAGATCAGGTAACGAGCTGACTCCTGTACTTCATTTACATGCCACCTCTATTTAAATCCCTCCCCCTTGAAAGGTATATAAACTACAATGTAAAGTCCCAATAGTTAGACTTGATGACTGCAGCTACGACAGCTCGTGTTCTCAATAAAGAATCCTGCTGAAGATACAACCAAGTCTCCTGGTCTTCGCTTCTGAGTTTCCTACCGTAGCCAATCAAGACTGCCATGCATTCACACGTGGTTCCGACACTGGCTCACACGAAACTAGTTCTCATAGCATCAACTCATAGCATCTCATAGCAATGACACAGCGCCACAGTCCCACTTCAAAAGGGAACTAGGTTAAACATTTTCAAGAAAGTAAAATGGGTTTTAACATTGATCATTTAAATTGCTCCAAATTCATATATTATTGGTCATTTTATTTGAATGTGTTTAATTTGAATTGCAAATACTTGTAAATGGTTACTATCGTGGTGCATGTGTGTTTTTTAGATGCTGTTCCAACAGGGATCTGCAAAGTCAAGGGACTGTTGCTGGTCCCATAGCACCATGATTTATTTGAACTACAGGAGTATTGGTATTTATAAAAATATGATATTCATATTATTCATTTGCGCCAAATATCTGCCAACACTATACTAAGATTAAGGTTATGGTTTAGGAGGTAATATTTGTTTCAGTGGTGTGCAGTCAGTCACCCCTGTGATTGAAATGACTTTAGAATTAGCTGCGGGCGGGGTTTGTTTGCTTGAGGATAAAAACATGCTTTTACGTCACATAAAACACCACATTACATAGTTTGTGTGAAAATGTAATATTCAAAGCTTTATACCCTCCTCTCTAATGTTCTGATAAGTATCTGATATTTTCCTGTAGATGCTGAAGAAGATCAGAACAGAGGAACCTCTGGAGGAAAATTCCACCACTGAGCTTGATGCTCTTCAACACACTGACTGGGTAAAAGATGTGCTTATTAGAACAGTAGATGAAATGGTAGTTTCATTTACTCATATTTGTCTTTGTGATGTCCAGCAGTGCATGAGCTATGGTTCATGTAATAATGGAAACTGTGTGTGTTTGTCTTTTGTTCATTTAGACTCGGCTGTGGGTGCAGCTAATGAAGGAGTTGAGGCAGGGTGTGAAGCTCAAGAAGGTGGAGGAACAGCCGTTTAACTCTCTTCCTACGGAGTTCAGCCTCACGCCCTTCGAGATGCTCATGCAAGATATTCGTTCACGCAAATATAAACTTCGCAAAGTTGTAGTGAGTCCATTCTAACTATGCTTACTCATGCTGAGGGCAGTGAGGTTGCTGTAGTAAGCACATTTTAAGTGGTTTATCCCTGAATTAATCTTATCCTAACTCGGTAAGTCGACTATATTATGCGTGAGATTATGGCTTTGGAAAGACTTTTCAGCTGATGCAGCATGACAGTGATTAACCATTGTTTTTATATTTGATAATAACTATAATATCATGAATCTATGCCTCTTTTTCTTTTGCAGGTAGATGGAAATATTCCCACGTGTGTTAAACGAAATGCTCATGAGATGATTTTGGACTTTATCAGATCAAGACCCCCTCTTAAACCAGTTAGTCGCTGATAATATCTTGTAACTAATGTGCAATAACACCATGTCCTAACCAGACACAATACAAATACAATTTCTTACACTGTTATTCTAACTAACACTTTTTAGTTAACTTTACTTAAATTTCTTAACTTAATTGTAAAATTCTATATTAATATGTACTATTCACATACTATTCCATGATTACTCAGAAAACCCAAGTTCAGAATAATTGATTGGTTTGAGTGCCATTTTGTCAAGCAAAAAATAAATAAATGTTGAGGCGGGGCAATTCTTAATAGACTTTTTACGTATTTCCTCTACTTCTGCCAATATCTTTCCCTAGTTGCATTCACTCATTTCCCAAAGTCATCTTGAATATTGAACTGAAAAATTTGTGGGAACCACATAAGCTGACTTCATAAATTGATGTTGATTTTCCTAAACTGTTTTTGTTTTTAGTGTTCCCTTTGGTTGGGCACTTGGAACTTCATTTATATTATTGTAATTATATTCCTATTGATGCAGTGATGAAACAAGAAATCACAGTTATTTGGTTTCAAAGGAAGGGAATACAATTTGTATTAATTGTATGCAATGCACTCTGGGAGTTATTCTGAGTAGCCATAGTAGGTCAAGAGTAAATCTAAAGTAAATTATCAAATACTCTCTACAGTTCTTTTTAGAACGTTTTAGAACTCTTGTGTAAGTGAACTATACTTACTAAGCATTTGTCAGTACAACATAACTTCCTATTTCACTTATTTTTTTAGGGCAATCGGTTTGCATGCTTAAGTCTAGCTAATTATAATTTACAGTGTACTAGTCACAATCACAACAAGCAGCAGGATACTTTGTTTTGTCAGCTGGTTTCTAATTTTACGGTCTTGCACTGGGTAACATCCATCGTTCCTCTCCACATAACTGTTTATTCGAACAGTGACCCCACCCACTTTTTCAGCAGCCCTTGTTTCAGAAGTAATTTTCACATTAAGTTTCTCCATTGGCATAAAAAAAAAAAAAACTTCTATAAAGAATTCTATTTCATGTACCAAACCAACCAGCTTCGAGATTTTTTTTTGAGCAAAAACATTTACTGAAAATATAATTTATAAGATTTACTTGTACTTGATGAGCTGCAATGAGCAAATGAATGTAATCAAATAAAAAATGTAAGTACAAAAGTACATGACTAAACGATTGACAATATGTCAGTATGGCAAGTGCAACATATTCACATAATATAAATGTAGAAGTAGTGAAGAGATATTATAAGACGACTTTAATTATGTTATTTTAACTTTAATTATATTGCTTGACAGGAGTGAGACATTCTTGTGCTGTGATTTCCGTTTTCATGGTAACTGCGACTTATATGATTGATCTCTCTTCATGATTATGGGTAGTTCTGTTTTTAACTCTGAATTTTTAAATGTTAATTTGGTCCCTTTTTATACACCGTTTTATAGGTGTCTTGAACTACTATTTATGTATTAAAAATGTGATTAAATGCAGGTAGCTACTTTTAAATGTAAGTACAATGTAACAACATAAGTTTATAAGTAATTTGCATCAAATGCTGTTTTTTAATGTAAGTACATAGTAGGTAGAGACACTTAAATATAACAACAAAATTTAAAGCATTTTTGCTTTTAGTTACGACAAGACAAACTACTTGTCAATGGAAATGTAACACATTGTTCCAGGTTTGGACACGGTGTAAAACTTAGCAAGTATTTGTTTTATCCTAGTTTTTTAATTGTGTTTAGGATCTGTTGTGTTTGATTGTGAAAATGTCATATTTCTCAAACATACTGTAGCAGTCTGCCTTTCCTTGAAATGTCGATTTATATTAATATATATTAATATATTAATTATCATAGCCAGTATTGCATTCACAGCTCTCTCTGAAGAAGAGAAAGAAAGAGGACAGCAAAATGTATGTACGGTTTTGTTTGAAGACTTTCCTGATGTCCGCAGGTGTCTGAACGCTGCTTGCCTCCTGCCCCTCAGCGACCGCAGTCGCTCCATGATCGAGTCCTGGCTGAGATCAGAAAAGATCACAAACTGAAACCTGTGGAGCCGCACAGTTCAAAGAGATGTATGTTAATCTCGTATCACACCAGAACAATACAAGTTTTTAGAAACAGCATCCTTAACACTATCAGTCCTCCTTGACTTCTGTAGTTCTATTCAATTGTGCGTTGCGTAGATCACTCACAGCAATGTTTTGTCACTCTTCAGCATTTGGCTCATTACCCTGTCTGGCACACACCTGCCAATGTGACATCAAATCCACTTCCTGCATTGACCTGTCAGTCGCAGGAGCAGGGTACCGGCCACCGTCCCGCATACGTGTTCTTCTAAAAGCTCCAACACTGGCAGAAATGGAGGAGATGAATATATTTGAGGTAAGATATTTCAGTGCAGTCAGCATTTCTTTTATGATCTTGCTCTTTCCTTTGTGGCAACAATGGTCAAGGAGAAAATGTAGACTTTAAGACTTTAAGGAAGAGTTGCATACTTTAACCAGCATAATTCACATGAGAATTCCAGAATCCGGTTTGTTGGAAAACTCTGTTTGAATTGTATTTTTAATTTAAATAATTGCGCCTCTATATTTTTTATGAAGGATGAAGAATCTCCAGATGGTGTGGATATCAGGCGGGTGGAGAGCTCTCCTACACCTCTGAAGAGAGATCGCTCCTTCTCTGAACACGACCTGGATGAGCTCAGAGGGGAAATGATGTCATCCCGCTCAGAATCACCTCAGCTCACAGGCGTTGGTTCCCTAAGAGGAGAGAGACCTCGATCACACACGCTGACTGGGGCCAGACCACCACACATCTATCAAGGTCAGACCTGGATAAACATCTGTAAGATGTAAAAGTTGCTCAACAATTTAACTAATATATAATGATATTTTTCTGTCCAAAAAAAAAAAAGGGTGTTAACATTAAACATTAAACTTGAACACATACAGTACATTTACACTAAATACAATTAATAATGCTTAAAAACACAGTATTTATTTTATCTAAGGACCCCCTGTGGTGAAAATCAAGTTTTTAATGTTTATACTGTATGTCTATGTGGTGTTTTTAATATGCTTTAAAACAAACCATGTGCAAATTCATAACTCAACAGCATTGCTGAGTATTTTCTCCTTAAAACTGGAGTTCAACAAAGACAGTTCCAAAACCATGGTTTGAAATCGTTGGTATTTCTTACGTCACAAACTACCTTGTAACCAATCAGGTCAACGTAGTGGATGAATTATGTATATAATGTATATTACGATGTTATGATGAACTATATGCCTTTCTCCACTGACGTTCTAAGTAGTTCACAGTGTTTCTAAGGATGTTGATTTTTAGAAGGCAGCTGTCTGACTCTGAGCTGAGGAACAAGAACATGGTTTGTGTATTATTAATTGTCATATTAATTACAGTTATGTGTCAGACGTTGTAGAGAGCAATACATAAAATGCATTACCATTCTGATAGGCTACATCGACTTGTAGACAACCCTGTAAGAGTGAGAGGCGGGGCTCATTTGCATATTCACGGATCCACATATACTAGATAAAGCGAGGGTTTAGAATTACATTCAAGTTATTTTAAGGCAAGAATAAAAAAAATTCACACAAAAAAAGTTTCAATATGCTATTTTGATGATCAAAAATAAATATTAAGGGATAAAATGATTGACTACAGGGGGGCTTTAACTTAATAACAATATATTTACCATAAATGACATGCTGGTACTTTTGTGAACACTGATGTGTGATATGGCGTTCTCGCTGGTTCGCGTTTTTGAAGTTTGCGCAGAAAGAACTTAAGAGTTTTCTGTTAAAACGGTGTTGTGTTAGCGGCCCCA
Organism: Leuciscus leuciscus; assembly: GCF_965113295.1. NCBI lineage: Eukaryota > Metazoa > Chordata > Actinopteri > Cypriniformes > Leuciscidae > Leuciscus > Leuciscus leuciscus. The sequence goes on along the minus strand of NC_138724.1, from coordinate 9,738,484 downwards.
AGTTAATAACTAATGATCGTTGCGACAGAAGTGAATCAATCAAACTAACTTTAGCTGGACAATTACTTTATTCTAGAGCTGCAGTAAAGCCAAAACACTTTACTTTAATTTCCTATTATCAATGTAAAGCTGCTTTGGAACAATCTACATTGTTAAAAGGCAAGCACTATATAAATGAAGATGACTTGACTTGACTTGACTTGACTTGGTAAAAGGAAAGCAGTTCTGTTTTTGAATCAGTTCATTGGAATGAACCCTCTGAACAAACCGATTTGCAAAAGCAAACTGGTATCTGCAAAGCTACACTATGTTGAAAACATCTTGACGATACTTTTTGCTTTTTACAATGTAAATTACACACACCCTGTCACCATTCTGTTCAGTTTAGTTTCATTTTCATGGACTTTCAGTTTGTTTTCATTTGTCTCCTTTGTTACCGTTATCATTAGTTCATATGTGTCAGCTGTATATTATTCATTATCCTCGTTTTTGTTCCTTCACCTTCACTCCTTCACCGGTGGTAACTCTTTTATAATAACGTTCAGTTGTAAGTCATTTATAAGTGGTTAGTTAATGATGAACTAATCATTTACAGAACATTCATAAATGATTAGCAAGTGATATACTAACATTTTATGTATGTTTTGAAAATTCCATTACAAGTCATTTACAAGTGATTAGTAAATGATCAACTAATTATTTACGAAACATGACTATGCGTTCATAAATGATTAATAAGTGATATGTTAATTATTGTATGTATGTTTTGTAGATTCAGTTGCAAATCATTTACAAGTGATTAGTAAATGATTAACTAATTATTTACGAAACATGACTATGCATTCATAAATTATTAATAAGTGATATGTTAATTATTGTATGTATGTTTTGTAGATTCAGTTGTAAGTCATTTACAATTGATTAGGAAATGATTAACTAATCATGATTGACTAATCATTTACAAAACATGAATATGCATATCATAAATGTTTAATAAATAATATAAACATTTTTTTTGTATGTATGTATGTATGTAGCAATTAGAGGGTGCAGAAAGTTTTGTAAATGCCTTGCATACACGTACAGATCATTTGTAGCAGGTACGTATCATTTGTAACAGGTAACCCTCAAATGATAAACACTGCATTAGGGGATGCAGAAAGTGTTGTAAATGATTTATAACACTTTCTGCATCCCCTAATCTATAGTGTAAACTATTCATCACTTGTAAATGTGTTACATATACATTCGTAGATATTATGCCTTTTTGATTCTTGAAGTGGTAATCTACAAATGAAGTGTAAGAAATTTACAAGTGATGAATAGTTTACACTTTAGATTAGGGGATGCAGAAAGTGTTGTAAATGATTTATTCATGCGTTTACACATAATCTATAACAGGTGTTGAACACTGTAGTGTGTACTGCAGTGTAAGTGCTGACTGGTGAGGGTATAGACAGCTGTCTTCTCTGAAACACATGGAGTTTAACCATTGTGCACCTGATGTGAGCAAAACATACAAAAAAATTTAACATAATTTATGAAACATTTATGAAACGCATAGTCATGTTTTGTAAATGATAAGTTAATCATTAACTAATCAATTGTAAATGACTTATAACTGAATCTACAAAACATACATAAAATAATGAACATATCACTTATTAATCATTTATGAACGCATAGTCATGTTTCGTAAATAATTAGTTAATCATTTACTAATCACTTGTAAATGACTTGTAAATAAATTTACAAAACATACATACAATGTTAGTATATCACTTGCTAATCATTTATGAATGTTTTGTAAATGATTAGTTCATCATTAACTAACCACTTATTAATGACTTACAACTGAACATTATTATAAAGTGTTACCCAAAAGGGCGAATTTAGAAGCTGTAATCTTTATTTTATAAATGTATGTTTCAAATAAGTAACTAGATAAGAACGTTTGGGGTGTGAGTGTGTGCAGTTTACGTTTGTGGTAAGGTTCAGAGTGGGGCAAGAAAGAAGACAGGGGTCGGCTTACTGGGACTCGTAGAAACAAAATGTTTTGCTTCTAGCACTCTTCAAAACATAAAGTAAAATATGCGCGCTCAGCGCAGCCACATCAAATTAAATCAATAATCTTTTCACTGTTCATCGGTTTAACTCAGCAGTTCCTCTCTGCTCCAGTCGTGCTTGAGAGTCCCAGTTTGTCTCTCTCAGGTTCCTCATTTCCTGTTGGTTTTTATCCCGTCTCTCCACCCCAATTACTGAAACAAGAGACAGGTGTTTATCATTTGATCTTAACCTACTTACGTGCCACTCGTCCTTTGGCTTTCCTCTCTCCCTTTGCAGACCTCGCTAAACCACGCCCTCATTGCCACAACGTTGTAGAACAAAACGTCCAAGTATCGTCAAGTTATGTTGTCCACAGACATTATTTTACTCATAAACTGTAAAACCTCATTATAAAACCCTATAGGAAAATCTTGGAAGATTAGTCTTCAGGGTTTTGATGTCATCCCTGCAACACTATATTGCTACTGTAGCTAGTTTCTCCTTAGACCCGGCACTTGCTCTACACAAGTAAATGAATGCTGATGCTTCTAGCTACACAAGCAATTTTTTGTGTCAGTATATTACAAAATGCATCAGGCTCCAATTCAAAATGCAATACAAGTACGGGTTGCATTTTTTGTGTGCCGTAAGGCAATGTTAATTTCGTTGATGAATACATTTTGTCATAATTTTCGTCAACTACATTTTTTCACTGATGAAAACGAGACGATTAAAAACCAGTTTTGAATAATAAAAAATATGACAAAAATCTATTTAAATCTAGACAAAACGAGATGAAAATGTTAGGGAGGGATGATTTGGGAAGAGATCCAGTCAGAACTGATGTCCTGCGTGGTAGATGCACACATTTGAACTGTTATGTGCTGATCTACCCAGCGGGACATCATAGACTGTATAAAACAATGGACGTAGTGTCCGTTATGTCACCCGAAGGTTCCGGCCATCGCCATCTTGGAAGCGCATCACCGCGCGTCACTCCCGGATAACCGAAAATGGGCAAAAAGGCGGGATTAGACGTGACGCTAACAGACAGCAGACAAACGGCTAGTAGTGACAGCAGTGGCAATCCACCTGTCACTTAAGTGGCCACGCCCTTAATGACGCAGAACTTTAAGGCTTAATATAATTTAAACCGATGAGTTATAAAAAAATTCACACCCCTCACAGTTGTCATGAAGGGCAAAATTAGCTTTATAGACCAAAACCACTTTTTGCGCCAGGCTGCTTTTTTCTGCTGTAAAGTTGGGCATTTTAACATGGGGGTCTATGGGATTTACTTTCTTTTGGAGCCTGTCTCTGTCAGCCAATCGATGAACTGCAGTTTAAGTCACTTCCGTGTTGGATTCAAGAGAGAGACCGGAAGGTTGCCACTTGGTCTCATAAAACATAAAAAAATTTAAACATCTGGGAGAAACAGAAGACCAGAAATATGGATAAATCTGACGGCGTGAAAAGAGAGCTTAATTCGGTTCGGTTTTCTTTGCGCACATATAATCCGCCTCTCAGACAGTGCATGGATATTGAATTGAGGTCTCTTTCGCGTCTTTTCGTGCTTGAACGGACAAATACACACAAAATGATGTCAAAATGTCAGTTTTGGCAAGAATTCATGTAAACACAGTCGGCTATATCTTAATTGAACGTAAATAGTTGGGAGAATATCGGATGTGTATCAGTAGCTATGTTTTCATGACCCTGTTTTTATGCGCATTTTGAAGTATTGCATCAGAAATGAGTGATGGAAACGCCAAATTTCAAATAAAAATCCCTTTTTATGAATGAAAGGTTTTACGTTCGCTTGAGGTGGTTTTTGACTTGTGCGAAAAAGAGTTTATGCGAATAATGAGAGATGGAAATGCATTTGCCTAATACATTTTGACATAGTGAGCATTAAAAACACGTGACTAATCGATGTTTCCTCATGATGGGAATTCCGACTCTTTATAGTCCCTGCTCAATATGATAGTTTTACCTTACAAATGCTGCTTCGTTTGCGTGTGTTACTCATCTTGTTTTCTGACCGAATATTTAAAGAGGCTACATGCGATTTTCTGAAATTTAAACTCGCGACTGACACCTGTGGCCAAAAAACGGAACTGCTCTTCCTTTCTGCTCGCTCTCGTACGTGCACACTTCACAAGTCATCCGCTGCAAAGAAGTCAACATTATGTTTACAGAGGTAAGAACAGTCAAATACATATATTGTTTGAGAAACTACGTTTGTTTGCTGACTAGCAGCGGTGGTGGCAGAGTGATCTGAAACGTTTAACTTTTAACTTGACGTCACATCCGCAGACAGCGCGGGAAAATCCGACCCGACAGAAAATAGGAAAAATAGGATACAGGCTTATAGGTGCACCCACTGTGAGCGGACAAGGTGTCAGTATGCTCATCAGGAGATGTTTGAGTCATAAATGGTAAAATAAAAAGGCTATTGTTACGTTTATTTTGGGGAAAAAGTTGCATATATAGCCTCTTTAAGGATGATCTTTTCGCCACATTGCTCGACCACACACACGCCATGCAGTGACAATGTTATATTAATGTGTAGCCTATAGGCCTACTGTATGTGCGTGCGACGAATCGCCGGTAATGTCATCACACACGATTGCACGCACATACACATCAAAATAACATTCAGTTAGTGACTTCTTGACGTGTGGCTGAGCAGTGTAGCGAAAGCATAATAATATTATTCTGTCTTGTATTAATATACAAAAAGGGAAAACGGCTCTCAGATGGGAACCAACTCTCACCGTTCACTTAAAGCAGCCGGCTCATAGAGCCGACTCATTCGTGAACAACACTTCAAGTCACCTTTATTTATATAGCGCTTTTTACAATACAGATTGTTTCAAAGCAGCTTTACAGTGATAACAGGTCTGTTTTCTGCTGATGTCATCGTCCAACTCAGTTTAGTTCTCATATAATGGTGTCAATGCAGGCAGATCAATAATATTGTTGAATATTAAATGTCCCCAACTAAGCAAGCCAAAAGCCAAAGGCGAAAGTGAACCAAAACTCCATCAGGTGACAGAATGTAGAAAAAAACTTGGGAGAAACCAGTCTGAGTCGGGGGGAGAGAACTGGCCAACGAACAAAAAGTGTATGATTATGATTCAGGCAGCATTACAGGTCAGAAGTCAGATTGGATCAGAACATTCAGAATATTATCTAGTTCCATCTGGTTGAAGATCGGAGTCATCACGCCGGTATGGAGACGGGTTTGTTGAGGATGGCTGTCGTGTCGATGAGGCCTTCACAGGGGAGAGTCTAAGTGCAGGTCCACCATCTAAATAAATAGCGTGCACACAGAAATGTTCAGGAGCTGGCTTTCAACCTCTGCCCCGTGAGGGTAACACTCTATGATGTTTTATTAACAAAGTTCGGGAGGAGCACGTTCAGATAATTAACACAAGTGGAGAGCACTCAGAAATCAATGGTAAGAGGTATATATACTGTACATCCAGCAGTCTCACCTCAATCCATTGACAGTGTAATGTAGTGATTCCGACAGGTCAATTTAGCTCAAAAGGAATTATTAATTAATTTCTAGGGAATTCGAAAGAATCACTTATTACGGCCATGCAAATGACTCGTCCAGCGTTCATTTGAACCGGCCGTAACTATCAGCTCTGCAGCGGATGTAAATATCCAAACTATAGTGGAACACTATTTATTAGCAAGGTAACTTAGATCAGCAGTTTAAGACATTAAATTCGTAAGCACATAACACAAGTAACACTTCTCTTTAAAATACAAACAAGACTTTATTGATTATTCTAACACATAAAACTAATACCTAACACAAACACACGCACACATTCATACGAGTTGCATAAAGAAAGAGAGTGAGGAAAGAATGAGTTTTAAAAGTGAGATGATGAAATCCCAAGTTTCTATATGCACTTATAAGACATGACCTGAACGAACCAGCAGTCATTAATTTAACCCTTCTATCGTTTCTTAGGCGGGTTATTAAATCTATATCAATGCACCAGTTCAGCTTAAGAGTCTGGAGGCTACTTGCTTGTCTTTGCATTCCTTTTGGGGATTCCCTTTGTCGGCGTAAAAGGGGTTTCCCGGGTTCATTGGCTGGCGTCTCCTCGTGCCTGGATAGATGTCTGGGGCGGCATATCACGTGGTGTGCTGGTGGATGGATGGACAGTCTTTGAAGCTGGAAGTGGCCTTTGCAGTCGAATCGTGGACCGAAACTTTGCCACAAAACTTAACTTAGAACCGAGACTCACAACGAAAAGAAAAGAAAACTAAGAAAAGAAAGAAAATTGAGACGAGAGTTGTAAGATGGCTTGAATGAAGCTGTTTAACCCATGTTCTTCTGATCTTGATTTGGGTTTTTTCATCTGCTCGTTTACATGGTTACTCGTCTGTCTGGTTACTCCGTCATGGCTTCTCCATGATCGTTTTTGAATCTACTCTTTTCTCCCCAAAGCTTTGTTCGGGTCCTAAGAGTTTAAACTCAAATGTTTGTCCAGCCTCCTGGATGAGTTTTGACCAATTAGACACTGTCTTTATTTGAGAGGTGGCATTTTTATCCCGCCGATATAATAGCAACAGCGCCCGAGATCCACCCACAAAGTTACTTGAGTTTCGCGTTTGATACTTGCGTTTCAGATCGTTAAAATAGGGCCCATAGAATCTTTATTAGTGTCTGATGCAGTAATAATTAATTAATGGTTTAGTTCTTCATGAGTACATTAACACATGATTATTAGTTAAGCATGAATTAATGCATATATTATTGCACCCGTATTGTAAAGTGTTACCAAGCAAATGGATTTGCCGCAATTCACAGAAACATCTAGTGGTGGTCAAAATTGATGGCACCCCTGATAAATATGATAAAAAATGGCTGTAAAAAATAAATCTGCATTGTTTATCCTTTTGATCTTTCCTTCAAAAAATTCGCAAAAATCGAATCTTTCATTGAAGTAAAAGAATTGAAAGTGGGGGGTAAATCACATTATGAAATAAATGTTTTTCTCCAAAACACGCTGGCCATAATTGTTGGCACCCCTAGAATTTTTTATGAGAAAAATATCTCTGAAGTATATTCCCATTAATATTTACCTTTTTTAGCACACCAGGGTGACTAGGAACATGAAATTGTCCAGCTATGATTTCTTGTTTCACAGGAGTTTAAATATGAGGAAACACAAAGGCCAAATTCCCTTGCTCATCCATCACAATGTGTAAAACCAAAGAATATAGTTCTGATGTGCAGCAAAAGATTGTTGAGCATCATAAAATAGAAAGTGGCTGTAAGAAAATATCTAAAGAATTGAAAATCCCAATTTTGACCATCAGGGCAATAATTAAGAAGTTATAATCAACTAAAGATGTTACGAATCTGCCAGGAAGAGGACGTGTGTCTATATTGTCTTAATGGATGGTGAGGAGGATAGTTTGAGTGGCCAAAGACTCTCCAAGGATCACAGATGGAGAATTGCAGAGATTAGTTGAGTCTTGGGGTCAGAAATCCTAAAAAAAAAAATCAAACAACCCCTACATCAGCACATGTTGTTTGGGAGGGTTTCAAGAAAAATGCTCCTCGCTCCTCCAAAAATAAACTCCAGCATATTCAGTTGTCAGACACGACTGGATCTTCAAAAGGGACCGGATTCTATGGTCAGATAAAACTGAAAAAATTGGCTTTTTGGCAGCAAACCACGCTAGATGTGTTTGTGCAAACATGGATGAAGAGTACCCCATGCCTACGGTTAAATACACTGCTGGATCTTATATGTTGTGGGTCTATTTATTTGCTGGAGGTCCTGGACATCTTGTTCAGATACATGGTATTATGGATTCTGGCAAATACAAACAGACAAAAAATCAAAACCTGACGGCTTCTGCTAGAAATCTTATAATGGGCCGTGGTTGGATCCTCCATTAGGACAACGGTCCTAACAAACATCAAAATCAACACAAAAATGGGTAACTGAGCACAAAATGAAGCTTCTGCCATGACCGTCCCAGTCCCTTAAACTGAACCCTATAGAAAATGAGTGTGGTGAACTGAACAGAAGAAGCACCAACATGAACTTGTGAATCTGAAGGATCTGGAGAGGTTCTGTATGGAGGAATGGTCTCTGATCTCTTGTCAGTTATTCTGCAAACTCATCAGGCATTATAGAAGAAAACTCAGATCTGTTATCTTGGCAAAAGGAGGTTGCAAAAAGTATTTAATAAAAGGGTGCCAACAATTATGGCCAGCGTGTTTTGGAGAAAAACATTTATTTCATAATGTGATTTACCTCCCACTTTCAATTCTTTTACTTCAATGAAAGGTTAGATTTTTGTGAATTTTTTGAATGAAAGATCAAAAGGATAAACAATGCAGATTTATTTTTTACGGCCATTTTTTATCATATTTATCAGGGGTGCCATCAATTTTGACCACCACTGTATAACGTCTCCAGGCTGCGAAACATGGATTTGCAGTTATCATTTTGTGTCAATATGTTGAATTTTGGGGTAAAATCATACCCTATATATTGTATTTTTATATATTGTATTGACAACTCTTCAATTAAAGATTTACCATCTCATATTCTGCATAATTGGATGTTTTTAAATAAACACTGACCAAAATATACAAGTTTTAGGGCTGGATGATATGATGATATAACATTGATATTTTTGTGATCACATGGATTTAGACCTACCTATATCCTACCTATATTGTATATATATAAAGCGTTCACAGGCAAATTTGCTGTATGTACTGTACTTCCCCGGCATCGAAATCAGGGTCATATAAATGTCAGGAAACACTATTCCTGGCTGCATGTCAAAATGGGGACAAAATAAGGCCCCGTCCTATATTCTTTCTCGTTTGAGAAGCCTCTACACTCGACTCGGATAAGTCACAATAGGGAAGAAACAACAATCACAAATGTTTCATGCTGCATTTAAACCTGGATAGTAGAATTTTAACATTTAAATATTTTAACATTCAAATATTGACACACATCAGGTTTAAAAAAAAAGTTTGTTAAAACAAACTTTGATGTTGACTTGAGAAGGCCTGGCCATAAATTAATTATCAAGGCTTGACGTTCAAAGGTTTTAATTAGTTTTAAAAGCGTGAATTTAAAAGCCATGTAGCTGTCATTTATGTTCAGTTAGTTTGCTGTCATGACATCTAGTTTGTTTTCATTCATCACATGTGTTTCTTTGTCTGTGTTTGCCACTACTGATCTGTTACCATGGACACTAACACTAATCATCACAGCTGTTTGTCTTTTAGTTAATCATCACCGTGTATTTTAAGTTCCTACCTTTGTTCTGTTCATTGTCCAGTATTGTTCATGTTAACATGCTGTCTATCATGTTGGCTGTCTATCCTTACTTAAATAAACCTTGTATTATATTCTCATCATCTTCATCTTCCAATGGATTGAGCGTTACAGAAAACCGGACCAATTAAATTGGGATTACTCCATGAAATTCGCTGCAGTGGCTCAGAAGAGCCACAAATGTTTTATCTTTTCAGAGGAGTTTTGCAGTCTCGCTATCCCCTGCCCTTTATGACGTGACCCTGAAGTCACTGTTCTAGATCGGGGCAAATTACCATCACCCCGTTGACACCTCTGTACTGAACTGGCAAGAAGCCATCATCAGGTGTCTGGAGAGCGTCCATCCTCGACCCAGGACACAGCCAGATCCAGAGCCCGAATCACCAACTTCTACTGAGGAAGATTCGTGTGAGCCCCCCGCAGATGGAGAGCTACCGCCCACCACAACGCGTTAGCCAGAGCCCGAGGAGAAGAGGACAGCGCTGCCCCTCGCCCCGGAAGTGGAGCTCCACAGGGAGTCTGACCAGGGGTGTGAGCCCGCTACATCAGCAGACGAGGGAGTAGTGACAGCGGAAAATGATAGACTGGCTGATAGACTTCAATAAGGAAGAATTGACCCCCACCCTACCCCCCCTTCATCACTTTTTCTGGACAGCACTAAGGACTGAATGAACTATGATCTCTTCACTTCATTGATCTGCATGGACTGTGTTATCCTTACCGTGGTTCTGTTAAGTTTTGTGGCACCGCGAAGCTCAGCCAGTTCTACAGCCCTGTGCCATCTCCAGGGAGTACCTGTGACGTCGAGCCGCAGGTCGTGCATCCCCCTGCAGCGCCAGTTCGAGAGGATCCTGTGGCTCCGCTTCCGGCCTCTGATCTCTTCGCTCCATCTCAGCCTGCCGACCTATCGGCTTTGCTGTGGCTCCTCCCACCTTCAGCTCCACCGGAGACCCTCGTCCTGCTGGCTCCCCCATGGTCAGTCACCACTCTATTTCCACCACAGACTTGCAGGCCATCCGCTGCACTCCATCCCTCCACCCCTACGGCTGCAGCGGGTTCCTCCTTCCCCTCGACGCCGCCTCTGTCCTCCATCACACCGGCTCCACCTCAGCCCTTGTGTACTCTGGCTCCGCTTTCAAAGTTTGCCGCTGCGGAATCTCCTTGGTCTCCAGTGCCAGCGATGTCGCTCGTTTCCATCGGCTCTCCGTCTGTGCCTGTGGATCCATCGGCCTTGCCTCTGTTCGGCCGTCCCCCAGTTGTTGTCAGCCTCTGCACCACTGTGGCTCCTCCCTCCCTCTGTGGGTTGTCGGCACTGGCAAGCTCTGGGCCTGTTCCAAGGGACTATCTCAACCATTTCCGCCAGGGGATCGTCGTCATCACTTCACTCCTCTGTCATCTACTGTCACCATCCCTACACCAGCTCTTCGTCCACCTCTTAAACCCCATCCATTCCTCCCTTTGCCATCTTTTCGTTATGGTGCGCCTTGCCGGAGGGGGGTGTGGTGTCACATTTATGTTCAGTTAGTTTGCTTTCATGACGTCTAGTTTGTTTTCATTCATCACATGTTTGCCGGCCACTGATCTGTTACCATGGACATGAACACTAATCATCACAGCTGTTCGTCTTTTAGTTGATCATCACCGTGTATTTAAATTCCTCCCTTTATTCTGATCATTGTCCAGTATTGTTGTAAACACGCTGTCTTGCATGTTGGCTGTTACTGAAATAAACCTTGTATTATATTCTCATCATCTTCATCTTCCGTTGGATTTAGCGTTATAGTTGCCTCCAATAGATGTTTACAGGGATAGTTCACCCAGAAATGAAAATTCTGTCATTAATTACTCATCCCCATGTCGTTTCAAACCTGTAAGACCTTCGTCTGGCTCATGAAATCCGATGGCTCAGGGGCGCACATTCACGAGAACACCATGCGTTGTGGTGTTAGGCATGTCGGAGACTGATACGTAAGAGGAAATTGTTGAATAAAGTTGGGGTTTTTTTTGCTGCACAAAAAGTATTCTCGTCGCTTCATAAAATTAAGGTTGAACCACTGTTGTCACATGGACTATTTTAATGATGTCTTTCCTACCTTTCTGGGCCTTCAAAGTGTTAATGAAATAGCTTTCAATGGAGCCCCCCCCCCCCCCCGAACACTTCATTTGTGTTCCGAAGATGAACGAAGAACTTACGGGTAATTAATGACAGAATTTTCATTTTTGGCTGAACTATCCCTTTAAGCTAGAATATTTTAGCATGTTTGAGCACAATAATGGCATGTTTTAGCAGATAGACGGTATACAGTATATATAAAGATGCCTGACTGTCTTTCTCTCTTCTCCACTTTTTTCTTTTTCTGTTTTTCTCCAGCCTCATTTCCTGTGTCTGACAGGATGCCCCAGTCCACCTGTCACTCCTTTAGCTCAGATGACAAAAGCAATGAAGGTGCAGGAAGTGCTGCAGCGTCTCATGGGCTCTCGAGACGTCAGTGGATGGTCAGTGGTATTGGTATTTTGCCCCAGTTCTTAAAGGAATTAAGTGTGCAGCATCTGTAACATGCTGTCGACTACCACAGACAATTATTTGCCTTTGTTTCTTTAAACTAACATATTTAACAAAATTTCCCCTATAGTGATCTATTGTAAGTGGACTACATTATTGTAAAATTGTTACAGACTGAAGGACCTGAGTCTTCTTCTTTATCTCCCTCCCACACAGGAGGAATTCTGTCATCCAGTCGACAGTCTGGCCTTAACAGTGGATGAGGTCATCAACGTGCGCCGGATACTTGTCAAGGCTGAGATGGAGAAATACATGCAGAACAAAGAGCTTTTTAATAATCTGAGGAAGGGCAAGGTGTGAATGTCTGTATGATATATGGATAATTTGAGTAACATCAGTCCAACAGCCCAATGAAAACTGTGTTTGTCTTTGTTTTGTTCATCTTGTTTCTTAGATATGTTGCTGTTGTCGAGTAAAGTTTCCACTGTTTTCATGGCCGTCCAGGTGCCTCCTGTGTAAAAGGTCTCAGTTTAATTTTCATAAATATTTAAATAGATATTATATATCATAGATAATAACTGGAACAAGGAATATTAACATGGTCTGATTCACTGTTTTGAACATTCAGTTGTGATTCTTTCTCTTTTAGGTCTGTCTGCAACTGTTGTAGTGCAAAGGTACTAAATATTTATTTCATATAAACCTCATTTAGCTCTATAGTAGCACATGTGTCAAACTCCGCTGCTGTAGGGCTGCTGTCCTGCAGACTGTAACTCCAACCAGCTCTAAAACATCTGACTTGATTAGTTGATTCAGGTGTTTAGTTAGGGTTGGAGCTGAACTCTGCAGGACAGTAGGCGAATCCCAAACAGCATTTTTGCACCCTTCAAGGGCACTGGGGCGCCATTTATAGAGGCGTTCCAAAAGAAAGTGAACAACCGAATCCCTTCACGAAGGGCCCTTCCACAAGTCCGTTAGCGAAGGGAACATGAGATGGTCACTTCAAGGAAGTAATTTAATCATTTATGGTCATGTGACCCAGGGTGACCTTGTGATTCATTTTAAATCTAGTTGGAGTTAACGTATAAACAGAATAATTCAATTTATTTTGTTTTGTTGTGATAAATTACACACATTTTTGTCATGCATTTCATATTAAGTTTAAAAAAAGTTTCATAGGTAAGAAATGTGTTTAATGCTTTATGTTTAGTGCTTAACTTATAGAGTTAGGAGCAGATCAGGAACACACACAGACATAAAAGCATATTTAAAAAACGTCATTATAAATGTATATTTATCTGTATCAAATTAACAGCAAAAATAAGATATTCCTGTTGTCGCTGCCTTGTGTTGTCATGGCAATACTCCATGTGAAGCTAATGAGGAGATGATGTGGTCTTTAGTTGCTCCCTTCGCCAAGTGCGTTCCAAACTACATTGACACGCAAGTGCCCTGCTGTCTCCAAAGTCCCACTTCTGCACAAAGGTTCTGCACTTCGGAGTGAATAGGGCACAGGGATGCTCACTTCCCATTGGAATTTGCCCAGTGGCCCTCCAGGAACTGAGTTTGACACCCCAATATGTTTCAATGTTTAGTGTCATCCATGTAACAAAGATGTTACTTTACAACCTTGGCCATCCACATATAGTAGTTCTCGCCAAATGATCCTTGGTTCCCTTAGTCCAACTGTTTTTTCTTCAGCAAACAGATTTGACATTGGACACTGTATAAAAGTAGTTTTTTTCTTTTCTTTCTTATCAGCATCTTTAGAGGCCTGAAATCATATTTTCATATTTATATATATTTTTTTATTTTATTTTTTTATCTTTATCTATTTATTTAACATTTTCTGTACCCAGTTAAGCTAGGTTATAGCTTCATAGCATTATAATGGCAAGTGAACCCATATTTAATGTGTATGGCTCATATTTTGTTTTAGTCTGTGTATTTTTGATCATGGTTTTTGAGGATGGGACAATGTCATACAATGTTGGCATCTGCCAGTAATAGATGAATTTACTCCAAAATATAATAATTGTTTGATTGGATGCACAGCCTTCAATGTCAGCAACAAATCATATCTTCCAAAAGCAAATATGTTTATTTATTTTGCTAACTTGCTTTTTGCATGATTATTGGATTATATGTTATGTTATAACATAATTGTTATATGTCTATTATTACCTGCCTGCTCTCCCGCCATTTGAGGACCACTGGCTTCTTGTTTAAAATTGTTTGCTAAACTCTGTTTTCTCAATTAATTCTAATAACACATTATTTCAAACTCACAAACTCCATGAGTGATTTTGCTTTAATTTGTCCTTTTAACAGATGAAGATTCCCTACAAAAAGATGGCACACATTCCAGTGTACACTGTGGGATTTCACAGCAGTGCGAAGAGTCACAAGAGTGATGTCTATAAGTGAGTAAATATATACTATGTCTAAGTTAAAGGATTACAGCCACATTCCACACTGGGAACAGCCTGTGCTCACATCCTAATTTTTTAACTATGCTTGTTTGTTATTCGCCCCACAGTTTAAAACACCAAATAGGCCTAAACTTCCAGTATATATTACTGTAGTCAGGGCTTGTCCAGTAAGCATTTGATGTGGGTTAAAATCAGTTTAACAATCAATACATATTAGCCTGTAGTCGCTGGTGATTACCAGTGTTTTACAAGTAAAATCGACACAACTTTGCATAAGTAGGAGACCTTACTTATGTCGACAGCATTGTGACTCAACCCTGTCTCCTCTCATCACACTCTCTAATTAGTGCTCTGTAATTTTTTGTTGTTGATTTTTCGAGGTTGTAAATAAAACAAAGATTATTGTGGTATGTTTTACAAGAAAATACAGTTTCAGACTTTCTACTTCAAAGTTTCATGTTTAATTGAATGTGTTGCAGTTTCTTTGTAATTGTTACATTTCCTAGCAATTTCTGAGTGAAAATTGTTTCTACACCATTTGTTTTTCAGTGTGGTGTTCAGCATGATTATTGCTTTTATTTAGGTTTTGTAAAAGCAATACAAACCCTAAGTAAAATTCCCCTAACCATAATTATTAAATAACTCTGGATTTGTTTGTTCTACCATGAATAAAATGACAAATTGTACATCTAGTGTTGAGGAAAGGTATTACTTTGTAAACTAAAACAGACTTACAGTTTATGGCAGTGGATAATAAAAAGGCATAAACATCCGATAAATTGAAGGAGGGACCCAAGCTATATCTAGAGGTCAAGAGTGTTATTAAGTGTATTTAGATGTAAAGTGGACAACTAGTCAAGAAATGTGAGGAAATAAAATTTTGCTAGACAAAAATATTTTTGAATGTTCAAAACAGTTCTGTCACAACACAAGGTGGTTCACTAACATGGGATTTAACTTTTAAAAAGTGGTTGATCTAGTCTGTGTATTAGTGTACAGGTATGTGTATCAAGAGAAGGAGAGTGTATTTGAATACGTGTCGTTTTGTGATATCACTGCAACGGATGCATTTAAAAAAAAACAGTGCAAACTGTCTGAATGAAAAGGCTCTGTGCCAGTATTTTGCAGCAGCCCTGATTGGTAAAGGATTATTGTGGGTTCAATATAAGTTAAGCTCAGTCAACATCACTTGTGGCATAATGATAACTACTATAAAAAATAATTTTGCCCTGTCCCTTATTTAAAAAAAAAAAAAAATATATATCTGTAGTGAGGCATTAGAATAGAAATAAATTAAGCTGATTGGTAAATGTTAAAATACTGTTGTGTTAACACAATTTTATTGTGAAAAAAATGGCTTACTAACCGTTTTTATGTTAAGTTATATCAAATGTTATAACTTCATTGTAACATTGGATATAATTGGATATAGTGTTGCAACTTTTGTCAAGTCAGATTGTTTTAAAGCAGCTTTACAGTGATAAACAGCTGAAGTCAGTTCAGAGTTGGTTCAGTTCCGATTGTAAAAGATCATCAATTATTAAATTAGTTCATTTCATCTATAAAGCAGCTCTGCACAAAATGATGTCATCGTCCAGTTCAGTTCAGTTCTCATACAACAGCGTCAGAACAGTCAGATCAATAATATGGTTGAATATTAATGTAATGCCTAATTACCCTAAAACGACCATAACACAACGTCACAGCTTGAATAATACACAAGTTTTAACAGGAATGAATGTACGCTTAAAAAAAAAAAAATAATTCTAAGCTTTATAATTTTGCTTCCAAATCTTCCAAAAAAAAAAATTGGCCCCAAGTGTCTCACTGTAACCTAGATTTGTGGTTTTCTTTAAAGCAAAAGGGGTGTCAACTTTTTTGTGTGTTAATCAACATTATGCCACAAATTCAGACGTAAAATTGAACACTGTTATTGAACTGAATCAACACTGAACTGTCTTGAGCTGAATAAATACACCATTGTCTTCTGTAGAGCTACTTTATAATTCAATGGAATTTGTTTTATAATTAAAGACTTTTTCAACACTAATACTTTTGGTAACACTTTATTTTTTATAGTGTCCTTGTAACACGTTACATGTAGATATTTTAGTAATAGCTATAAATGATGCATAATTGCATGTAACTAACCCTAAACCAAACCGTAACGCAAACCCTGTAGCAAGTACATGTAGTTAATTAATATTACTCAGTACTTAAAAGTATAATTTCAATAACAAGGACATAATAAAGTGTTACCATAGCCTATTTTATTTTCTGTGAAGCTGTTTTTAAACAATCTATTTTATAAAGCACTGTATAAATAAATGTGAACTGTGATTGAGCTTAACTTGTATTAAACAGAATTCATAGTCATTTTATTTGCGCCATGACTGGAGATCTGTCATTATACAGAATGTGTGTGTGTGTGTTTCTCTGCAGGTCTCTGTGTTCTCTCTCCAGACACTCAGTCGAGGAGGAGTTTCCACACCTGTACGCCGCAGGCTGCAACCTGAGAGATGTGTGCTCAGACTGCACCAAGTTTGTGGCTGATGTCATTTCCTCCAGTCGAAGAAGCTTGGACTTCATCAACAACACACCAAAACGAAATAAACGGACAACCTCGACATATACACAACCACATCACAACCACGTGTGAATGTATCAACAGATGTCTGAATCGAAGCCTCTTCACAGACTCAGAAATATTCACCGTGTTAGACGATATGAATCATTTCTGCCTTATCACCCCCTCCTGCACTATGTACATCTATCCACAAGACTGTCTGTATAGATTAAGCGAGGCAATGCTTCACCAACTTTAGAAAAAAATGGTACAAAAGCTGTCACTGGGATGGTACCCTTTATACACTTTTGGTACCAAGATGTACTTTTGAGGTACTAATATGCACTCTTCAGGTACAAAGGTGTACCTTTTGAAAGAGTAGCGCACCAGTGACAGCTTTTGTACCTTTTTTCTGAGTTTCGAAGGCTTATGGTAAAAAAAGACAATCATTTTGCTTGATTTTTAGCTTGAAAATTATTCTAACTGATCCAGGACTGTCCATGCTTAGCAGACATCCTTATACAGGATATCAGTAAATGCATATTTCTAATAGCAAATGTATTTTTATGCTATGGGACTCAATCTATTTAGCACCAGAGTGTTATGTAATTACCTTGGGACTGATTTGTGAAAGTGAAGGTCAGAATGAAGCAGATAATAGTATCTTATTCTCAATAGAATAAAGTGGCCTTTTGATCCGCAGCTCGAGCTCATGTTTAACTCACTCTTATTTTGTAAGGTCTGCAAGTCTGCAATAAAACCAATGCCACAAAACTGATGCTCTCTCCATTGTGCTTTTTTCCTATTTCAGAGGAGACACAAGGGCCATATGGGGGTGTAATTTCTGATTATTGCATTATATATTATTATATGTGTTATTGAAAAAGACTATGGATGAATATCTCAAAACCTGTCAAGAACATATTCAAGCCACATTTGACCTTAAAATCAAAAGAAAAAAACTACATTAACTTATATTTTGCTCAAAAAACAAAAGATTGATTAATTTGTGGGCTTCTTTGCACATACGCAAGTGATGAAAAGGATTTACCATTTATTAACTGTAAATAAATTAACAATCTGTACATGAAAGCTGAGCCGAGCCATTTAGAGTATGAATAACACTTTAAAGCAAATGAGAACAGTCAACATCTTTTACTGAGTCAATATTATTTAGAGCTGACACATATGTGTTATATTGACCAGTAGATCTACCAAACATTTAACAACACACAACAACGCTTAGTTTCCTTCAGTCACGGATAAAAATAGATATTATGAATGGGATCATGATCGGCCAAACAATCATGAAAATTACTGAAAGCTAATTTTTTGAGATATCAACCTGTTTAGATTTATGGCTGTGAATTTCTCACAATTTTAGAGTAAAATGTGTTTTGGAAAATACATATGTCATATATTGTTATGAAAACTGCACAATTTTTATATGTAGGCCTACATTTAAAAATTAAAAATAAATTCAAGTTCACTTTTTTAAATCTTTTTTTCACTTCAGCAATAATCTGCCAAGTGTCTTCTTTAAAAAGAGACCAAACTTAATGAGCTTCAAAGCATTCAAGATTTATGACAGTTTAAGTCCATGCTTAAAAAGTGAATAAATGGATTATAACTACTGCATAAATATAATTTAGTACCATAAAATCCCTTAAAAATACAAAATATTAAATAAAAATCATTATCGAACTAAAATATAGTACAATAATTTCATTGAAATACTTTTTTTTTTTTTCATTTTAGAGTGTATGTATACATCCAAAATATGTTATTTGTTTATCCATTGAGTTCTGGCACCATTAAAGATGCAGTAATAGTCTATATAGCTAATATAGTCATCATGGCGTTCTCCAGAGATAGATATAATGAACTCAATTAATAACTTTTTACAACAAAAATTAACCATCACTGAACTTACTAAAGCTGGACTGTGATGCTATTTTTCTTCTAAAAAACAAACTATGTTGCATTATTTTCCTGTTATCTCTGTAAAGCTGCTTTGATGCAATCTGTATTGTAAAAAGCGCTATATCAATAAAGGTGACTTGACTAGTCAGTATCAATCTACTAATGCCTAATACATTTCTTGGCAACAGCAACACCTGTGTTAGGCTAATGAATTATATTGCTTGGCGGATTAAATTATTTATTTGGTGCATTATTATTATTCATTAATTAATGATTAGATTTGAATAAATTAATTTTCAATGAGAGAGGCAGCGATAAAAAAAAAAGTCTATCCTACTGATACCAAAAGAAAAAGGCAAATAGTAAATAAAGCAATAAGTCCATAATGCTTCAAGACCATAATCAATCTGCACAGTTTTCTCCTTCCCCTGTTAAATCTCTGCTCAGCACAAACTCCAGCGGATTGTTGTCACTGTTGGCTTTAGTAAGGAGGGAGGAGACATAGTTTTAATTCCACGCCCCTCTCATGAATAATTAATTAGATACAAATCTAATGGTTATCTCCGCTGTCCGATCTAAGGATGTTTTTAATTTTATAGTTTCTTCGTGCAATGATCACAAATTCAAAGCGCTGCAGAGATATAGCGATGTTTTAACTTATTAACAGACCTAAAATCGGATCCTCTCGCTTCCTCTGGGGAAATGTGCGTGTGAGTGGGTGTGTCGAGAGAGTTTAAACTTTATGATGAGTTAAAGTTTGATCATGGCCGTGTGGACCCGCGCGGAGAAACAGGGTCATCTGGACCTGCTCCTGAGTGACCGCTGGGTCCGGGTCTCCGCGGAACTCACACGGGACACTCTCACACTCACGGCGGAGGGCGAACCGGGCGGGCCCGCGGGATATTCGGAGCACAACTCGCATTTAAGAAACGGTGTTTCCAATGGCAACGGACAGAACCGAGATGTTTTTCAGAGCCGTGGGCAATACGACAGCCCGGGTCGGTTCAACGGGACCGGCTCAGACTCGGAGTCCAGCGGTTACTGTGACCCGGCGGGGCCGGAGGGGGTTCGGAGGGTTCGGATAGTCAAGCAGGAGTCCGGCGGACTGGGAATCAGTATTAAAGGGGGTCGGGAGAATCGCATGCCCATCCTCATATCAAAGATCTTCCCCGGTTTAGCGGCGGATCAGAGTCGAGCCCTGCGCGTCGGCGACGCGATCCTGTCCGTCAACGGCAGCGACCTCCGCGACGCCACGCACGACGCGGCGGTGCAGGCGCTGAAGAAGGCCGGGAAGGAGGTGACGCTGGAGGGTAAGACGATCACTCGAGCCGCGGGGATTCAGCAGGCCCGCACGAAGCGTCTGAGAATGACACACAGTTTATCATTAATTTAGGCATTATTTTGAGTTCAAACTGTTTTCAACTAGTAAACAGTAGTTAATTTTATTCTTTTATAAGAAAGATAATTCAGGTCGATAAGAGGCCCGAGTTGCATTAACATTTGAAAATCACTTAGAGAAGTTATGAAACTTATAGAAGTACATGAATATGTATTTTCTGGTAATAAACAGATCATCTATCTTGCTCCAATAGCAGATGATTATTAATGTTTCTCCAAACATCCGGCGGGAATGTGTGGGAATGGGATATAGAGAGAGAGAGATTGACAGTTGTACTTTGTAAGTTACTTGGCTATCAAGCCGATCTTTTTTGTGAAGACATATCTCTGTTTATCGATTTTCATTATTTTTAATGTCTCCACAAAATCAAAATTTCATTTTGTTCTTTACAATTCCTATTTTTTTTAATGGAATGCTGCAGTATTTATTATAAATTATTTCTCTGCGCACACATTTCATATATTTTGTAATAAATGTGCCCTTGTTATCTTTAATTCAAAACAATTACATTAATTTAGTTTGCAACACCCACTTTCTACAATCCAATCGATTATCAATGGACAAAATCAAGTTCAACCATGATTTATTGTTGTTTGTTGATGGAAACATGGCTATTCACACCAATATCATATCGATTAGATTTCAAATCACAAGCTCTTGATTTCATTTTGACTTGTTTGGATAGGGTACAGCACATGTCAGTTTTTCATTAGTATCTTAAAGAATTTAGTAAACTATATGCATAATATGCATAACTCATTCCTAATCAGATAAGCCTAGACCACCACAGTGCTACAGAGATATGGAGACTGGCGGTGAAATATGTGGAACAGGTCCACATGAGATGGCTCTGCTCACAGTCACACATACATTATCCTCTGTGGCACTGGCCTAATTAAAATCGGAATTATATTTGATGGTCCTGGTGGATCTAATGAGATCTTAAAATGGCTTAGAAATGATCCCATGATGCTGCACAATACCAGTACTGGAATATTCCACTGGAAAACTGAAAAAGATGTGCATTTACAACATCGACATTATTACACTGAGGTGAATCAGCAATAAGTGATTAATTCAGCTATGATTAGTGAGAAGAGCTTGCAGAAGGAATAGGATACTGACACATACTATAATTCTGAAATGAAGAGAAATATATCCAGCCATAATTAGCAGCTTTCAATAAAAACATAACCCAGTGCCACGCTTGATAGTTCAATAATCACTCTTCTAGGGTTTGAACTCGCAACCTTTGGGTTATTGACCTAATTGGTTGCAAATAGGTGTTGTTGCTGCTAAATCTTTTTTTTTTTTTTTATCTTTTTTAATTGGAGGGGTTTTAATCTGACCATAGGGTTTGAAAGTTTTTCTTTTAAACAGTTGTGAAGTAGCTTTCTTGCTGCTTAAAAATTATATTTTTTTCAGGCAATGTAATGCTCATGTTGCCAGAAATTGGTCATTATTATTAAAAGTAAATGGCTTTGCCAGTGCAAATTGCTGTCCGTGTGAATGCACACCATAGTCCACCCAAAATTCATGAAAATCATTTACTCGGTCATGCACATTTACTTCAGGAGAACACAAATGAAGAATTTGGTAAAATGTTTCCATCTATGAAACACCAGACTATTGATGTTTGTAAAAGCACATACAGCCAGCCTTATTCTTGTCCTGCAAATGCTTGCACGCATTCATCTATCCAAACTGAATTCCTCAAATGTCTTTGGCCCAGCCAAGTGTTTTTCTGCTCAAGTATCATTAAGAAGCTATGTTCGTGTGTGTGTCTGTGTTTTTTCTTCTTACAGTCCTGTATGTCCAAACTTCTGTAACAATTAGCTAAATGCATCAGCTTTCCTAACATTTAAATATAATGTAAGAATTCAAGTATTTTATGTTAACTTTAATTTAATTAATTACTTTAACTTCGGATTTTAATGTGACTTTTGGATCTTCCTGGTAAATGTTAAGCTTTCCAATACATGCAAACGCACACAAACACAGTCGTACTTTACATCATTAAAAGTAAGTAGAAGGACATTCTGTAAAAAGAAGCGAAGTAAAGCAGTTTTAAGGAAGTAATGCAATATTGTAACACATTCAATTTAAAGGGTTGGTTGAATATGATTTCACTGTTCTAACTTTAGTTAGTGTGTAATGTTGCTGTTTGAGCATAAACAACATCTGCAAAGTTACAATGCTCAAAGTTCAAAGCAAAGGGAGATATTTGCTTTTAAAGAAAGTGCTTTTTAAGGACTACAGACTACACGACATTCCTCCCGAGTTAGTGACATAACTAACCCTAAAATTGACATAAACCCCGCCCCCGGGAATGTGATTTAAAGATTATCAAGACAGAATATGCTAATCAATGACTAGAAGATAACTACACATAAGCTACATAAATTCACCAACTAACCATTCAGAAATGTTGTCTACATGTTGTCACTTCTTCTTGAGTCTCTCCATCTTTCTGACTTGGGTTTGAACATAAAAGGCTAAACATTTTTGAAATTTCCAGTGCATGTCTGTGAGGTAAAATGACACAAGCTGTTGAAGCTCCGCCCTCTGTGCCGGGAGCAGCAGCTCATTTGCATTTAAAGGAACAGACACAAAAACGGTGTGTTTTATTATAAAATGCTATATAAAAATATCTATAATAATATTTTGAGCTAAAACTTCACATACACACTCTGGGGACATCAAAGACTTATTTTGCATCTTGTGAAAAGGGCATTATACCACCCCTTTAATAGTAACATACCCCAACACTAGGGGTGTAACAGTACACAGAAGTCACGGTTCGGTACGTAGCTTGGTTTTGGAGTCACTGTTCAATACGAGTTCGGTACAACAGGAAAAAGCAACAAATCCCCAATGCTAGGTTTCTTTTTATTTATTTTGTACAGACAGTAGTGCAAATTACAGTTTGTTCCACCTAGCGGCATTTAGTCCCCCAATGAGGTAGTTGTAGGAACTATTTGCTTGTCTTTATTTCTTATTGTATAGCTTATTATACTTTAAGTAAGGGATAATGAACATCCAGCCGGTTGTTCTCTCAGAATAAACCCCTGACCGGGTGATGAGGACCCCGACGCGAAGCAGAGTTCAAGTTCAAACTAGACGGACATTTAAGAGATACATATACAGTCTTACCACTTAATACACAGCATTTCCCCACATAAATAATTATGGAGATAAGGGATCTTGATTTCAGATTAAACTGTTTTAAAATTGTACCTGTTTGTTATCCTATAATCCAACAGTGTACAAAACAATAGTCACAAAATGGCAGCAGCTGCATTTGTATGAAACGAGAGAGCGAGTCCACAATATTGGATGGCATAATTAAATAACTTTACACAAAATATTGATTTGACTGGGTTTTAATATTTTATTAGCTCACCAAATGCAAAACTTCCATTAAGAAAAACCGTTTCTAGCAGGCGTATAGCGCTGCTGACTTCAGTGACCCGGATGAGCTTGCGTTTCTGTTTTCAGCGGCTGTTATCTGGGAAAAACATACCGCTGGATGGCGCGATTGACCAATCAGAATCAAGTATTCCACAGAGCCGTGTAATAATAATGGATGTTGATCATTAAAACTGACATTTAACAAAAAGGGTTGTGCCATTTAATTTTATTATACATGTCCACAGTGAAGATAATCAGAGATAATCAGTGGATTGCCTGTGAATATTTGTCGTCTGACTGTATACACCGAACCTTGACATCTGTACCGTGACAGTTCGGGACGAATACATGTAACATTACACCCCTACCCAACACTGAATATAAATATATTTATTCCTAATATCTTTATTATTAATCTGTATAGTATCTTTATTGTGTTAATTTCTTTTATATGTTTAAAATAAAAAAATTCATGAAATGCACCGATTTTTATCAAACATCCTCAATATAAATATCCACATCCTTCCAAAACTATTTTTAAATCTTCCAGAACATGCTTGACATAAAACCAAAAACTAGATTTGAAGTTTAACAATATGATTTGACGTTGTTTCACCAAACTGCTCTCTATTGGTTTAGAGGATTTTTTTCTCCAAACATCCCTCTATAATTCTTTTTCGATCGTAGCTTATTAGTGTCGTTTTTCCATATTCATGCATGTTTCTTTAGTGTTTTAATGTGTCAATAAACTTTAAGAAGCAGCTACAATATGTTTATATAATGCAGTATGTATGAAATGGATTAGTGTGTGTGTGTGTGTGTGTGTGTGTGTGTGTGTGTGTGTGTGTGTTATTAGCCCAGGGCTGTACAGTGTAACCTCTATGTGACGAAATGAGAGCCTTGTCAGTGAATGCAGTCTTTTTCTTTTGGATTTTCCTGATAGTGAACTGTCAGTTAAGGCTGTTTGTTTTGTGTGCAGTGAAGTACATCAGGGAGGTGTCTCCACTCTTTAAGAAGTCCTCAATGAGTGCAGATCTGCCTTGGGATGGACATCTTCAGTCTCCAAACCTCAGCGGCAGCGACGAGTCGCCCAAGAGCAGTGTAACTCGTGACAGAAAGGTCATCCCGCTTAAAATGAGCTTCATCAGCCGAAACCTCACCATGCCTGACCTGGAAAACAGGTGTGTGTGTGTGTGTGTGTGTGTGTGTGTGTGTGTGTGTGTGTGTGTGTAAGTTTACGAAAGTAACCAAAAGCAGCATTGTGTTCCTGGGTTTGACTCTGTCATTTGGATTTGAATCTCATAAAAACATTTCCAGTTTATGTTTCACACCGAAATGAACTCTAGCTTGCTGTAAATTATTAGTTCAACCAAATATTATTCATGATATTACAATAATGACAGTATTTGCTTATAAAAATAGTGAAATAAATACATAGAAACTAGGGTATTATTTTGTACATTCAAAAACATCGAGACTCAACTCATTACTTTCAACCTGTTTTGTACAGGTTGCTGGAGCTTCACTCTCCGGACGGCCAGCACACTGTGGTGTTGCGGTGTAAAGACGGGGCCACTGCTCACTCCTGGTTCACGGCCATCCACACAAACATTGCTGCTCTTTTGCCACAGATGCTGGCCCACATCAACTCCTTCTTGAGCAACCCTAGCGCCAACACACACTGCACGCTCAAACACATCGGCTGGCTGGCAGAGCAGGTATCTCACACACACACATTAAGGGTTTTCCTGTTAGAACAGTGTTGTGTTAGCGCCCCCTAATGCTGGGTACACACCAAAAGATTTTTTACATCTTATAAGATTTTCAAAATGTGACAGACCACAAACATGAGGACAAAAAATCCTAGATTTAAGCGTTTTGCTCCTATAGTGTGTGGTGTGCCATGATGTGACAAAGACAGCACACCACACACAAACAGATTTTCAACCGGAGTCTCGACTATGAACACAGGAAATCTCGCAAAATATCGTGAGACTTCAGAATAAGCATGACGGACGATATGCAGGAAGAAATGGCGATAGTGTTTGGAATGATTTTCACAGAAAATTCACGTGAAAAAACCATTGTACCTACCATTATATATAACCTTTTATACAGAAATATATTCATTCTTTATTGTCTTTATTTTTTATCTTTTTTTAAATTGATTTTAAGAATTATACAATTACAGTCAGGGGGGTACAAAGAGTAAAACCGATAAACAAACATAAAAAGACATATACATAAACAGTGACAAACTTAAAAGTTAAACAAAAATTTGAAAATGTTTACAGATTGAAACGCACTTTGCAGCTTTCTTATTTTTCAAACCCAATATTGTGTTTAGGTATTGTAAAATTTCTGCTCTTAAAATGAAAAACAAAGGCTTGTTTCCTCGAAATTTACACTTATGAATACTAAATCTTAACATTAAGCTTCCTGCAAGTGTGTGTGTGTGTGTGTGTGTGTGTGTGAGAATGGCCGTGTCTTCCATCATCTCGCTTTCTGATTGGATATTGTTTCGTTTCACGTGATAATCTCCAGAGCGTGCGCGTGTTTGTCCTCGGAGTTCCCCCCACACATCAGGATTTCTGATCGTAAATATTAAACATGTTTAATATTTACGATTCGCGATCGGAGCGGCTCCGACGTTCTTCCGAGCAGGTTCGGACACTCTTAACACACCTCACACCAAGGGAAAATCTGTTAAAATAATCTGTTAAACCATCAAGATAATCGGGACATAGCTAGGATTGTCGGAAGGGGAGAAATCGGCCCAAAATCAGCCCGATTATCTTTTGGTGTGTACCCAGCATAAGTTAATAACTAATGATCTTCGCAATGGAAGTGAATCAATCAATCAAAAAATGTACTTTAGCTGGACAATAACTTTATCCTAGAGCTGTTTTAAAGCCTAAACAATCTGTTACAGTAATTTCCTATTATCTCTGTAAAGCTGCTTTGAAACAATCCATATTGTTAAAAGCGCTATATAAATGAAGGTGACTTGACTTAACTTGACACATTTACACAGAATGTCTCTTGCATTCTGAGGTCAATCATGACATGCAGCTCAAAAAACATGTGAAGTAAATGGTCACTTTACCAAACCTTTTGTGATCCTCATTAACATGTACAAATAATAGCTGATGCAGTCTAGTAAATGTAAATATTACATTTTGGCTTCTTTAACTCTTTCCCCACCGTATTCACAATGGCCCCCAGAATTTTTTGTTTTATGAATATGTAAACAGTCAATGTTACAAAAGAAAGAACAGCATAGAACCTTTTTTTCTAGCTTCATTTGTTCTTTTTTATTTATTTATCTACACTTGAATGTGGGTAAGTTTCATATAAAAGCAAAACAAAACTACATTTCAAAGCTGAGAAAATCGTATTTTTGTCAAAGACTTCCACCTGGTTCGGATTCAGAACGATGATGAAAACATAGATTGAGTAGATCAAGTCCATCAACAAAAGCTTGCTCCGTTGTGCATCTCTTTGTGTGTTCGACGTCTTCCTCGGTAGAGGTGGGGTATGATCAAAATTCTGTTTCACGGTATAGTCATTTATATTTGTAGTTATTCTGGAAAATCGACAAAAAGGGCTTTATATAGGACTTAATCTCAAATACTTTAGAAATGAAATTACTTCACCTTGTTTGATCTTTCTTTTACTCTGTAAATTATTTATTTGGTAAACTATATTGATAAATATAGTAAACGAAACACACTCAACTTTTAGATGAACTGCCCTCAACTGATTGATATTAAATACAACTCGTAGGTGCAATTAATCTTTAAATAAAGTGTTGCTGAATTATTTTTAAATCTCATGTTCTTGTTTTACTTCATCAATCAGTTTATATTATGTAATTATTTTTATATTAAACTAGTCTATTCTTATCTTAATAAATGACATTTACTCCCTTTTAGTTTTGTAGGATGTTAGTAATGTTAGTAATATTGTTTAAATGTGTTCCCCGGTACAGTTCTTCTTATTATACTGCGTTTTTAAGGGGCTTGTCTTTTTTTTGGTGATAAATGGCAATCTTTCACCTTTCACCATGAGAGGGAAGAGTTCAGAATTAAGTAGAAGGAGCTGAATGCAAACTGAACAGCAGCTTCTGTTAGTCTTGGACTAAGTAGTTTAAAATTATACACACCTTGTAACTGCATCATTATTTTACTGTAACCCTGTGAGGACTGACACACCGCCGCTCAGCCTTTCATATTCGCCTTTGTGTGAGTGCACACGCGTGTCTTTTGCATCATTAAAATGCGATTGGTTAATTTGAGTGTCAAGTTGAGAGGTGTGTCGACTCAAAGGAAGATCTTATCAGCTGGTTCCAATCAGTGGCCGACTGGAGTTAGAAAAATATAATACGCGCTGTTGCATTCTCAATATTTAATTATTTTGCCTCAGATACATGATTATGGAAGTAAAATAAGGCCAAATGTTTTTGAAACAAAAAAGCTTGTTGAATTGCACTAATAAAAAAATAAAAAAATGCATTGTAATAAAGTGCTTGCATTTTAATGCATTGTATTTTTAGGGCTTGCATTTTTATGGGCTGAAATTCAACATTGTTTAAGCTGTGAATATCTCAATTCAAAACATTTCACACACATTTTCATTATTAAAAATTCAATAATCCATACTCGCCTTTCAGATTTCACTTGCAAAATATTAATTCTGTTTAGAAATACAACCTATAATATTCGACAGGCAATTTTCGGTCAATTTTATTTCGCTTTGTAAAAAAGCAGTAGAGTGTCAATGCATGATCTCCGTAGCATCATGCCTGACGCCTACATGAACACTTTACAGTTAGTTTTATGATGTAAGTCATTCTTCTCAAATGCTATTGAGGTTAGAAACGTGTATGTCAGTGTCGTATGTAACTTTAGAGACGGTCTCTAACGAACTGTTTCGTCAGTATATCACTGGGAAACGCTAAGCATGAAACTTTGCGCGTTAAATTCATATTTAAATAATATGCTGAGCTGAGCACGCATCGCATCAGATTATAGATTTATTTAATTAAATCACAGCCTTTTGCAATCTGATGACGGCACCTAGCCAAATCATGCTTTCAATTTTAGTTTGTTTGACATGCTTTGCCAAAGCAGTAACAAAAAACACTACATTAGAGACCTTTTATGTTATTATGAGAAGTTAAAAAATATTTTCGGTCCATTATGAAACTTTTGAAACCAGAGTCTATCTAATGAATGGGAAACACGGGTGTGTGTGCCGGTAAAGTTGGATATACCGTACTTATATATCCACATTTTTTTATTTAAAGCTGTGCGATAATATATTTGCATATAGTAATGTTCCAAGCAAGACAGTTGCCTAGTTTACAGCATTAGTTGAGAGATATTTTTTTCCTTTGCATATGGAAACTGTATGGATTATGAATTCAGTGGCTGATTGTTGTGTTTGTGTTTAGCTTGAGTTGGATGGCGGGCGGCATCAGCACAGATGTGTCGTCATGGCGCTCACAGAGAAAGACATCTTGCTGTTCCAGTCAGTGCCGTGGACGTATGAGAACTGGACCTCTCCTCTCTTAACACACCCACTACTCGCCACACGGTAAAACTCTAGCTTTAGCAAAGTTTTAAGCATTCGTAATTTAGTATTTCCACCCTATCTGTGACCCCTCCATTAAAACAGGCTACTTAACATCTTTTTTTTTTAAATTGTCTTCCCGGCCTTTTATTAAAATATAAATAAGTTTAGCCTCTGAATAAACTCACACTGCTCTGCCTCGGCTGTTTTGTATTTGGTTCTGTCTACAGGCTAGTTCACTCAGGCAGCGTCCGCAGTTCTCCGGCTCTGGGTGGAGATTTGGTGTTTGCTACACGTACAGGCACAGGTCGAGGGATCGAGTCTCATGTGTTTCGTGTGGAGACACACTGGGATCTGTCCACATGGACACGTGCACTGGTGCAGGGTGGACATTCGGCTGCTGAACTCATCAAAGAGGTTTCCATAGGTGTGTGTGTGTGTGTGTGTGTGTGTGTGAATATACAAATAAGAAAGGAACTGACCAGTTTCCTTTTTTATTTTGACCTCATAGTAATAATAAAGCTCGATCTTCTGGTGAAACTGACATACTTCTCTCTGGTGACATATGCAGGACTTCTCCAATCATTTAGTTCACTTAAACCCCGCCCCTGCAAGCTTGTTCATATGCCTCAAGTTTTGAGTGCAACACCCACATCTTAACATCCAATCAACAGCAGCCTCGGTTGAAATGTTAATAGGTTAATGTTTATTTAGTTTTGATTGTGGTTATGATGGTTAATAAATGTTCACTGTACCATATCATACCAATTGCACTGAAATTATGCAGTTTTTAATCACAAAACTTTTTGTAATTTAACAATTAATGAATGAATGAATTAAAAGACAGAGAAAATGCTTTTAATTAATTCATTATTTAAAATGTACTTTTAATGTTATACACTGAATGGATATTAATCTTACAAGAACCAGAATAAAGTGTAAGTCACTTTATTTTGGTTCTTGTAAGATTAATATCCATTCAGTGAGTACAACATTTTAAGTACATTTTATTGAGAATTCTGTCCAAATTCAGTCCAAATTCATTCCTGTGGGATGTTCTGTAACACTTGTCTGAGTAACCATGGGGCTTAGCACCGGGATAACTGAGTGGGAAAAAAGCTGGATTGAGAGATCTTGCTGTATTTGCCTCTTATTTTCCTGTGGTGTGGAACAATAGCTGGCTGGAGGAAATGTTGGAAATGTCGGAAATATTTAGTGTTTTCCTTCCTGAGTTCCAGCCAGGCAATAAAATATAGTCAGTCACATTAATTCACCCTCTCATGGTTCATATCTGTGTATGTTTGTCTGCACTCCTCAGGCTGTGTGTTGAACGGACAGGACGTTTGTCTGATCCTGCATTATGACAGAGGTTTCACCGTGACACGGGAATCTGGTGAATCTGTGCTGTTTCACTTCCCCTATGAGCGGCTCAAAATGTCTGCAGATGATGGAGTCAGGAAACTTTACCTGGACTTTGGTGCTCCAGAGGGCGAAATGGTATGACATGAAATATCATATTTACCTGTGATGATGTCATGAGATGGACATACAATTCTGAAGTCCCTAATGTCATTAAGAATGAATGTCTGTGGGTCTACTCTGACTTCTGATCTAATGAGAAATATATAATATATTTAGGGGTGTAACGGTACACAAACATGACGTTTCGGCACGGATAGGCATTTTTACTGCTTGATAAATATAAGCAGCACAGCACAACGGTTCGTATGTTCACTGTCTGTAAATTATGACCAGAAATTGATAAATATTAAGTCTGCTGTTTAAATCAAATAAAGAATCAATGTAGAAGAATAGTTATTATGTGCAAACAGCGGGAAACTCTGTATATTTATGCAGTGTGCACATGTCAAAAAATCAATTCTGATTTGAAGCTTGTGACATAACCCGCACATCGACCCGATCACTTGTTTAGCGTTCATGTAAACACTACATTCAGATTCATCAATGGGAATGAATTCATGTTGTCATAAACACTCAACAATCCTAAGCAACTTGTGTTTTTGTTGTTGCTCACTCTTTTTTCTGTTTTCTGCAGCAACTGAGCACTTTTCATATTCTTTATCCTGGCTGAAGCACTTTTGTTTCAATCTATAAGAATAATATAATCAACATATGTTATAGTTTAAAGTTAAAGATATTAATATTAATAAGTTGAGAGTCTTATGTTTATTTGACAGTGATTTCACATTTCTTGTTTACGGCTAAATACAAATAGAAGATTAACATACATTTATTTGTACCATTTTTATTTCTAGAATATGATATAGTTTTATAGGAGGAGGTTTCAGAGACTTGGCAAATTCATTTTTCAGAAGTTTGTAGGTACAGACATTCGTTGTGGACGTTCTTGGCAGTTTTTCTGAGGCTTTTATATTGTTCATATCGATATCGGAATTGTACCGTATCGACCGAAATTAAGAAATATATCGTGATATAAATTTTGCCCGTATCGTCCAGCCCTACTCTAAATGCATCCTTAGTTTCCTGTGCAATGAAGGAAACAACAGATGGATCCTTCGCGACCTTGCCTATCCCAAAATTCATCACGCACCAGTGACGACGGGATGTTTTTTGAGAGAAATTGCCTAATTACTTGTTTAAACATCAGTATTGTTTCAACTTATATCTGTATTTAATCTAAATATCTAATGATACAAATGTAAAAATAAAAACACCCTTTAAATTAGTTCAAATGTTGACTTATATCTTACTAAGATGCAATTATATATAGTTTATACTCTATTATATACAGAGATGGACCATGGTGAACATATTTAGACAGTTTGTGAACCTCTGTTTTGTTTTCAGAGTTTAATATAGCTTTCAAAAAAGTCCAGTACAAACGCTACAGTCACTCATCGAGGGCAGCTGACACAGTTGCTAGGCGACAAGAACAATCTTCTGTAGGCCAGACCGTCCCATTTAACAACGCTTGTTCCGACCTTCATGGCCTTCGAAGTCTGCTTCCTTTAAAGAATGCACTATTAAATCCAAACTGGGACACAGCTATAGTCTTACATCCATTTTGACATGCTTTTCGTCAAATTAATGTGTTTTATAAAAAAGCTTTTGATAATTGTTTTTGACAGCATGGTCTGAATATGATCAGAGCCAATTATACTGAAAAATGAATGAGCTGGATATGAATCTAGGATAAATTTGAAAAGTGTATTTATTTATTTATTTGGAAAATTGAAATCAAATCATCTTGAGAGGATATAGTTTTTTTTTTAGCCCTTAGGATTCAAAAGTTATTAGCATTAACATGAGAGCTACTTTGGACAGTTGGTGGTGCTAGAGGGATTGAGTTAGATACTCCAAATTTGCAGTGGTTAATGTTGATACTGCACATAGATTACGCTATATGGTCAAAAGTATTGGGACTCTTAATTTTTGAATTTAGTTGTTTCAATCAAACCCATTGCCCGTGGTGCTGTGATAAGATGCCACCTGTGCAATAAGTCAGTTTGTGAAATTTCATCCCTGCTAGAAATTCCACGGTCAACTGTGAGTGATATTATTGGACAGTGGAAGCATGTAGTAACTACAGCAACTCAGCCACAAAGTAGAAGACCACGTAAAGTCACAGAACGAACTGGTCATCGAGTGCTGAGGCGCATGGTGCGTTAAAGTCACCAAACTTTCCAAACTTTTATTGGCATTAATATCAGCACAAAAAAACTGTGAGGCGGGAGCTGCGTGGAATGGGTTTCCATGGTCGAGCAGCTGCATGAAAGCCTCACATCAACAAGTTCAATGCCAAGCGTCAGACGGAGTGTGTAAAGCACATCACCACTGGACTCTGGAGCAGTGGAAACTTTGAATCACGCTTCTCTGTTTGGCAGTCTGAATGGTCTGGGTTTGGCGGATGTCAGGAGAACGTTACCTGCCTCACTGCATCGTGCCAACTGTACAGTTTGGTGGAGAAGAGATTATAGTGTGGGGCTGTTATTCAGGGGATGGGTTAGCTTAGGACCCTTACTTCCAGTGAAGGGAATCTTAATGCTTCAGCATGCCAAGACATTTTGGACAATTATATGTTTCCAACTTTGTGGGACAGTTTGGGGACGGCCCTGTTCTATTCCAGCACGTGTCCCAGTGCACAAAGCAAGGTGAATAAAGACATGGTTGGCTGAGTTTGGTGTGGAAGAACTTGACTGACCCACACTGAGCCTTAACCCCATCCAACACCTTTGAGATGAACTGGAACGGAGATTGCGAGCCAGGCCTTCTCGTCCATGATCAGTGTCTGACCCCTGATGCTCTACTGGATGAAAGGGCAAAAAATCCTCACAGAAACACTCGAAATCTTGTGGAAAGCATTCCCAGAAGAGTGGAAGCTGTGATAGCTGCAAAGAGGGAAACAAGCCCTCCATATTAATAATGTCTATGTATTTTGAATGCAATGTCATTATTGGTGTAATGTTCAGGTGTCCCAGTACTTTAGTCCATATAGTGTGTGTGTGGACTCATAATCAACATTTCAAGATGAATTTAGATGAATCGCATGTCATAGGATATCACAGGACAATTTCAAATGAATGTGAAGATATCATTTGCAGCTCAAAGCTTTATTTACCTGAAGCATTTATCTTAAGGTCCTTTTCATTTTATAATTTATTTCTATAATATGTTATAATAATAATATTAAACTTTATTTTATATAGTGCCTTTAAAGCAGTTTCTCAAGGCACTTTACACAATCAAAAATACAAAGAGAGAGAGAGAGAGAGAGAGAGAGAGAGAGAGAGAGAGAGAGAGAGAGAGAGAGAGAGAGAGAGAGAGAGAGAGAAAAACAGATAAAAATACAAAGCCTAAAAATGCTTAGATTTTGTCCACCTTTAATATGAGAAGGAAGTGCATTCCAGAGTCTAGGAGCATCGGGTGAGAACGCCCTCCCGTACAGATCGCAAACCAAAATGTTTTGTAGAAAGGAAACTAAAGTAAAGGACTTTTTTATCGTTTTCTCTTTTGCAGGTGTTTGAGCTTCACTCGGGGCCGAAGCCTGTGGTCTTCGTGCTTCATTCCTTTCTCTCCGCCAAACTGGCTCGCTTGGGACTGCTCACATAAAATCTACAGGAAATGATTGAGGTTCATTTATTTCTTTGCTTTATTGACAGCTACTATTTTACTCAAGCAGTGTTTTCAGTTCCACTTGTCCTCTAGCCGACACATTTGTTCAGTTGTTGTTGTTGTTGTTGTTGTTGTTGTGTGTGTGTGTGTGTGTGTGTGTGTGTGTGTGTGGCTTTCTAAAGCAGAATACAATCTTATTTTCCTCTGATCAGGAACACCAGTCGTGCCTTTTCATCTAGAGTCAACAAGCTTTTACAGATATTTTTTTGAGGCTTAAGGTCACAGTAAAGCTTTGCAAAATAACCAAAATGAATACTATTCTTGTATTATCTATGTTGTTTTTCATGTAACTCTCTTGTATTTATGTTTATATGTATTGCATGGCAAAGACTGTTACATATATGTGTTATAATCTTAATGAATGTCAATTGAATATGGCAGTAACAGACTGCTGTTCCTGCAGAAATGAAGCTTTAAATACATTCTCTCACTGACCAAAAATAACCTCCCTAAAGTTAAAATTCTCCTCTATAAGGTGTTGAATAGGATTGAGTTCAGAGAATATTTTGAAATCAATATAAAGTATAGGAATGTTTTATATCTGTTCTTTACATTTCATGAATTTTTTTTTCCTCATTTATGACCAAACCAGCTCTAGGCCTTGATAAGTTTTGTCCTTTTCCACTGTACATTAATGTACTGCTTCTTGATCCGCATTAGATAAGTGATTAGTCCTCATTACGGGATTCCCAACTCACTAGAAATCTGCAAATATCAGCGCATTTTCTGATTTCCATGTTTGGAAATGTGAAGAAAATGAATGAACTTTGAAGTGAAAGAAATCATGGAGAAATTATTTCTATAGTAAACTGTATTTTTTTTTCTAGATATAATTAGCTCTTAAACAACTTAGCCTTTTGTGAGTACAATCTTTATCAAACAAATTTTAATCGTCCAGTTATCATGCAAGACTGAAAAGGTCGTGGGAATTCGTTGGTCCGAAGGTGTGGCGACCATGCTATTAGCACTGATATGTGGTTTGTTTTGGCAAATTCGCTTCGTCTTATCAGTAATATCAATTATAGCATCACTATATATTCTTTATTAACATATTAGCTTTTTATGTAATGCATGTAATGCAAACTGAGTTAGAGCTCATTATCTCCTATAGTAACCAATCTTTTCAGCCTTTAGACTTTGTAAAAGCAACCAGACGCCATATTGGGGCAGTACTGAAAACATGCCTTCGAAACCTTCATTGCATTAGATGGCATGCAGAATGGAGGCAGTATGTTTTTGTAGGAAGAGAATATGAACAATATGACAATGTATAGAAGTATTAATGTCTTTTAGATGATTGTATGAACCACATTCCTTCACAACCGTTGCACAAGGTTAACAGAAGCAATATTTTAGCACAAGAGTCACTCCACAAGTAAGATGGTTAGGTCCTTTTTCTTTTCTTTTTTAAAGGACCACTGATACAACCTCTGTGATGTGTTTAAGTGCCCTTCAACTTTTATAGTCTATTGTACGTACTAATACAATAAATATTTGAAAATGAGAGGTAGTGAATTTGTAAAAATTCAAGTGAATTCTTATTCACACGGAGATCTTCTTGGTTTCTTCTAATGTGTCTATTAAAATAAAAGATGACACTTTTGGCTGTAATTACTGATTTCTTTTTCGCTCTCTGAGGTTGGTGATCCGACATAGTTTTGGACATCTTATGTGCTGCCTCATTATTTTCATTAATGTAATGATGTCAGACCTCTTACTGAGACCCATTGCTTTGTGCATTGTCTTAACTATGAAACTGTGTTAAAAACACTTGGCCAGGTTAATAAATTGCACTTGTGTAAGTGATATGTTTGGACTTGTCATCAGCCTAATATTTGACATGACAATGAATGTACTTTATAGACCCATAGATACATGCCTCATTTCATTATTTGTGTAGGGGTTTGAGTTGATAGATTGATTCTTCTTTATTTTGAGGAAATGTTTAAACCAAAGTTCACTTGTGGCAGCTTGCAGTACACAATCAAATGCAAAAAAAGCTAATTTGTTTGTGCGTGTATGATAACTCAAAGCCTGTAACCAGAAGCTATGCATTATGTCTGTATGTAGATTTCATATATAAATAAAACATCCTAATTAAATGAGTGATGTATTCAATTCCATTACATGACATAACTTTTATATTATATCATATTATATTATATTATATTATATTATATTATATTATATTATATTATATTATATTATATTATATTATATTATATTATATTATATTATATTATATTATATTATATTATATTATATTATATTATAAAGCTATGGAACAAATGTGTACAGCTTTTGTTTCCGGGGGACAGTCCTGTAGTGAACACTGGATGGTAGCAACTTCCTTTTCTATGCTTACTTATACCACATAATATGAACCTTCATTATACTATTTTACACTATTTTACTGTTGTCGTTATTTAACGAGAAATTTAAATATATTATAAATAGTAATAATAGGACACTGCAGTGAAACCGCAGGCGCGTGAGATGAAATGACAACGTCAACACTGCAGGTGAGTTTACATTAGCTTTAGCATATCATCATCAATATTTCAGTAAATATTATTTACTGAACATTGGCTGAACAAATAATCTGTAATTACTGGTCGTTCATAATTCACAGGGCGTTAGACAGTTGTAAACATGATACCAGAAATCGGCGGAGATAATTAAAGGGACATAACAAGCAACCATATTAAACACAATTTTAGATTCATATTATTTTATAACATTGAATTTAAGACTGAACTGCATTTTGCAGCGCTATCAAGCGAAATGTATTTGTAAATGTACAATGCATTAATGATTTTATTTTATTTTATGGCTGATGTAGATATATTACCAGTAACGTTAGGCCTTTCTATGTCAATCTATCGGTCTACAATTTAATGACAGCAAATCAAATGTGCACAGTACATGCAACTGCTGAAATTAAATAAGCAATCACACATATTTTCAATTTTCTTTACACAATATTTTCACTCCGAGAAAATAAGAATAAAGAACATATTTAATACCATTCTACAAAGCTGTCGGAAGGGTTCTCACACACTCTTGTCTATTTGGAAAAGAGCCAAATATAAAGGTAATACAGTTTAAGTTAGATGTACACAGAATTTCTGAAACTCAATATACACAGAAATCCTCCCAAAACATTTTGAAAAAAGAAATTGAGCATAAATTACAAGGCTATTATTATTATTTTTAACTGACACTTTGATGTCCCTTCCCAACACATTGATTTAAGACAAAATATGGACTAAGACAAAAAGTTGGGTGAGTATTGTTTCCAATGTATTTAAAATACCTGAATATCTTTAATGTTTCTGGCTTAGAATAGACTTTTAAGTGTCAAGTCAGGTCACCTTTATTTCTATAGCAGCTTCACAGTGATAAACAGGAAAATTATGCATTTCGGCTGAAGTCAGTTCAGTGTTGGTTCAGTTCCGTTGTAAAAGATCATCAATTATTAAACTAGTTAATTTCATTTATAAAGCAGTTCTGCAAAAAATGTCATGATCCAGCTCAGTTCAGTTCTCATACAACAGCGTCAGTACAGTCAGATCAATAATAATGTTGAATATTAAGTGTCTATCAGGTGACAGAATGGAGAAAAAACCTTGGGAGAAACCAGGCTCAGAAACCAGTTCTCCTCTGGGCTACGAACGAACATGGTGTGATAAGTGAGAATACTTCTTTACAAATGGGTCTGTCAGTATGGCTCCAGGAATAAAATGTTTCATTTGACCATTTTTGTATCCAAAACGTGATTATATTTGTCTGCAAATAGGAACGTCTGATAAACAAATGATGTTTAAACTAGGAGTTTGCCTAATTTCTCTCAATCAAAACAATTGCATAATTATAAAATTGTATATTAGACCCAAAAAATTGACCCACATGATATATATATATATATATATATATATATATATATATATATATATATATATATATATATTTTTTTTTTGAAATTTGAAAAGTGTATTTTTGAACTTTTATTTATTGTTTATGTACATAATTTGTTACATTTCTAGTTTCAACAGAATTTGTACAGTAAAGATAAGCAAGCCAGAGTTTTGTTTTGTTGGAAAAGAACAGTGCAAATACTATCTGGTCTTATAACCAATAAAAATGTGTAAAATGTACCACCTCTCACATTTAGCCTCACAAAGAGAAACTTGTCATCTTTGTTTACAGCCAACTGAATGTTTACAGCTTTTTTTTTTTTAGAACTTGACTCTTGCTTTAAATATTAACTGAAAATGTTAATTTGAACACCCTTCAAGAAATAATACATTTCTTAGAAAATATTTGATATAATTAGTTTTTCTCTAACCTGGAGAAAAAAACAAAATGAATCCACGGACCTCTGGTTGAATTGGCCTGGAATGACCGTTTATCAATAATATTTTGCTCTGTCATTTCACCGTGCCTTCAGTAACTCTATTTAAATCAGTAACTCTAAATGTCTTTTCTTGTTCAGAAAGCGATTGAGCTGGTGACTAAAGCCACAGAGGAGGACAAGGCCAAGAACTATGAGGAGGCGCTGAGACTCTACCAGCACGCCGTGGAGTATTTCCTGCACGCCATCAAATGTGAGTCGAGCTTATTGCTGAACTACATCTGATAGAATGTTATTCAAAATAAAATAAAAATTGACCCTGTTTATTCTCTAATAGACATTCCTGATCTTATTTTGCACAGTTAAAGGTGTAATAAGCAATTTCTGAGAAACACTGTTGATATTTGAATATCCAAACAAACACACCCCTCACTTCTTTTCTCCGCCCCCAAAATAACCAACATGCAATGCAACACAGTCTCCAACAGCAGCTCCAGACAAACAATGACACTCAAAGCTGTACTGTTACTATAGCTAACATTACAACTACAGTGTATCTTGTTTCTGTGAAACATACATGGCAAAATCAATGTTACTCACGTTTGAACAAGAAACAAAGTAACCTCTGAGTCCATTTTCCCGCTCTGTAACGTCTCTCCAGCGCTGGAAAGCTTTTCTTATATGAACGCGAGTCCTAAAGCTCTTGCCTGATCATAACCCTTCTTTTTCCAATAATTTTTTTAACCTTTTCTCTTTTTCTCAGTTATCTCTCTTTCTGCAGTCTTTCTACAAATGTCCTGCTTGAGCGTATTCGCCCCCGACTGCTGATTGGCTACGGGAGTGTTTTGGTGCTCCACAATTTTTTTTTCTCCTTTTTACACAGCCAGGACAATGTACAGACACAATATATTTTTTTCAGCACACACACTGAACAGACATCTAGCAAATATTTACAAAATTGTTTGTTTGGGTTTTGATTTAAGTTTTCAACAGCGTTTCACTTACTGCACCTTTAATTGGTGCACAATATATATTTTTTTAAAACAAGTCTCCGCTTCTGAAACACCTGGGCCTCGTGGGCCACTGTAATGTTGAATAGCAGATAATGAGAGATTTGAAAAATAAGTGTTACCATTTGGAAAGCAGATGCTGGTGTTGTTTCGAGACTCCTGCAAATCCACTGCAGTGCAAACTTATATCAAAAAGGCTTGTCAGGGGCATTCCATGTTTACTTAAGTCATACAACTATTTTCTTTCAGGCATTTATGGGGGTTTAAGTTTTTTGATGAAAGTTAGATCAAATTGTAATTACATTTTCTCAAGATTCTAAATGTGTAAATGTAGCATTTCTTACGAAAGATTTTAAGAGATGAGGCACCTTTGATCCGTTTGTGTCTCAGATGAAGCACACAGTGACAAGGCAAAGGAAAGCATACGTGGGAAGTGTATGCAGTATCTGGACCGAGCCGAGAAACTCAAGGACTACTTGAAAAACAAGGACAAACAGGGCAAGAAACCAGTGAAGGAAACACAGAGCAATGACAAGTACGCTTTCATTTATTATTTGTTCTGCTGGATGTTGTTGATGAATTGAGTATAGTGCATCGCTCACACTGATACTGTGTGTGTGTGTGTGTGTGTGTGTGTGTGTCTGTGTGCAGAAGTGACAGTGACAGCGAGGGAGAAAATCCAGAGAAAAAGAAACTCCAGGAGCATCTGATGGGTGAGTCTGTATGTCTTTTGTGTTTCATTTTTGTTAATGCAAAACAATACACACCTGCTGTTTGGTTAATGATCATAATGATGAAATGTTATTGACGTTTTCAGGCGCGATTGTGATGGAGAAGCCCAATGTGAGGTGGAATGATGTGGCCGGACTGGAGGGGGCAAAAGAAGCCCTGAAGGAAGCTGTCATTCTACCCATCAAATTTCCACACCTGTTCACAGGTCAGTCTTAGAAATCAAGAAAAATCGTAGAAATCTTAGCTTTATGTAGTGTTTTTATCAAGAGAGACTGAGGACAATTATAAACACACAGCTGTCTGTCTTGTATTAAATTATTTTTCATTTTAAATCAGAGGTCTTCAAATATGCAAAGTTAATTTCCTGCTTCAGCACACCCTTCTGTGGTTTTTTTAATCCTGAAGAGTTTGATTAGTGAGTTCAGGTGTGTTTGAATAGGGTTGGAGCTGAGATGTGCTGGACAGTGTCTGAATA
Source organism: Leuciscus leuciscus (assembly GCF_965113295.1). Classification (NCBI taxonomy): domain Eukaryota; kingdom Metazoa; phylum Chordata; class Actinopteri; order Cypriniformes; family Leuciscidae; genus Leuciscus; species Leuciscus leuciscus. Next base: position 9,697,562 of record NC_138724.1, on the reverse strand, counting down.
TGCCTGCTTCCAAACTGTAGAGTAAAAGTGAAACTGGCATGTGAAGGCCAAGTATTGATACTCATACCCATACTCTGAATTTGAGTAGTGAACAGACACACTGATCAAACTCTGGACACACACACCCGGAGCAGTGGGCAGCCATCTTTTGCTGTGGCGCCTGGGGAGCGATTGGGGTTTTGGTGCCTCAGTCACTTCCTGCTGATATTGAGAATCGAACCTTTAACCTTCCGGTTCCCAGTCTGACTCTATAACCATTAAGCCACGACTGCTGAAAAACAGTATGTGAGTCCAGTAGTATGTCCAAATTCAAAGAATTCACAAAACAGTAGGTGAACAATCCCAGAATGACCTACTACTTCTGGCGAGTTTCTGAAGTGTGCATTCGATGGACGTGTTACGGATTTGTGAATGGCAGTGAAGCGACACAACTGACGCTGTAGGTCACATGACAATGACAATATTGTGGATGTAGTGTCTAAATTTCATTCATACTCACATTCATGCTATATAGAACATATATTTTTAACGGTCGCAAAGTAAGTTTCAAACCAAATGTAGTACCTACTATACAGTGTGTTATTTCAGATGCAGCACGGGTCCCCAGGAGCAGTGTTGAAGACCTCAAAGTCCCCCTGTTTTATCCCTTAAACTCATCTTTGATCATCAAAATGACAAAAAAAAAAAAAAAAATCCTGTGAAAATCTCAGTCTGCCTTCTAACAATCATCAGAAACGCTTTGAACAATGTCAGTGGAGAAAGGCATATAGTTCATCATAACATTGTAATATACATCATACACCCGCTATATTACTGAATCTACCCGATTTTTCACATCAACAGAAAAATACACCGGGATAAACTGCTTCTCTTGAGACTCCACTGCTTCAGAGAATAGTAATGATATGCTAAAGCCCACCGGCATGTTGATCTGATTGATTTACAAGGTATTTTGTGACGTCAGAAACACCAGCTATTTCAAACCACGCCTTTGGTTCACTGCAGTTTAAAAGAGAAAATACTCAGCAGTGATGTTGACTTCTGAATTTGGTTTGTCTTGAAGCATATTGCATATTAAAAACACCACATAGACATATAAACAACATTTAAGAACTTGATTTTCACCACAGGGGGACTTTAAATGGTTCTGTTTCTGTTGGCACACATATGTACACTACCATTCAAATATTTGGGGTCAGTCAAAAGATTTTTTGAAATAAATAAAAATAAATTCTTATTAAACAAGGATGAAGGATGTCAGTGAAGACCTGTAAAAGGAACAGGAATAAATAACATTTTCCTAAGTTAAATATTAAATAAAAAAACAGTTTTTACTGTATAAGCATAAAAGAATAAGAGACTCTTTAATTTCAAAAACATGAAAAAATCCTTTGTTTCTTATAAATAATCTGTTATAAATTAATGTTTTTTTTTGTTGTTGTTTTTTTACCTTGATGTCCTTATGTCATTTTTAAGCTCATTCTTTTAATGATTCAAGATGCTGTTTTTTAAATGATTTTAAAGACTATAATCTGTGTGTACATTGTGATGCAGGCAAGCGCACCCCGTGGAGGGGCATTCTCCTGTTTGGGCCGCCCGGCACAGGGAAGTCTTATCTGGCCAAAGCTGTCGCCACCGAGGCCAATAACTCCACCTTCTTCTCTGTGTCTTCATCTGATCTCATGTCGAAGTGGCTCGGCGAGAGTGAGAAGTGAGGTTCAGTCTCTGCTCTCTTTGCTGACCGACTGCATGAGGTGCAGGACTCTCTGAATGATGTATTTTGTCTTCCAGACTGGTGAAGAATCTGTTTGATCTGGCTCGCCAGCATAAGCCCTCCATCATCTTCATCGATGAGGTGGATTCTCTCTGTGGATCCAGAAATGAGAATGAAAGTGAAGCCGCTCGGAGGATCAAGACGGAGTTCCTGGTGCAGATGCAGGGTGAGAAACACTCGATGGGAGTTTGTGAGCTCTCACAACACCAATTACAATATTACTGTTGCTGGAGCATCTACATCGTAATACAGACACCGTAGATCGACACCAAACCCTTACAACTGTCAAATCATGTATAATGTGTTAGCATTCTTAATATATTCTGCAGTATATAGTAAATGTATACCATAGTAAAGAAAATTATAAAATATATATTTTTGCATCACAGGGGTCTTGTAAATTTTTTAATTTCAAAGGACTTCTCGATTTTTTTTATTTAAAAATAAAAAGGGTTAAATGTAGTAATAACATAGTAAAACACAGGGTTACACTTTACTTTAAGGTGTCATTGTTAAAGTGTAATTTTATATTTCAGTATTGAGTAATATTACGCAACTACATGTACTTACTGTAGGGTTAGGGTAGGATTATGATTTGGTTGAGGATTAGTTGCATGTAATTATGCATAATTTACTGTTGTTACTATGGTTAGTACATGTAACATAACAAGGACACTGTAAAATAAAGTGTTACCCACGGTAGCATTCAAAACTTAGACATTTTTGCACATTCACTAATTAATAAGAAGAGACTGATCAGATACAATATAGTTTTAGTTGAACAATTAAACTATAGTTGAACAAAAGGTGTATAAAGGTTTTTAATGTAGTAGGAGGGTTAAGTACTTAGCGAATACATTTTAAGCAAAAAAAAAATAAAAAATAATAATTGACCCACATACAGAATGTTGCAGGATTTCCTCATAATTTGCTATAAACTCAACTGTCTTGACATTGTGTAATGGTTTGCTGGCGTCTCTCTTTGGCAGGTGTTGGTAATAGCAGTGATGGGATATTAGTTCTCGGTGCAACTAACATTCCCTGGGTCCTTGACGCTGCTATTCGCAGGAGGTCAGTGTAATGAATGTAAAAACAAAGATCATGTTTTACACCAGTCTTTAATCTGCACTCCCCATGGTGTATGCAGGTTTGAGAAGCGCATCTACATCCCCCTCCCCGAGGAGCCTGCGAGGTCGGCCATGTTCCGCTTGCATCTGGGCAACACTCCTCACAGTCTGACCGAGGCAGACCTGCGGCAGCTGGCGCGCAAAACAGACGGATATTCTGGAGCCGATATAAGCGTCATAGTACGAGATGCTCTCATGCAGCCGGTCAGGAAAGTGCAGTCCGCCACGCACTTCAAAAAGGTAACCACAGTTATCAGCCGTTTCATCAAGTTCATCAGTTATGAAATAAATTAGTTTCAGCTTGGGGTGCAATAGATCGCAGTTGACTGCTAAGTTTAACCATCAGTGAGTGAAAGTTAATCATTTGGATGCATTTTGTCTTGCCAATTTACACATTCAAACAGTTTTAAACACGGAAGATGAGGCAAAAATTGGGACTCGCGCCGTTATCTGTGCGCACAGCCACGCAGAGAGAGAGCGAGAGATTGTTACACCATTTATTTAAATTTAAGTAGTTATAATATTTTCTTCTATTATTTTTATGTTTGTTTTATTATTATTCTATGTTCCAAGCTTTGTCAATATTGTATTATTTACAGTCATGCCAATAAAACACTTTTGAATTGAATTGAATTGAATTGAATTGAGAGCTGCATTTCAGATAAGCGCTCACACTGAATCGATTCCTCTTTCTCGTTTCCTTGCACTTGAATGGACACACGCTCAAAATACCCGTCTCGGCAAGTAATCTCTCGGTTATGTCATAAGTGAACAGCTGGGAAAGAAACCGGATGTTTGTCAGTTTATTCGGTCTTAAAGTGAAGCCTAATATTCCTGCTGATGTCTGTCATTAATTTTAATAAAACAACAAAATACAGCTTTAACAAAGATGAACCTGCATTTAATTTCTAACAACAAATGGTGTTATTTTACGTTTAGGATTAATTATTAATTTCTGTACCTGAACACTACTGTTAGACTTTTGTAACTTGTTTTTATTTAGTATTCATCTCTCCTTGTAATTTGTGTATTTGTTCTTATTTTAACACTGTTCACTTGTCTTTAATAATGTTTGAACTTTATCAGTTAGGCTAGCAGTTTTTGATGTGGTATTGAAGTACTTCAAGTGAGCTTAAAAGGAATTCAAAAAAATTCCTTAAAAAAAAAAAAATTATATATATATCTATATCTATATTTTATTTGTATTTATTTTTTTACAGTATTTTTTTTTTTTTTTTTGCTGACCCGAAAAATGATCCGATCCGTGGCTCAAAAACCGTAAATGATCCGAACCGTGAGTTTTGTGATCAGTTGCACCACCAGTTCCAGCTATAAGCAGCTCTATTATGCTACTCAGTTCAAATCAGTGTTGTTTGCTATAAATGTTGTTTGCTCCTCCTCCATTGAAAACTGTCAATGTTGCATTATAAAACGACTTCAAAGGCAGCTCTGCAGAAGACATCATCATCCATTCAGTTCCGTTCAAAATTAATTCAACGGATACAATGAGAAGAACTGATGCAAAAGGATGATTGAATTGTACATTAGAGATACAGTAGCTTTCTATTGCGTATCTGGTCTGAGACCGCTAATGAATTAATAACACATGCAATGCTATGCGTTATTACATGCATTAGAGGGGAAAATGACTAACTAAAAGACATAATTAGCGTGTGGCTTTTAAATGAAATGTTAAATCTTTAACATCAAACTCAATGTTCTAGAACTGTAGTTTTAGGTTATTTTGCTGTCTTTGCTCATCAGGTGCGAGGGCCATCTCGCAGTAACAGCTCTCTGATGGTGGATGATCTCCTGACCCCGTGTTCTCCCGGTGACCCTGAGGCCATAGAGATGACCTGGATGGATGTACCAAGTGACAAACTACTGGAGCCCATAGTATGCATGGTGAGATCAGTCTCTGAACTCAAGTCTGGTCTACATAGCACATTATAAGTACTAATTATTTCACACATATATCACCATAGAAATTAAGGATGCACCGAAAGGAGAATGCTGCTTTTGTATAATTGTATTAATATTAGACTTGAAATTCAATAATTTTAATGATACTGAATTTAAAAAGTACAAGCCAATAAAAAAGGACAGTGTGTTAAAAGTAACACACTAAAATTGGACAGAAAATATAGTAACTCTTTCCCCGCCAGCGTTTAAAAAAAAAGTTGCCACCCACCACCAGCGTTTTTGGCCATTTTCACAAAAATTTCATGGCCCACAGAATATTTTGTTGTATGAATATATGAACATGCAATATATCAAAAGAAAGAACAGAACCTTTTCTTTTTAAACTAACAATTTTTTGTCTAGCTTCATGCATTCTTTTTTATCAACACTTGAAAAAACAGCAACATTTTGAGCAAAAAGCGAAGAAAATCACGTTTCTGTCAAAGACTACATCCAGATAGGATTCAGAACGATGATCAAAACACAGATGGAGTAGATCGAGTCCATCAACACCCCTAAGCTTAACAATCTTGTAGCTCGTCCTGGGTCAACATTTCATTGTCACATTAGCCAGTTTTGATTTACATGCTGTTTAATGTTGATGATCATGTTATTTTACATATGCATATGATTACATATGATATCGCTCGTTTCTGCTTCTTCTTCGCATGTGTTTTGATCTGGAGATTCAGTACTTATTCAGAAGATATGTAATAGCGCCCCCTACCATATAACACAGAAAACCGGTAAATTCTGTCAATGGCGGGGAAAGAGTTAATATTAAATATCAATATATTATTCTTTATTCAGTTCTATGCAACAGAATCAGATTTAACATTTTTTTTATAATTTTTTATTATCCAAACGTATAGTCCTATTATTATCCAAGCATGTGAGCAGTGCGTAGCGGATGAGTGAACGAGAGGGTAGCGTCATTTCACCAGTGTTGCCCAGCACGGCTACACACACACACACACACACACACACACACACACACACACACACACACACACACACACACACACACACACACACACACACACACACACACACACACACACACACACACACACACACACACACACACACACCATATTACAACACAGTAGGGCTACTGCAAACAGAAACAAGTCTACTACTACATAGATATTTCATGTTGGCATGTTATTTGAGCAGACTTTGCTTTTCTGATAAGCATGAGCGGCACATGAGTGGAGCTTCGCATGGGGACCGTGAGCAACTGGGCTGAGCGCATGTGCATAGAGCAGAATATTGAGCGGAGCGTCACGCTAGTAACCACTAGCGCTGAACACTGAGGGGCGACGTATATTTAAACAACTGTGAACTGTGAAAGATCTCTGACTACAGGCGTGCGATATGTATTGTCTACAATAGTATTGTAATTGTGTGTGAAACTGTATCATATAAATATGTATCATTTAAAAAATACTAATAATAATTTCATGTTTTAAAGTGCCCCTATTATGCTATTTTAAAGGTTCCTAATTTGGTTTTGAAGGTCTCCTATAGGTTTACATTCATCCAAGGTCAAAAAACCCTTTCATTTTCTTGTAATATACATTGTAGCATCATTTCTTTTCTCACAGTGCCTGAAACACCTTAACGTCTCTCTAAACCCCTCCTTTCCGAGAGCCTGCTCTGCTCTGATTGGTCAGATGGCCCAGTCTGTTGTGATTGGTCGACCGCTTCAGAAACGAAACGATGATTACATATCTGAACTTCTGCTCTTCCTCAGCACTAGATACACAGCGATACGAACAGTAATGATGGTGTCGGTTTAACCGGATCAAATTGCACCAGAGTCTTATTCTTTGGAAGTGCATACAAAGTGGATTTGCTTTCACAGTGCAGAAAAACTGCGTTTTCTCGACATGATGAAAACACGAATCAAACTTTTCCAGGCCTCAGCTACAACTACAGTGTGAACTTCTCACACTGTCAAAGTAGTTCACGGGCAGCCAGTGTAGACCATAGGCAGACATTATGCAAATCTTGTACAAACCTGGCTTTGTGCAGGAAGTTACTGAAGACTGTTAGAATCACTGATGTTTCTGGTTTTCAGAGTCAAGTCAAGTCAAGTTTATTTGTATAGCGCTTTTCACAATACAGATTGTATCAAAGCAGCTTCACAGTATTAAATTAAAATAATACAACAAAGTTTGTTTCAAGAGGAATTTATTGATTGATAAAATTAAATTAAATATCCCCAAAATATCCCCAACTGAGCAAGCCAAAGGCAACAGTGGCAAGGAACCGTAAAACTCCATCAAGTGACCTAATGGTGTCCTAAAACTCCATCAGGTGACCTAATGGAGAAAAAAAACTTTGGGAGAACCCAGGCTCAGTCGGGGGCCAGTTCTCCTCTGGCATTTATGAGCTAGAGGCCGGATTGTAGTTTGAACTGTAGGATTATATGAATGCCTGGCTGAAGAGATGCGACTTTAATCTAGTTTTAAACTGGGAGAGCGAATCTGAGCAACGAACAGCATCAGGAAGACTATTCCAGAGTTTTGGAGCCAAATGTGAAAATGCTCTCCCTCCTTTGGTGGTTCTGGATATCCTAGGTATGACCAAAAGCCTTGAATTTAGTGATCTTAAAGAGCGCGATGGATTATAGGGCGATAGAAGATCCGTTAAATAGACTGGAGCTAAGCCGTTTAGGGCTTTATAAGTCAGTAGCAATACCTTATAATTAATACGGAGCTTTATAGGTAACCAATGCAGTGATGATAAAATCGGTGTTATATGATCATATTTTCTTGATCTCGTAAGAACTCTAGCGGCGGCATTTTGGACTAACTGTAGCTTGTTTATTGAGGATGCAGGACAACCAGCTAATAAAGCATTACAGTAATCCAGTCTCGAGGTCATGAATGCATGAACTAACTTTTCTGCATCAGAAACTGATAGCATATTACGTAGCTTAGCAATGTTTCTAAGGTGGAAAAAGGCTGTTTTTGTAACATATGAAATATGATTTTCAAACGACAGGTTGCAATCGAGTATAACACCCAGGTCTTTTACTGTAGAGGATAAAGTAACAGGACATCCTATGATGTTAAAGTTGTATTGTGCGAGGTTTTGTGGGCGGTTTTTTGAACCCATAAGTATTACCTCTGTCTTGTCTGGATTTAATAAAAGAAAATTACGCGTCATCCAATCTAATTTTCAGAATCAGTTCAGTCAGACAATAACTCCATTTATCTGCATTTTGATCTTTGAAGACCTTTTACATTCACACACAACTATATTAAACAGCTATAAGGTAACATAAAAAAAAACATTATAGGTGTATTTTAAAATTCAAAGTTTTGTGTTTAAAACTTTAATCTCATAGCATTATTTATGCAATTGTAAAGGAAGTGTAAATACATCTAAAAGCCTTATATTCATCTTCTGTGCCACTTCAGCAATGTGAAAATACTTGTGTAAAGAACTTGTAGATTAAATGTAAGAATTTGACATAAAAGATGATACATCTAATAAAGTGGCCTTTATAAAGGTGAAAATGCCCCTGGAACTCAGTTTAAGGTGGCAAATACATGGCTAATTTATATACATGTGCATGTGCTGTTGTGTAACGCAGTCTGTGTGTGTGTTTGTAGTCTGACATGCTGCGCTCTCTGGCCACCACACGCCCCACCGTCAACAAAGAAGACCTGCTGAAGGTGAAGAAGTTCACAGAGGATTTTGGACAGGAGGGCTGAACCACCACATGCTTTCAGTTCAAACATCGATTCATATGTAGCTGTCCCAACTCAACCAGGACAACCACTGTAAACTGAACAGCAGGAGCATGTGATCTAACATCTCTAATCGCCCAACACTACATTCATCAGTTTAATGTTAATCCAGAAGCATGAAGCTTGCTGTAAATTGTTTTATGTTTACATTGACATGATCAAATTTGTTGAAGCGTTCATTTGTATGAAGTTGTTTTGCCTGTCTGCCCTTTATTTCGAGCGGGCTTCAACATTTCAGCTCTCACTGCTGAGTATTTATTTTAATTTATTCTCAATACTTTGGATTGTTTTGAGCTTTATCAGTATCTATTTTGTCCAGCTCAGTATTGCAGCACTTTAATTTATGAACGCGGTCTGGGTTAATGCCTGGGTCACTTTCACCCCTGAATTAAAAGGAAGGACATGTATTATTTATGCTGATGATTTTTATCTCTGCATATAGAACTTTAAATTTGCTTTATGAAGTGACATATGTATTCCAGATTTTTTCCCCTTTTGTCTCTGGGGTGAATATATTTGCTCTGGCCATGTGTTTGACAGCCTCACCATCAACATTTCATTGTGTGTTATTGATAGCTGTCACTCATTCTGAAGAAAACCACGCTGACCTGACCTGATAAAACATGACTTTTAAAACAATGTGTGCAGCTGTATTTACTTTAACCAATCCAATCTGCTTAAAATGGATAAACTTGTCTTCTAACAATAGTTGTTACATTAACAATTTTGATTTAATCAAAGGATAATTTTCTCTGAACATGCTGTGTATGTTTTCAGAAAGGGAACATAAAATGTTTCGGAAAAATGTAGAATGCTGTGAAGTGAATATACAAGAATTAAAGGGTTAGTTCACCCCAAAATTGAAATTCTGCTATAATTCTTTCTCTCATGATGTTCTAAACCCATAAGCCTTTGGCTAATCTTCTAAACAAAAATGAAGATATTTTTCATGAAACCTGAAGTCGGAAATTTCCGTCCCTTCTAATGAAAGTCCAGGTAACCAAAACTAGAAAGATCCAAAACGCTTATAAAGGTGTCGTAAAACGAATCCATATAAATCAAGTGATTTAATCCAAGTCTTGTGAAGAGATATGACTGATGTATATGATGAACATTTAATTTAGGCTTTAATTCCTGATGATCAAATGTTGTGCTGTTTATTAATAAATGTTTTTGGAGCTGTAAACTCAAGTGTGCGAACATTACTCTTTTTATTCTTATTTACATACACACGCATACATAGAGCACATTAAACATGAAGCTTGTGTGTGCAATGAAAACCAATGAGGTTTGTTCTAATGTATGAAGCACGCACATTTCACATTTGTGTGGTAATCATTTTTTTAAAATGATTAATAAATGCTTAAATTAAACTATATCTGTTCATCATAACTTCAACATATGATTATGTTCATATGTATACGTTTTACAATTAAGCTTTCAGGATCTTTCAAGTTTTGGTTCCCTGGACACGAAATGGAACGACAGAATATATGTTCTGTATTCTGTAAATCAAATGTAAGATTAACGAAAATATTATTGGTTTGGAATGACATGAGGTTGAGTACATGATAGAATTTTTAGTTTGGGATTAAATGTCCCTTTAAATGTGGTGTACCTATCCAGGTATATGGAGTAATTAGGATACTCCACAAAATCAGCATTCATACTGATACTGATATTGTGCTAAAATGTTAGTTCAAGTGTAGATGTATATATATTTGTTTTACTAGAAAGCATTCATGTGAAATTCATTACTTTCTGTCAAGCTTTATCAGAGAAATACATTGCATTGCATATATCCAATTAATTCTGAGAATAAAGCTGCCGGGACAGACTTATCTCATCGTAAGGCCCATCGTGTCTCGTACACTTAACCATACTTTCCAAATCATACTTTTTTAAGCTCATTCTAGGCCATTGGTTTATCAAAACTAAATTTCCCATGAATTCTTCTGTTTCATACATTAACAAAAAACAGGTTAAGCCCACAATCAACCCAGCAAAGGTTACGTTTTTATATAAATAAATCACATAAGTGACATTAGACTGTATTTAGAACAGTTTTTTTTAATATTTGTACAAAAAAATGCAGCAGCATAATTTAAGTATAACTAGCTTAACAAGGATATTTGTATTATTTACAATGTATCTTGTGTCTGTAAGTCTGAACTTTAACATGTAATTTGCAAAATATCTTACAGTATAAGAACACAAATTTCCATTTGGAAAGTGAAATTCCTTTGCGATATCTGTGACTGCCGTCACTCATCAGGCCGCAGAATATCATACTTTGCTTCTTTTGGACTGGCTTTCATTCACAGAACCACCCCGCTTGTTTCTATGGTGAGGAAACGTGGGCATCAGCTCTGGTTCACATGCTGTAGAGAAACATGGAGAAACATCAGCAAAACCTGCTTAAAAAAGCATCTCAATACAGCAGGCTTGTGCACAATTCAGAATTTCAGAATTGGCCTCCATTCAATTCATGAATTGGAATTTGAATTGAATTGACTCCGCCCCACAGGACGTTGAATTGAATTGAATTGAATTCCACTTCCTGTCATTCCAATTCCATGGCAATTCAAAGAAATTCCACACAGTCACACAACATAAAGAATCATTTATTCCAATGCAAAAAATTACTGAGCAACACTGTTGCATCTGATTCTCAATAGCTCCTCAAATGTGTTTTCATTGAGTCTGCACCGTTCTGGTCTGAATATCTTTCCTGCAACACTAAAGATTCTCTCAACAGGTGCAGAGTGAAGTTGTAAGGGACTTCTGAAACTTAAAAAGTCTAGTGTTGCCCATCAAATTGAGCTTTCAAACAAATGTTCACCTCAAATTGTTTAGCAACCATTTTAAATACTTGGTTAAAGTAAAGCATTCTGGGAAATGGAGTCATGTTCCATCATGTTCCACAAAATTACAATAAATCAAACTTAATTATTTGTTCTGTGACTAGAGCTTTTAACATTCATTGCTGGGGGAAAACATATCATTCAAGCTAATATCATGTATAATGCAATCATATCTGACATATACTGTAAAGCTTCATTGTTAAACACTTCACTTAAAATATGTATATGAATTTCTTTGAATTTTTATTGAATTGCATTTCTGCTTCCTTTAATTCAAATTCGAATTGTAATTCTAGATCCTGTTTTTGACATCAATTCAAATTCAATTCAAATTCAAGAATTGAATTGGAATTAAGGAGTCATTCTCAATTCAATTCTGAATTGTGCACAAGCCTGAAATACAGAGAAATGTGGAACACTTTATCATAAGCATTTTTTTTATATTAGTTCATTTATTAATAAATGTTTAAATTAACATATTGGCAATCAAATGTTGTATTTGTTAACATTAGTTAATTCACTGTGAACTAACATGAACAAACAATGAACAGCTGAATTTTTATGAACATTAACAATGAGCAATACACTTTTTACAGTGTATTTATTCGTCTTTGTTAATGTTAATTAATACATTAACTAATGTTAACCAATGAGACCTTATCATAAAGTGTTACAGAAAAATGTGTAAAACTAAATAAGCCTGTACTTACGCAAGGGCTTTTCCTTGAAGTAGGAACTTTCCAAACAATCTTTAGCTGTGGCTCTATAAGAAATTGCAATATTAAATAGCATGACTTATTTTTTTCCACATAATCAATTTTAGGACCATAAACATCTACTGTTTGTCACTTAGATTCAAGCTAATGTAACATTTAAAATACATATCTGAATAGAAAAAAATACATATCTAATTAAAAATAAAGCACCCTGAAATTGTTTTCCCAATTTCTCTCTGTCTCTGTCTCTCTCTCTCTCTATATATATATATATGAAATGTGTGTTTCTTGTACCTGCGCTGTGGGTTGTACATGAACAGAAGGTTGAGCAGTCTCAGACCAGCTTCTGATAACCAGGTGAACTTGTTCTTTAAGTTGTTGTAGGGCTGCTTCCTCAGACTGTACTGCCCAACCAGGGGTAGACGCGAGAATCCCTAAAATTCACAAGAAACTCCACATTTAAAGTCCCCTCTGGTGAAAATCAAGTTTTTAATGTTGTTTATATGTCTGTGGTGTTTTTAATGTGCAATATGCTTTAAGACAAACCATGTGTAAATTCATAAGTCAACACCATTGCTGAGTATTTCTCTTTTAAACTGCAGTGAACCAAAAACAGTGTCAAAAACGTTTTGACAATTTTTACAATTATTGACTATAGGGGGACTTTAAGTGTTTAGCTTGTAGTATCAACGTTCATCACAGTTTTTAAGTATTTTTTCACTTCTAAAACACACTTCCTACATTTATGGATCTCATTTTGAAGCTAAACTCAGTACCGGCCAGATGCTCTCGTTGGGCGTTCCCAACAGCTGTACGATCAAATCCACCTGCTGGATCTCTGAAGCTCCAGGCAGAAGAGGTTTATGGGCAAGAAGCTCAGCAAAGATGCAGCCAACGGCCCTGCAAGAGGAGAACACAGACATCTGTTCATGAAGCGCTGAAAAGATTCTGCTCTGGTTTGTGGGAGTCCAAGATCAGGAAAGGGAGAGAAAGAGCGAAGAAAGATCTACAACCTAGACTTCAAAGCGACAGATTCTGATTACATGTAGAGTAACCGCTGATAACTTTTAAGTGTCACTCTCCACAAAATGTATGACATTACATTTTGTTTTGAAGGAAAGGGTGTTTTTCTCTCACTGGTGTTTATTTTCATGTAACCAGCCATTTTTGAACCCTTTTAGTGCAGCGGCTGACTGCAGGGGTGGAAAGAGTACTGAAGTACCATTCCATTACTTTCCAAAAATTGTGGGAAGAGTAAAAGTACTTGTCCAAAAAACTACTTGAATAAAAGAGTATAGCTTATTTAAAAGTACTCATGAGTAGTGAGTTGTGAGTATTGAGCTGTGGATTCTACACCCTTATAATAAACACCGTAATCACTGAAATTCACATTCTCTTTTGTAGTTTGTCAGAAAGAATGAAGAATATCTATCATTCAACAGTTTTAATTTGTACTTTTTAAAATACATTACTTATCAGTGATAAACTGTATCTAAAACAACAGGGAAATACTAGAAAGACGAAAAGATGAAAAAGTTACTTTCAGTATACTCATCATTTTAATTAATGTATAAAAAAAGTAAAGTAATTTTAATTAATGAACACTGAGTGAGTTATTGGTGCACATAAAATTTCAATGTTCATTATCAATTTGTAATTCGTTACTTCACACCAGTTCCTGTTGACTGACAGGTGAGTAGGCGGCAGGTGGTCACATGTTTCTGACACATCTCCATACATCATCTATTTAGTGCTGACCACCTGCAATCAGATCATCTGAGAGAGATCGTAACACAATGCGTCAACAGGGTCACACTTACACAGTACATACCACAGAAAGACATTCACATCATGAACAAAACAAATCGCCTACAAACCTTCTCTTCGAAAACTCACTCAGGTCATTCATGTTCTTTAAAGGGATAGTTCACCCAAAAATGAAAATTCTGTCATCATTTACTCACCCTCAAGTTGTTTCAAACCTGTATGAATTTCTTTTTTCTGCTGAACACAAAAGAAGATATTTTGAAAAATGTCGGTAACCAAACAGTTGATGGACCCCAATGACTTCCATAGTAGGAAAAAAAAAATACTATGGAAGTCAATGGGGTCCATCAACTGTTTGGTTACCGAAATTTTTCAAAATATCTTCTTTTGTGCTCAGCAGAAAAAAGAAATTCATACAGGTTTGAAACAACTTGAGGGTGAGTAAATGATGACAGAATTTTCATTTTTGGGTGAACTATCCCTTTAATGCAATATGACCCATCTGATTATACAGACATACAGCCTACAAGTCACCAAACAAGAGATTTCACTCACCTTAATGCAAAATAGATGCCGTCTGGTGATATCAATTTAATGTGCTTCATTATAGTAATGTGATATAATACAATGATAAGTCATGTTCGCATTATGTCAAAACTGAACTGACGAATTGGAATCTCGCCTGATAGTCAAATCACCTTCGAGTGTAAACTGAATGAGCCAATGGACCATTGCGTGTGAGATTTGCATTGTGCACCCCTCCCCGCGAAGTGGGTATATAAGGAAGAGCTCTATATAAATAATACTTGCATATTCAAGCTTTTGCTTCGGAGCGGAGCGTTTCGTCAATTCTGCTCTGCAATCATCTACGAGTGTTGACGAACCCAGAAGAAGCTCCAGAGAGTGTTGGTGTGACGGCACATCAGTGGTGGACGCCATTAAAAGGGACATTGCCCTCTAAAAGAGCATTTCTCTGCATTCATTGAGCTAAAAGAGTTCCTGTGCTCACTACAGGCTTCTTATAGTCTTGCACGCTGTGCAGCAATAATTCCCCTGTGCGCTTCAGCACTGCGAAAGTGCTATTTCCCAAAAAGAGCAAGTACGGGTGTGACACCGCGTCTTTTTAAGATGTCCTTTTAAGATGCGTGTTTCTGGATGCAGTCGTTACCTGGCCCCGTCTAACAGTCACGATTACTGCCTCACGTGCCTGGGCTTAAAGCACGCTGAGGAGTCATGTACCCACTGCGGGAAGATGAGCATCACGGTGCTGCGGTCGAGGCTCAAATACCTCAAACGAGGGGGAGTCTCCTCACCTATGCCCCGATCTAGTTCCTCTGCCCAGCACAGGGCTACTTCAGTAAATACACAGGGTGACCCGAGGATCACAGTGGGGGCTCTACCGCTGAGTACATCTCCATGGGTCCCCCACTCCTCTAGTGCATCGCAAGCTGTGGAGCTTCCGGCTGAGATTGCTGGTCCTTCTTATGAGGGACCTTGTGTGTTAAATTCAGGGCTCCGGCGGAGGATCAGATGTCGATCGCTGCATCGGAGGGTGGGCTAGAGTCCTCCGGGGATGAAGACTCGGCTGAGTTGCTCCCTTAGCTGACGGTCATGCTTTCCCAGGCGGCTGAGAGAGTCGGGCTCAAGTGGAGGCGTCCTGCCCCAGTGCCTTTCTTTCCGGAAGTGCATGAAGAGGTTACCAGGTAGAAGGCACCTTTTTCTGCCCGAAACAAGCTGGTGACTCCTCCCCCCTCACTACCCTCAATGTTGGGGTGGCCAAGGGGAACATGGAGATCCCCCCGGTGGAGCGTGCAGTTGTGGTGCAATTGTGTCCACAAAGAGCTGCCGCCTGGCGGGGTAATCCGCATCTCCCATCCAAGGCCTGTAAGTTCTCATCCATGCTTACGGTTAAGGCTTACAGAGCCGCTGGACAGGCCGGCTCCACCCTGCATGCCATGGCCCTCCAGCAAGTCTACCAGGCCAAGGCACTCAAAGAGCTGATGAGGGGAATTCTGACCCAGGTTTGGTGCAGGAGCCGCGCACAGTGACAGACCTCGCCGTACATGCGACGAAAGTTACTGGGGGAAACACTCCCACTCCCAGCAGCCTCACAGAGGGCGTCCTTCAAACCACTGCAGTCAGTAGAGCTTAAAAACCTGTCTCTTAAGACAATGCTCCTGACTGTACTGGCTTCTGTTAAGAGGGTGGGGGACCCGCAGACATCTTCAGTCGACAAATAGTGCCTGGAATTCAGACCAGCCAACTCTCACATAATCCTGAGACCCCGGCCCTATACGTGCCCAAGGTTCCCACCACTCCTTTTAGGGATCAGGTGGTGAACCTGCAAGCAGGGCCAGATTTATGCATAGGCATTCTAGGCACGTGCCTGTTCTCGCACGTCCAGGAGGGGCCCAAATACAATGGGGAGAAATAATATTTTTATTATTATTATTATTATTATTTCACTCTAATGCTAAAACTATGTAAGACAATTACTTTATAAATTAATACAATTTAAAATATAGTCATTTTTAACATAAATCATTACTACTTTTCACCCTTTACACATTTGAAGTGCCACAAGCAGTTTGGGGACTCTCTGCTTATTTACGATAAAAGGGTAAATAAAGAACTGGCTCTCTGAATAAGTTCAGTGTTTTCTTTACTTTATTCCCTTAACTAAGACGAGTTGATACATATCTCTCTCGTCTCAGTGCGTACACTCAATCGCTCTGGCGCGCGGCGACACTTTGATAGCACTTAGCTTAGCCCAGTTCATTCATTAGGGACCAAACAGAGATGAAGCTAGAAGCGACCAAAACCTCCACGTTTTCCCTATTTAAATACAGTTACACAAGTAGTTACACGACCAAGTATGGTGACACAAAATAAAACGTGGCGCTTTTCTAAGCGGGTAACGCCACGTTTTATTTTGTGTCACCATACTTGGTCGTGTAACTGTATTTAAATAGGGAAAATGTGGAGGTGTTTGGTCGCTTCTAGCTTCATCTCTGTTTGGTCCCTAATGAATGAACTGGGCTAAGCTAAGTGCTATCAAAGTGAGACGAGAGAGATATGTATCAACTCGTCTTAGTTAAGGGAATAACATAGTTTAATATGAAAAAATGGTGGAGTGTTCCCTTAAGAAACACTTTATATATAAAGGTTCATCTTTTATGTATTTGAGGAGCGGAGAAGAGCGTCTTACATTTGTCGTTGAGAAACAGCCAAAATAGCCTGTGCGTAACGCTTCATTATAATGTCAGATTTTGGCCAAAAAAAAACAAACAAGCGCCCACATAGCTACAATAATCTTCATAACCTTTAAGCTGATGAAAACGTGATGTGATGGACTGACTGCCTGAGATTCAGCCGTTCTAATGATGGAAAAACTCGGCATTCACCGGACAAAAACTTCCTAACTTAATTTGAGCTTGATTTTGGTAGTGTTAATAATGACACATGCGAGTATATGATCACATACAGTATAAAGCCACAATATCAAATTTGACATAACAGTGTTTAATTATTATTATTTTTAAGTTTTAAATTTTAAATCCGGTCCTGCCTCCAAGTTGCCCACGGAGGAGGCAGACCCAGTCTTGCTTTGCTCTTTGTCCCGTTCACGCTTCCTGTACGTGGACCGAATGCAGAGGTTCAGGACCTCAGACCAGCTCTTTGTCTGTTCTGCCAGCAGAAGGGAAAGGCTGTCACCAAGCAGAGGTTGGCCCACTGGATAGTGGACACCATAGTCTTGGCATAGCAGGCCCAAGACCAGCCATGACCCCTAGGGGTGCCACAATTACTGTACCACAGCTGAACACCGTCTCGGCTCCTCAGCACAAAACTGGAATGTGTGAGTGCAAGCGCGCTTCCTTATATATCCACTTCGCGAGACGGGGTGTGCGATACAAATCTCGCACGCCAATGTCCATTGGCTTGTTTAGTTTACACTCGAATGTTGTTTGGGCTGTCAGGCGAGATCCCAATTCGGCAGTTCAGTTCTGACGTAACGTCTCCATTCTCTCCTTTAGGGAACGGGGGTTACATTGACCTAGACGTTCTTATTATTGTAGTATAATGACAATAATGGAGATGCACTGTTAAATAATAATAGCAGTAAGAGTAATAATATCAAAGCTAGGTACAGTAGGTGACTTCAATATATTAAAAATATTGATCACACTTTCAAATTTTTTTCTTATACCTATTTTTATTGACTTATTTGTTTCCATTTTGTACTCAGTGACCAATGGTATCATTTCCATTGACGGCTGCCTATCTGAAATACTGGCTCGAGACACACAACCAAAAAGCTTATGTCTTTAAAGACTTTCCGTTCCTTCTGCTTCTTTCCACTCTGTCTTGACTAATATCTAAAAGGGTAATCTGATTACTCAAGACTTTGTTCTAGCACTGTTTGTCCAGTTCTCACCACATGTCCAGGGCAGTCGTCTGAGTTTTGGTCCCTAGGAGGAGCTCTGGTGCACGATACCTGTGAAGAAAACATTGTCAGTAATGGAAAGAGGGATTTGATGGATTAGCGGGATGATAGAGAGACTAATCAACCTGAAGTTTATCTGCTTACCACAGAGTGACTACTCGAGGAGTCATGGGCTGTAAAGGGATACCATAAACACGCGCCAGACCAAAGTCAGCTGAGGAAAAAAACATCAGACATCCATTACTGACAGAAAACAGAAGTCCACATACAGAGTAGCTCATTGAGTTCCTGATTCAGAATATGTGGGCGAATCTCATAAAACCTGCCAAGAACATTGTCTAGGTCATAGTTCACCCCAACATCTAACAGTTGGGGGGGGACAATAAACATAACATTTCTCAAGAGCAATTTTTGAAAGGGACACAAATAATACAGTCAAAATTGTACTTGTAAGGATATGTGTACAGTGGACAACAACACAAAGGGATAGTTGTTTAAATTTGAGTTAGGTTCACCACGTGGTCATATTATGATAATTAAATTATCTTGCGTACTCCACATAGTATTTTAGGTTAAGTCTGGGACAGAGGACGTCTCTTACTTAGATATTCAACTGTAGTAAGTCCACTGAACTGCCACTTAACATTATATTGAGCAAAGCCCAACACAATGGTAGATCTACAATATTAGCCTAATACCAGTTCACACATTGGCTTATCGCCATGTTAGTTGTAGTGGGTGACTTACTATCCAACAAGCTACGGTATTAAACAAGCTAGGTAACGTTTTAATTGCCAATATAGCGGACTCATAGAAAAATACATTGGATATCATCATTTTTTAAATTTTCTTTATTTATTGATGACTCAGCATCATCTGTATTAAATAAAAAATAATCTCTTCATCCAATGTTTAAAGTGAATGAAATAAGCCTAGTTCCACAAATACTGAGAACTCTCCCACCGGACTTTTGTGTGTAGGTGAGGTAAGGGTTGCCAGGTTCACAACAAAACCCTCCCAATTGCAACTGTGGGCTTACAAATTTAAGAATCTGTTTAAGATCTGCTGATCTTATGTCCTTACATAACATAACATAACATGAAAAACTAAGGTAGAGAACACTGAATTTAGCATTTAAGGTTATGATGATGTTATCAGCTGTTAAGCAAAGTTTCAAGCAAGAGATTCTTGCCAGTCCTGTTCGCTCTATTGTAAATTAAATGAGTCAGATTATTGAGACTCTCACCCTTTGTCTCTTGGAGCCCCTGTCCCAGTCGTTGAATAGTTATGCTGATTGGATTAGGATTGGTAACACTCTAGAGTCTGGGGCGGGTTCCTGTAGCTGTATACTTCATTTGCAGGCTTTGTTTAAGGTCGTCACCCAGGTGCTTTGTCTTCATTTCTAAGCACTGCCCTCTAAATGTATATAAACTACAATGTACACTGCCTTAGTTAGACTTGATGACTGCAGCTACGACAGCTCGTGTTCCCAATAAAGAATCCTGCTGAAGATACAACCAAGTCTCCTGGTCTTCGCTTTGAGTTTCCTACACTACTCAAAACTATCCCAAAACTAGCCTTCTGGAGGGTAAAATCCGTTTTTTGGCGGGGTTCCCCTGGTATATCGCGTTATTGGTGTCGATTCAACCCGCGGACTTCAAAAACAACCTGGGGCAACAGTGTAAAAGTAGCCCAATTCTGCGGGAAAACCACAGACTTGGCAACACGGCCACAGTGGACCAAAGCACTGTAAGGCAAGGGAAGGAGGACTCAAAATGTTTCTTTTTGACCCATACTACTTATTAAATTAAGTAAGTAAGGGGGTGGGGGGGTAACCCTCAGAGGGGGTAGGACCTGACCCCCCTGCGATTTCCGCCTATGCATGAAGACAATCAAGCCTACTTGCAAGAGCATTTTCACATTATTCATGCCAATTAAATCACATTTCCCACTCAAATTCATACTATTCTCTAAAGTTTATTTATATCCACTCACCTATCTTAACACAGCCCTTGTCTGTCATCAGTAGATTGGACACCTTCAAATCCCTTTAATAAAAAGAACAAGCATCAACATGAGAAATAACGAAATTCATCATTTAAGTTCCACATTATTCATACTGGATAATCAGTATATACAGTGTCTGTCAAAAGTTTGGAAACATTAAAATATTTAATGGTTTTGACAAAGTCTCTTCTGCTCACCAAGGCTGTATTTATTTAAAACAGTGAGTAATATTGCAAAAATATTACTACAATTTAAAAGAACTGTTTTCTATTTGAATGCATTTTAAAATGTAATTTATTCCTGTGATCAAAGATGAATTTTCAGCATCATTACTCCAGTCTTCAGTGTCACATGATCCTTCAGAAATCATTCCAATATGCTGATTTGCTGCTCAATAAACATTTCTGATTATTATCAATGTTGAAAACTGCTTAATATTGTGGAAATTGTGATGCTTTTTTCAGGATTCATTGATGAACAGAAAGTTCAATGAACAGCATTTATTTGCCTTTATTAAATAGAAATCTTATGTAACATTACAAATGTCTTTACTGTCACTTTAGATAATAGTATTTATAAATGTATAAATACTGTAAAAAATGTACACAGTAAATGTCAATTCTCTCTTTTTTTATTTGTACCACACATTTTTGAATGGTTTTATTGTTTCCACAAAAATGTTAAGCAGCAAAAACTTTTTTCAACACTGATAATAATAAGAAATGTTTCCTCAGCAGCAAATCAGCATAGAATGATTTCTGAAGGATCATGTGACACTGAAGACTGGAGTCATCATGTAATTTAATCATCACAGTAATACATTACATTTTAAATGTAATCATATTTCACAATATTACTATTTTTACTGTATTTTTGATTAAATAAATGCAGCCTTGGTGAATCTTTTGACAGGTACAGTAACACTAAGTAGCAGGGGCTCTTAAAAGTAGAAAATAATTTTTTTTCACTCAGTGTTCACTGTGCAGTTGAAGCAATAGACCTGAAATGTCTAACTGAACAGAACAAGCTTTAATTAATATTAGTACGCTCTGACCTGTGAAGAATGAAGTTGTGATGTAAATACTCCAGTCCTTTAAGCAGCTGAAGAACGATACACTTCACCTGTGAAAAGCAAACAAAAGATCAATACAGCTCCTTTATAAACACGCATACAATCAGATTTGATCCTAAATTCCATGGCTTCTATCCTGCATCAAAAGTGAGGAACAAAACGGGATTTTAAAACCGATGTGAAAATGTTCTTATGCGTATGCCAGCAGAAGAGCATGCATACAAACTTTCTGTGATTATATACCTGACATAATTTATTATATCTAACATAATTTACTGAAATGAAAAGATAAATAGAGAATCATGTCCAATATGCACTAATATTATTATATGCACACGTGAGCAACATTAACTGCTTTGTTATAATTACATCACTGAAATTAATTTTTTATGTTTATGAATTTTCTTGTGTGTGAATTTACACATACACACGTTGGCCAGAAACTGGGCCATGC
Organism: Leuciscus leuciscus; assembly: GCF_965113295.1. NCBI lineage: Eukaryota > Metazoa > Chordata > Actinopteri > Cypriniformes > Leuciscidae > Leuciscus > Leuciscus leuciscus. The sequence goes on along the minus strand of NC_138724.1, from coordinate 9,675,611 downwards.
CTAGCGTGGGGTGATGAGCGCCTAACCCATGATGATGAGCGCCATACTCCTTATGAACCATAAAGCGAAATTCTGTATTCTGCCCGTTCTGTAGATGGAGTCGAAGCGCTTGCTCACTTGAATTAATAAATCATTGTTTTATAAATCGTTAGTAGGAACATTTCGAAAACTGCTAATGCTCTAGCCAGAGGAAAGAGCTCAAAAAAGCACGTCTATTTAAAAATTCTAAATGGCAGAAATTCTGGTTGGGCACAAGTTGAAACCATAGTATGCATTTGACTAATTTGATAATCCTTATCTGTATTGGACATTCATATTGATAAAACCATACACATGCCGAAGACTGTTGTTTCTTTCTTAATATCTGTGTGCATTTAACTTCTACCTTATATGTCTTCTTTTGTCTCTGTCCAGTATTTGCAACAGCCAAGTCAAATTTCTCATAGAGAATTCTTAACATGTCTTTAAAAACCTATTCTGATTTCAGACTTATGGCAGAGCATTTCAGTGTATGAAGATGAGGTAATTCACCAAACGCACCTGAGCTTCAGAGAAAGGTGACTGCATGTTCTCTAGCAGACTGGCGAGATCTTGCTCACAGTAACTCATCACCAGAAAGAGGCTGATGTTAAAAAAATAAGGCGTTATGAAATAAGACACGGTATAACAAGACTTAATTAAAAATACATTTCATACATCTCTGTTTATATCTGTGAATGAACAGTTTATATTTTCTTTAGTCACCTCTCTAAATGGCTTCCCACCACCACCTCTTTCAGCTCTACAATGTTTGGGTGTCTCAGTCTGATCAGCAAGTTAATTTCCCTCAAACTGCTGATTGGAATCCCTAAACATACATAAACAAAATAAAACACCATACAAGGTTTCTGTTTCTTGCATTGTATTGTTTATTAACTATATTTTTTATTATTATAAAAATGTAAAAGTGTAAAACAATTGGTTCATGTTACACTTAAAGGGATAGTTCATTACTCACCCTCATGTCGTTTCAAACCCGCAAGACTTCCGTTCATCTTCAGAACTCAAATGAAGATCTTTTTGATAAAATCTGAGAGCTTTCTGTCCCTCCATTGACAGCTACACAACAACCACTTTACACTTCAAAAAGTTCATAAAGAGATCGTAAAATGTATCCGTCTGAATTGAGCAGTTAACTGAGGAGATTTGATCACTTTATATGATGAACAGATTGAATTTAGGCTTTCATTTACTTATAAACATTCATCGTTGTGATAAACAGAAGCTTAAGCATGTTCACTTGAAGTGCAACAACCAAACAGTTTCATTCATGATACTCAGCACGTTTGAGCTTCTGCAAGAAGTTTGTTTTTGCACATCAATCAGGTTCGGTTGAGCTTCTGTTAATGTTTGCTGATTAATGTTTATATGTGAATAACAGCCTAAATTAAATCCATTTATCATATCTTCACATTTTTTTTGACTAAACCGCTCAATTAATATGGATTAGTTTTATAATCTCTACTTATTGAAGTGTAAAGTGGTGTCAATGGAGGGACAGAAAGCTCAGATTTCTTCAAAAAGATCTTCATTTGTGTTCCGAAGATGAACGAAACTCTTACGAGGGTGAGTCATTAATGACAAAATTTTCATTTTTGGGTGAACTAACCCTTTAATATGTATTATTTGCTCAACCTCATATATTAATTTCAAAACTTGTACTTTTTCCATGAAACACACAAGGTGAAATTTAGCAAAATGCCCAAGCTGCTCTTTTTCATACAATAAATGGACAATGGGGCTATCAGACACAAACAAGGACAAAAAGCACCATAAAAGAAATCCATATGGCGTGTGTGCTATACTCCAAATTTTCTTAAGTTAGGGTTAGCATTGTGTGTGGACACAAATTTACAAATCCTGCCTTTAGTCGTGACTCTCAAACTTCCGTTCTCACTTTCACATTAAACCCTCCACTAATATTACCTCCTCATTATCTTTTATGACACACACCAAAAACCTTCAAGCTGGCAGTAATAAAACCCCTTACCAAGAAACCACAATTTGATCCTAGATAATTAGTTAATTATAGGCCAATCTAAAACCTCCCTTTTTTTTTTTTTTTTTTACAATTAAAACTCAAAAACTGTTTATTTTTTTGCTTAGAAATAGCATCAGTAAAGAAATTTTGTCCAGATTCATGCCACAACATAGTAGAGACTGTGCTCTTATTGGTTCATCTCTTATATCTCATATCGAATACTGTAAAATCTTAGCACCGCCTTTGGAACTATAGACCACAACTTTTGCTGTATAAGCTTGAGAATTATGTTGCCATTTGTGGACAGGCATTAGCATGGATTAGATCAGTGGTTTTCAATGCTGGTCCTGGGGACCCACCACTCTGCACATTTTGTATGTCTCTCTTATCTGATGCCTGCTATAAACTACAGACAGATTTCAGCAATCCTTTAAGATCATTACAAATCACACAGTACGATATGGATCTAATAAACTTGGGTGCGACATGTATGTAGATTGTACCGTGATGACACGAATCATAGGCTACGACGCAAGTTAGTATAGAAAAATAAAACGGAATCAGCAAGCGCTAGTGGTAAATAAATATAGCTAGATAATTCATACTTTGGCACTTGGGGTTATGTCAGTGTTTCCCACAGGATTTTGTGAAACTGAGGTGGGTGAACATCGGTCTCTCTAGGGGGGTCTGGGGGCATTGCACCCGGAAGAACATTTTGTACATCTTTAAGTTAAATTCATCAATCTGGTGCACTTTGAGAGTTCAAAATTAAGAGCGCCAACCCATTTTCAGTGTGCAAATTGAACAAAGAAAAAAGTCTGTGCATTGACTTGTACCTGAACTTTAAAGGGGACTCAAACCTCTTTTTAGTTGTGATATAGGCTAGTGTCTCAGTCTACATTACACTACATGATAATAATATTCCTATAAAAGTAACCATATTATGTAAAACAAACACACTGAAAAATAAATGAAACTCTCATAATTAGTTTTGTCCTAATTTCTGTACTTAGTATAAAAAAGAGGAGGAAGCGAAAGAGGAACATGCCTGTAGTTTTCGGGTAAATTCCAATTGGAAGTGAGCATGTACCCTACTCACACTGAAGGGCAGAGCCCTTAAAGTGGGAACTTTGGAGACAGCAGGGCACTTGTGTGTCATAAAGAAGTTGTTTGGAACGCACTTGACAAAGGGAGCAACTAAAGACCACATAATTTCCTCATTAGCTTCACATGGATTGTTACCACTACAAAGCTAGGCAGTGACAACAGTAATATCTTATTATTATACACTAGGGATGAATGATTATGCACAGCTTGTCAGTGAAGCACAGCTCTGTGATCAGTAGTAAATGGTGCTCCATCTTCAAGCCTTCTCGGGTATTGTCAAAATAATAAAGTATATTTATACTTCAATGCTAATCGACATAGCCTTTATCTCTGTATAGAATACTATGAAATAATATGTTGTGTGCCTTATTCTGAGTAAGAAGCCACATCATCTCACAGAAGGATGTTTTCAAACACTCAACTTTGACTGTAACCCTGTTCCCTGAAAAAGCGGGAACGAGATGCTGCACTGAGATGCTGCGCCGGGAATGCTTTGTGTATGACCGGCTGTGAATAAATGTGTGTAAGACGCCAATTAAATTGGCCTTGAACTTAAACCTCTGTCGATGACGTCACTGGAACACACGCTCGTCAGAGGCTACAAATAGATGTGCAATAGGTGACCTCTACAGGTATAACTTTGTTTGAAGAGACGTACAGGCACATCCTCAGTGCAGCAATGAAGCGCAGCATCTCAATCCTGCTTTTTTTAGGAAACAGGGTTACAGTCAAGTAACCAGAGTTTGTTTTTTTCTGGACCCCTCACGATTGTGTAGTGTGTGCTCACAAGTAGTGTTGCTTTCGTCAACAAAAATTATGACTAAATATAGTCGTCAACAAACCTTTATCACGTGACGAAAACGAGACTAGATGCAACGTAAATGCTGCTCATGTGACGATGACTATAATTAAATGTATAATGCAAAATATTGTTGACGAATAAAAACAAGACTAAATGTGGTTTACAAAATAAAAACTATGCTAAAATGTCTCTTCATTTTCGTTGACCAAAACGAGACGAGACGAAATGTTATAATGTTATTTCGTCCCGTTTAGTCGCGTTATTATAATAATAATTATTTTGCAGTATTTCTGTTTCCTGTGTCTCACTTCAGGAGCTGCATCAGGTCGCACTGTGCAGACGCAGGTGACGTCACTTCCTCAAGCCCCACTCGCAGCATTATTTAGAAGATGCAGCAGCGGTGAGTTAGCGTAAACGACAACAAACAAAGTTAAGTCTGACACAGAGAAAGGGACTGATGGCCTGCCAGCCGGGGTTCAGCTTTGGGAGAAAAAGAAGAAACGACATTTGGATCAACTTTCATTACATAGGAGTGGAAAAGAAAACGGAATGTGTTGTGGAAAAAGATGGGGAGAAATGCGCCCACAAAAATCACAGGAAAAAACACCACGAACCTTAAGAGACAAGTGTGTGTACTTCTAACGTGTTTGGTTGGTAAAATAAATATGTTGTAATGTATTCAAATCAGAGCATCTTCCATGTCTGGAATGGATGTATTCTTGAGTCTATAAGGTAACAATAATATAATAAGATAAAGATATTTGTTTGAAATGGGTTTGGCTAAAAGAAAATGTAGGTTTCGTCTGGGTTAAATAGAAATATTGACTGGGTTAAATAGAATTGCATTACTAAAAAAAGACTAAAATACAATTTTCATTGACAAACTATAATAAATGTCATCAGCTTTCGTCGACTAAAACTAGACGAATAGTTATGGATAATTCTGACTAAAATAAGACTAAAATGCTCAGACTTTTAGTCGACTGAAACTTGACTAGACTAAAAAGAGTATGAACGTGACTAAAACTAATAAAAACTAAAATGACAGATTGACACAAAGTAGACTAAAACAAAAATTAAAACAGGCCGCCAAAAACAACACTACTCACAAGCACGCGAAAGGTCTCAGACATTAGCTTGGGATGTTTACTCAAGGACTTGTGAGCCCTGAGTAGCATGAACATCCAAACTATAAAATCTTATAAATGTATGCAGAGAGGACCAGCCTGCCGCATCACATACTGTACTTGTTATAAGGGGGCGCCCCTTGCCAATGCATTCTACCCTGGTAGAACGGGCCCTAATAGGCTAGAGCAATGGCATCTCTCACCCAGCGTGACATTGTTTGCTCACCGGTTACGACCCTCTAAGCAAATGAAAAGCTCTGACTCCCGCCACTGGCTAGTGCGGTGGACGCAAGTCTGAAGAGCACGGACTGGACTAAGTCAGTGAAGTTTCCCCTGCTCCAGACAGAAAGCTTCAAGAGTGATCGGATGTACGGTCGAGTAGTCAGGTTGATCATACAGAATAGCTTTCACCATTCCCTGGGTAAAGTCTAAGCAGGATGGCGAGGTCGACAGAGCCTGCAAGTCCCCAATTCTCTTCAGTGAAGTAATTACCATCAGAAAAATCATTTTTAGAGTCAAAAGCTTTCAGGTGCTGACTCTAGAGGTTTGAATGTGGTCTCAACCAACCCCTCAATAGGGGATGATAACTTCTCCAGCAGAAACTCCAGTACTGAAGCAATCTGGCAGTTAATTGGGTCTGCATGACATGCAGTACACCACCTTTCAAAGACACCCCATTTAGTTGCATAGATTCTTCTCGTGGAGGGAGTCCTAGCACTGAGAGTGGTCTCTATGACATCAGCTGAAAGCCCAGAGTCCCTCAGTTGCCATGAAGGTCCCCTGAACTTGAGACAGAAGGTCCTTCCTGTTCGGTATCACCCAGGGGTTTATGTAGTTGACTACCGTAGTGTTGTCCACCCGCACTAGGACATGGTAGCCCCTTTACTGGTGGGAAGTACTTCAGGGTCAGAAATACAGCTATCAATTCGAGGCAACTGATGTGCCAATCGAGATGATGACCTCACCAGATCCCCCGGGCTGGACGACCACCTAAGACTGCTCCCCCGCCCATTTGGGAAGTGTCTGTCGTTAGCATCTTGCGACGACAACGCGCACCTAGAGTGGGACCCAAGGTGAGGAACCGGGGTCTGAGCCGCATAGAAAGGGAACGATGTCGAAGCGCATAACCCTTACCATAAACATGAATTTTATAAAGTGCAAGAAGCGTTCAGCATGTGAATTTCCATAAACATGGATTTTAGAAAGGGCACAAAGCACTCAGTGCATGCCCTTGCCCTTATTTGCCTTTGGGGATTGGCCCTTAGATGAAATCCCCTGGCTTTGAGCCACAACTGAAGCAGTCTCCTGTGTAGAAGCCCATCGGGATCACCGTGGATGCAGTTGCCAAGGGCTGCTAGGACTGATGAACAGTAATGTCCTGACGTAGCAGGATGTTGCTTAGGATGTTTAAAAATGGTCTTGACACAAGCGGGAGACCGTTGCGCCTGCATGGTGTATGACCATTTAAACCCCAAGTACGCTGGCCTCTGGGTGAGAGAGAGAACGCTTTTCTTGGCATTGCGTCTCAACCCCAGAGAGACAAGATGAGTGAGGATCGATCTCGGAGTCGAAGCACAAGCTCTTGAGACTGGACCAGTTAGCATGTTAGCATGTTAGCAGTTAGCCAATCGTCTACATAATTCAAAATGTGGATGGCCCTGGAGTCACAGCGGAGCCAGACGTGCATCCATGCATTTTGTGTATGTGCGGGGAGGCTATGTGCGGGGAGGCTAGGTTGAATGGAAGAACCTGGTATTGGTAAGCTTCACCCCCGAAAGCGAAAAGTCTATGGTATAAAATGACTTTATCTTGCTGGAGTTTATTGCTGTTCATGTAACGGTCTTTTAGATCACAGCACTGGAGTAGAGAGCACTATGAATTGTTCTTCACGCACACAGAAACTGAAATTTAAATCTGTTAAAAGAAAAGGCTAAATAAACTATTGCATTGATATAATACACTACGCATCAATATCTCTTCCCTTTTGGCTTTAAACTTTTCAATGCGAACCGCTACGCTACGAGTACGCATGCTCCATGTTGCTTCAAGTGCATCATTCTGTGCATCATTCTGGGATAAGCATAAACGCTTTGTGCTGCTCTGTATTGGAGCCTTTCATATTATAATACTTTTGTGCAATGAATGATTAATAGCCTTTCTTCTTCTGTCCTATCTATAATATGTTTCTGCCTCATTAAACAGCTGCGCTATACATTTAAAAAAAAATCTTTTCATTTTATAGTAGGGCTATATATTATATAGAAATATATTTACTTGTTTTTCGTGAATGTATTTTACAACAATACAAACATTTTAACAGATTTAGTGCTACACTTATTCACTTTTATTTGTTCATCTCCACTATTTTTTTTTCACTAAATATTTAGATGTAATACAATTATTGTTCACTCATGATTTTTCTACAGTAACATTTGCTGCTGAATTTCCCACTAATCTAGTTTATAATCGTATTTTGTCATAGATTATGATCATATAATTTTTTCATGCGTTGTTTTTCTTTATAATGATGTTTAACACACAAAAGAGTAATTGTCAGTTCAACACAGAGATGTACAGAAATTCTACTTTTTTCCCTTCTTTTTTTAAATCACTGGGCTGATATCGGACCGTTACCGGCCGATACTCAGAATTTTTGGTATTGGACCGGATCTGAAAAATGGTATCGGTGCATCCCTAGTCAAAACGCCATTTATTGTTTTAAATTCGTGATTAAAATGGACAGAATTCGAAAGATGACACTTTGTGTCTTTTTAGAAGTAACAAAGCACAGAGCTATTTGAAATTATTGGATGAGGCACGCTAAAAATAGTGTTTAGTATAGGGAAATACTGCAGACCTGGCAACCCTGGCTTGAACTACTTTCGTATTCATCATTTAATTCCTCAGCATTAAATGCAGCCAGATATCAATCAGACAGGTAAACAGTCTGGATGAAAGGCTGTGCTTAAATCTTTCATTAGATCAGCCTGGTATGCCTGTAACACAGCCATGGTGTGCACTGCAAGTTTGTACCAGTCTGACTCGGTGTGAAATGCCTCTTTTTATGAACGAGTTAACTCGTCAAGGGGGTCTCTCATTTCTGGGGCCAGTGTAATCGAACTCATAATCCATCTCGGAAGAAAAAGAGATGCACTGTCCTCTGCCCGAATCGAAGAGGCGCCGGGGCGTGCTTCGGAGTCAGGCAAGAGGACATCCCAGGACGGACCCGTCTCTCGCTCCTCAGCTAGATCGACTTGCGAGCGTGAAGCACTGAACAGTTCACAGTGATCACAATCTCTGTGCTCCAATGCAAGAGCAGCAAGCTCTTCCCCCAAACACACAAAGTGTGTCTTATTCAGGCATGGGCTGTGAACACAGAGAAACCTTGAGTGACGCTCATTTTCCTTTTTATGCTGTAGACACAACTGTAGCCTACTAATCACAGGGCCATGCTTCACTGACAAGCTGTGCATAAATAATCGCGGCCTTTGCGATTTCATAATCTATATCAGTTTAAGCGCGATTTCGGATTGATTGCGATTAATCGTCCAGCCCTATTATACACTAATATATACAAATTATATTGTGTGCATTCCCAATGTGCTCTCAACTTTAAGTTAAAGGGGTCATCGGATGAAAAATTCACTTTTATATTTGCATAAATGTGTCTTTGTAGTGTGTGGACACAACCACAATACAATGAAAAAAATAAATTCACTCCTCAGAAAGCATAAACACTCAATAATCAAGGCATTTAGATTTTCTGAGCAATATGATGTCGTATTGCTCATGCTCCGCCCATGACCGCTGACGGACTGTCCCGTATTAGCATATTTACGCCTTCAGCCATTTGTATACTATCCGCCAAGGCAGCGCTTTATGTGTCTTGTGTCGACACCCCCCATGGAAGAGAGGGGTGGGGTGAGCAGTTGCTCATTATCATTTAAAGAGACATGCACCGAAACAAGTAGCTGTGAACGGAGCTGTTTTTGGGGAGGTAAAAAGGGTGTTGTTTTACACAAAATTTGAGGAATTTCAACCAAAGTATGTTACAAACTTTACATGAAGACCCTAAAGAATAATACCAACTTGTGGAAAATGGGCATCCGATGACCCCTTTAAGCACTTTACACAAAGCATTAAACACATTTCTTACTGTACCTATGAAACTTTTTAAAACTTAATATGAAATGCATGACTACAATGCGTGTAATACATCACACCAAAACAAAACAACTTATATTATTCTAATACATTAACTCCAACTCTCCCGCCATAATCAAGATTTAAAATGAATCGTGATGATTCGCCCTCCTGGGTCACATGACCACAAATGATTAAATAACTTCCTTGAAGTGACTATCACATGTTCCCTTTGCTAACGGAATTGAGGAAGGGATTTGGTTGTTCACTTTCTTTGGAACACCACTATAAATGGTGTCCCCTTCCAAAAGTGCCATTTAAGGGTGAAAGACATGATAAGCTGGATCAAGTGTGTTTAATTAGGGTTGAAGCTAAACTCTGCAGGGCTGTGGCCTCCAGGAACTGAGTTTTGCACCCGTTTTAGATCCTGATCAAGCACAACTGAGTGCCACAGGGATCAGTATTTCACAGTATCCGCTTCCCTGGGAAAGATTTTCACCACATAATCACATAAACATAAAATGCTAGAATAGAATTTGTCACTTGATGGCTGTATCATTACATCATCTTCTACAGCTAAGAATGTAAATATGTTGTGCTTGATAGCAATTTGCTTTTGATAATCACATTGTAGAACCACTAATCAATGTGTTCTTAACTTCAAGATTATTGCAGTGCTTTATTGGGTTGCTGTTCTGCAAGCTCAATAAATAAGCTCCATTTGGTGCAGCTGCTAGAGTGCTTACTAGAACCAAGAAATATAAATAATAAACATAAACGAGCCATTTTGCCCCACCCAATTCTGAAACTCGTACCAGATGTACATTTTCGCCAGTTCTGATGCGTGTGCAAAGTTTTGTGAGTTTTCGATTATGTTTAATAGGCCCTCAAAAACGCGATTCACTTTGGAGAAGATGTTCAGTGTTGGTGTTCGGGCCCTAAAGATAAATATCACAATATCAATTTAAAATTGTGGGATTAAAAGACTGAAATACTACCGTAGCTCCCTTATAAGAATGCTTCAACCTCTAATTTTATACCAGGTTCACGTTTTTGAAGTTTACACGGAGATGATAAAAGTTTCCAAAAATTTTCAAAACTTGTACCTTGGAACCTATTTCAAAGTTTGCGTTCTGGAGCACAAAACACTGCTGTCGTTCAAATGAATGGCCAGAACACATTAAAAGTTTTCTGTTTTCAGTTAAAACGGTGTTGTGTAAGCGGCCCTTAAGTTAATAACTAATGATTTTTTTTACAATGGAAGTGAATCAATCAAAAACTTACTTGGACATTAAACAATAACTTTTTTCTAGAGCTGCTGTAAAGACAAAACAATCTCTGGTAGTGTAATTTCCTATTATCTCTGTAAAGCTGCTTTGAAACAATCTGTATTGTTAAAAGCGCTATATAAATGAAGGTGACGACCACAAAATTAATAATTTTCTATCACAGTAAGGATAGATATCATGTAGCTGTGTATTGTGAATAAATTGAATTGTATACATGCAAGAACCATTGCAGTTTCTTCTTATTCCTATCTGGACAAAATTGCTTTCAGATTAATGCAATATGGTCCACTTTCATTGAATGAAATAGAGCAGTAGCCTAAGAAAACATTTCACGATCTTCTTTTGTGTTTCATGGAAAACGAAAATCATATAGGTTTGAAACGAAATTTTTTGGATGAACTATTTTCCATTTAAAGTATCAAACTGACCATCTTTCTCTTTATCCATTCGCACTTTCTTCAACGCAACAATTTCATTTGTCCTTGTATCACGTGCTCGGTCTGTAAAACCACATCAATCAAGAAATTATTATATTTCTGTATGCCACATCACAGATATAATGATGCATTATATTTTCATTGATATGATTATTAGTCCTGCCTGTGAGACTCACACACGATTCCATATGTTCCCTCTCCAATCCGATTCATCTTCTCGTACTCCTTCACACTCCTGCATTTCCCCAACTAACGTTACACACATCAGGCACAATTACTGCAATAAATGTTTATGTTACTCTTGTTTTATAATACAAATACAGCTTCTATTTAAAAGACGGCAGGTCTTACCCGTTCACTGTGGGGTATTACAAACGTCTTGTTTGTTTTTAAAGATTTCAGCTTTAAAGGGTCTAGATCTGTGTCTGCTGTGCTTTCCATCTCCAATCACTCCAGATTCGTCCGGATCAATAATTAATATAACACTTTAACGTTTCATTACTGTAAGTATTCACGTAAAGCCAGAGCAAATCTAACTTCGTCCAGCTCAAATAAACAAGCGGAAGGGTAACTCCGTGAAAGCTTACAGTCGCTCATTTGAACGTCCACATGGACAACCGTCAGCGTTTAGTGAGTTTATTCTCGGACAACACAAATGTAAATCTGATAACTGAAAATAAATATAATACGCTGATACAGGAGATCAGGCAGTACATTAGCACAATCAGATACTGAATAAAAAAAGCCACTTCAAGACAGAGTATTTGTAATAGATTTATTTGTTTTTTGAAAGGGAGTTATTTTTATTAGGCCTTTCTCATTACCTTTTTGTTGTTTAAATAACAAGGGATTGATGGTAATTTAAGTAAGTGTATAAAACGGACGGAGGGTAGCAGACGGTAGGCTATGTGTCTAAATTATTCATTTTTATTTTATTATTCTGGTTTAGACACAATTCAGCTTTCTAAAAAAGAACAAGACAACGCTGTCACGTAGCCTACTTTTTACATTAGTGGATGGCCAAGTTTCTTCTTCTATTGTATTGGCTTTGTATATCGTTAAATGGAAATAGGATTTCCAAATGTACCCGTACCAGTCCTTGAATGAATACAGAACTGTTTTGAGTACAAAATGCCACTGACGTAAACAGTCCTGCGATTTGAATGTCTCTCAGTGGATAATTCTGCTTTATGAATCTTTCTGACCCTCTGAAGGAAATATAACTTTATATGGAAGTCGTTAGCTCGGTAGCATTTGCCCCCATGACTAGAATAACTAACATTTTTATTTCATACCTCATTAAATCAGACTGTGCCTTTGACCAAACGACCTCGACCAACAACCACAGGACTTCCCATGGGCCGGGGCTCTTTATTAGCTTCCTCTATTTTCAGACTCACTGGCCTTTCCAAAAGGTTTTCTCGAGATGGAGTTGTGATGATGATCATAGGTATAGCAGAATTATTAAATGATGAAGGTGGTGGTGAAGATGATAATGATGATGAATCGCTGCTGAGAGACTCCTCTACTGTGAGAAAGAAAAAAGTACAGTTTTATATTTCTTTATCAGCATTTTACAAATAATTAACAGTGACGTGCAACCACCCATTAATTCATATAAGCATTATCACTATATTTAAAGTTTGAATTTAATTGCTTAGCTATTACAATGAGTAGCCTATTGATCGAAAATGGATTCACCATAATGTAAAATATTTTACAGTATAGGCTATATTTACCATTACATTATCATAATGTCATATTTTAGTGTGTTTGTTTATTTCTCTAATCACACTTAAGTGCACGCTAAATTGGATTACTGGGAAATTTACGTCAGAAGAAAAACATTATAGATTAACCTAATTAATCTGACACAGCAGGACAAACAATATTGCATACAGTAGGCTAGTTAAAAATTAAGTTAATTCAAATTGATGTCTAAATGGATATTTTAAACTACGTCTCGTTTTTGAAACATAAAGCCGATAAAATGGTCGTTTTACCTGGGAGAACCTGCTTTCTTGGTGCAGAGCCCATTCCCCATCACGCAACGCAATGATTCTCTCTGTAATAATTCTGTTTGTGAATATTTCTTTCTCCTACTTTGGCATTTCTCGCACCGGCATTCTTCCTCTTAAATACACTGACAGTCTCCTACTGACAGTCTCCTGCAGACGCAATACTTCTTCAACTGCACCACCACACAACACCGCTAAACCCAAACACACAGCCCGAGCAGTTTAATCCGATGCCTCGAGCAGGTTCTTTTTTAATGAATTAAACACATACAGAGCAACTACGGTTGTACGATTACCAAAATGAATGACTCAAATGACTCGGTTCTTTTTAGTAATAATAATAATAATAATACATAGGTCTTATATAGCGCTTTTTAGTGAATCAAAAACAAATCTCTCACTATTTATGTTTAACTGTGAACTTTTTTTTTCTTTTCTTTTTTTTTGATAAGTTAGTTTGTTTGTGTTTTGTAGTAAAGACTGCATCAAAATGTTGGATTTATGCCACATTTAAAAATACCATGAAAGTCATTCGTGTAAACTTTTTTAATTTGTGATTACGAATTTCCACTATTACATTTTTAAATTAGAAATGTTGAACCTATAATTTAAACACACAGGCATTTCACACTGAATGCAACAAAAACTAATGGACTGAATTGCGATGAGATTCATTTATGCTTGTGCCTGTTTCACGGAAAGCATATGTCCCAGATAGCAAAATTTGTCTGGCCCACCTCTGGGCCTCATCCTTGCTTCAATTCTGGCCCAGTTCTGGCTGGGACCCCGGCCCAAAACTGGCCCAACGCACTGAAAACGGACTCAAACAACTTCCTCTGGCCCAGATGTGGCCCACACCCTGTAAAATTACTCTTATTTATTGATATGGCCCAGGTCTGGCCCAGGCACTGTAAGACAGAATCATCTGGCTGAGATTCGGCTGGGTCCCCGGGCCAGCTGTGGCCCAGAAACTGGCAGTAAAACACAAATTCAACCATTTAAAAAGATTAAGGGTTTTTATTATAAAATTAACAAATACACTTTAATATAAACATGTATTAACAATGAACAAATACACTATATTAACATTTATTAACAACACAATTTTTAAACCACAAAATAACATTTACCATTTATCATATGATTAAAAGAAAAACATCCTTCTCTTTCACACACAAACTCTCTTTCACTCTCTTTAACACTAAATAAATTCCTTTTGCAAATGTCAAGTCACCATTAAATAACGCTATATACAGTAATGACTGTTTCAAAGCAGCTTTACAGGGTTAAACAGGAAAATTATCAATGATGCAAACAGAGTTCAATTTCAGAATCAGAATCAGAATCAGAATCAGAATCAGAAAGAGCTTTATTGCCAAGTGTGCTTGCACCCACAAGGAATTTTTCTTGGTACTGAAGCTTCCAGTGCACATATACAAATACAAATACAACAAGAAACATAGTAATACAAATTCTAAGAATAAAATATATATAAAAAAAAAAAAATAGTATAAAAGTAAAAAAAAGGGGTCACAGTTGGGTTTAGTCTGAATAAACATTTACAGATTATGAACATATTTACAGTATTTTGAGTAGTATGAATAATATAAGTATAAATATCACCTGAGTTAGAGAATATTACACTAGACAGTGGGAGTCTAGTGCATGTTACAGATTATGAACATATTTACAGTATTTTGAGTAGTATGAATAATATAAATATAAATATCACCTGAGTTAGAGAATATTGCACTAGACAGTGGGAGTATTGCACTTACAGGCATATGCATTGGGGGGCATGTTAAGTGTTCAGAAGGGAAATGGCCTGTGGAAAGAAACTGTTCCTGTGCCTGGATGTTCTTGTGGCCAGTGATCTGTGTCGCCGTCCTGACGGTAACAGTTCAAACAGGGGGTGTCCAGGGTGAGTGGAGTCTGTGATGATTTTACCTGCTCTCTTCCTCACTCTGGAAGAGTACAGGTCCTGGAGGGTTGGCAGGGGGGCACCAATAATCCTCTCTGCAGTCCGGACTGTCCGTTGTAGTCTCCTGATGTCCGATTTGGTAGCTGAACCAAACCAGACAGTTTGGCTGCAAAGCTGCTCTAAAAAGAAAATAGTGTCATTGTTCAGCTGAATTCAGTTCAGTGTTGATTCAGTTCTGTTCAATAACTGTATAAAGTATAGGCTATCAATTATGAAAATAGTTCATTTTCATTATTAAACAGCTCTGCAGAAAACAGTGATGTCATCGTCCAGCTCAGTTCATTTCTCATATAATGGTGTCAATGTAGGCAGATCAATAATGTTAAGAATAAGTGTCCCCAACTAAGCAAACCAGAGGCGACAGGGGCAAGAACCCAAACTCCATCAGGTGACAGAATGAAGAAAGAAAAACAGGCTCAGTCGAGGGGCCAGTTCTCCTCTGGCCAAACAACATGTGTGTTAGGATTTCAGGCTGCTTCACAAGTCAGATTGTGGACTGATATCATTCAGAGTATTTGATTCAGCTCCTTTTGCTGGAAGATTGGAAAATATTACATCAAGGTAAAAGAGTAGCAAAACTCGAGAGCATGTAGATGTGAATTTGAGAACTTGTACAATATATATTTGTACTTGTACAATTTACACTCACAGCTCCAATGTGAAAACCTCCAATGTGAAAACCTCAATTAGGCATTTGCAACTTCTCAAATCTGCCATTGCAATTTTTTTAATTGCCCCGCCTTTCACTCTCACCGCCACTCAGTTTGCAAGTGCACAAGTTAGTTACGCATCTAATATATCGTGAAAATAGTTGCAAAGTCAATGCGTGAAGATTTGAAATAGCAATGGCAGATTTGAGAAGTTGCAAATGCCTAATTGAGGTTGTACTGCGAATGTGAATGAAAGAATACAAGTTTGTGTCTGTCATTGTATTTGAATGGTATTTTACACATTTTTGACTTCTTGCCTGCAGCTATAAATTCAGAATACAGGTTTGTGACTATTGTCTTCGAGTGAAAATCTCAACATTCAACAGGTTTTCAAGTACAAATATTTATTGTACAAGTTCTCAAATTCACATCTACATGCTCTGGAGTTTTGCTACTCTTTAACCATCATAAGATCATGCTGGCGTTGATGGGAGGGGAGTTGTGGCTGGCCGTTGGGTCTGTGTGGAGGACAGGTCTGGTTCTCGTGGATCTGATCCGATGACTGTGACGAGAACTGTTGTAACAACGAGATCTTCATGGCGTTTGTTTCTAGGTCTTTTCTAGTTGTGATGTTCTCGTCTGGCATTCAGGGCTGTTGTGGTCATCTGTGCAGGTCCACCATCTGGTGTGGACTAGATCCGGCTGACCTACAGTAACCTTGGGATAAGAATGAGACAGAGAGACTAACATTAGCGTAGATGCCATTCTTCTTATGATGTAACAAGTACATTTGGTGTTATGGGAAGTGTTTCCGGTTCTGGTTGACCTAATTTATGCAGCCTAACAATCCTTTAACGGATGAGAATTATAGAAATGTAAGAGTGCGTTATGTTTATGCTAGGTTAAAGAGGTGTGTTTTTAATATAGATTTAAACTTAACTTGTGTCTGCCCCTCAATCTGCTGCCAGTTGGAGCTGGAGCCACCAGTCCATGATCCCTCGATCTCCATTTCAGCAGCATTAGCCATGAGGGTTTCTCTGAACTGTATATTTTAAATAAAGGAATATATATTGTGAGGTCAATATTAAATCTTAAGCATTCGTTTTTTTAAGCACATATGTTTAACAATTGTTGTTGCCAGAGTTCACGCATCAGTTTAAAATATCGGTAACACTTTACATTATGGTCTCATTTGTTAAAATTAGGCTAGTTAATGCATGTTAACTAACATTAACAATGAGCAATACATTTGTTACAGTATTATTTATTCATCTTTGTTAACATTAGTTAATAAAAATACAACTGTTCAATGTTTGTTCTTGTTAGTTCACAGTGCATTAACTAATGTTAACAAATACAACTTTTGATTTTAATAATGTATTAGTAAATGTCAAAATGAAAATGAACTAAGATTAATAAATGCTTAAGTATTGTGCATTCTTAGTCTGTGTTAACTAATGTTGTTAAACTTATATTAACGAATGAATGTGTTACCAAAATATCTGTAAAAAGTGTTGGTTTCAGATTCCAAACTCAGATAAAACTTCAGTTTATGTTCATTCATAATCATAGCAACATCCCCACTGCAGTAAAATGTTAAGTACTACCATTTTAATGACATTATGCAGTGATATATATGCTTTAATATTTTTCTTTGCAAAGCAGTTACATAGAGGGACAGAAAGCTCTCAGATTTCATTAAAAATATTTTAATTTGTCTTCCGAAGATGTGAACGAATGTCTTACGGGTTTGGAACGACACGAGGGTGAGTAATAAATTACAGAATTTTCATTTTTGGGTGAACTATCCCTTTAAATGTGTTTTATCACAAAAGACACCAAACTCTTGGAAGATAGCTTGCATCTTTGACTTGTTTATTTTTGCCAATCGTTTGACTCATTTTACTCATTTTAATGGCTAAACTCCTCACTTTATATTTCATAAGATCCCAATGCAGACTATATTGGTTTGTAATTAACCTGTTTAATTACTAGTATTAGTAATTAATATTTTCCAATTATTCTTAAGACTTCACACTTAAAATCATCATTTAATAATAAAGAAGTGTTTCAAATCCAGTATTCTGCTTCATTAATGGTGATAAAAATGTGAATAGATTTATGGTCCGTAAAAACAATAAATCTATACAAGATTGCAATGATAAATCACTATTTTGCCATGTATATACATACGTTTTGGGGGGTTAATTTTTCACCAGACATCAAGAAGTACCTAACCCTAATAATAATAATAACAACATATTTTACTCCTTTGGGAGGCCAACTATTCAAGTTATTTTCTGGGACCACATTAAAAACACCCCCAAATATAAATTTGCCATTCATAGTTGATATGTCTGCAATTTGTTTTTCTAATTCATAAAGTAACAGCATATTTGAAAATTTGCTATAATATATTGCATATATGAGTCCTCTAGTATGAGTATTAGCAACCTTCCATGATTATCACTCTCATTGTGAACAATTTCCCACCTGAAATTTCCTTTGAGAATAGCGACCTCTGCTGATCTATTTGTACCATGACTGTCCTGACACCACTGGCTCTTCAAAAAATTGTGATTAGCCCTTGAATTATGCTAATAAAAATGAGCCCTTTTATCTTTCAAGAAAAAAAAAAAATTCTTTTATTTGCGGAGTCCCCAAGAGAAACTAATGAAAAAGTCAGGATTAGAAATAATTTAAACAATTACCATGCCTTGGTTTATAAGAACACCAACTCCCGGTCAACCCTTCTGTTTAATTAAAAAAATAAAACATTCTATACAGCCTAATTTGTATTGAGAAAATAAAAACGAGAGAAAAAGAAGATAAAAATGAAACACTGGGACAATAACTGTCCACGACCCTGTTTTAACTGTACAGCACAACCTAGAGTTTTCAGTTTTTTTCTTTTTAGGGCCCGAGCACCGATGGTGTGAGGACCCTCTTGGAATTGCTCTGTTTATTATTATTATTCTTCTCCGCATTTAATTGCATTTTTGAGGGCCTAAACATGCTCGAAAACTCACAAAACTTTGCACACGCGTCAGAACTGGCGAAAATTTACATCTGATATAGGTTTCAGAATTGGACGGGGCAAAATGGCTCGATAGCGCCACCTATAAAAGTTCAACGGAGTGCGCCTCCCGCAACGTTCCACGTACGTGCACGAAATTCGGTACATACATGTAATCACCTAATACCTACAAAAAAGTCTCTTGGAGCATAGCCCTAAACACAACAGGAAGTCAGCCATTTTGAACTTCCTCTCAGATTTTTGTGCAGTTTTTGCCATTTTCATGCCTCGTACTTTAACGAACTCCTCCTACAGTTTTAATCTGATCATCTTCAAATTTGGTGAGTGTAATCTTAAGGCCTTTGCGACGTTAAATTGCGAAGATCTTGAGTTTTCGTCGAAGGGCGGGTCCTCGGCGGCCTGACAAATTTCGATGTTTCGCCATGAAACAGGAAGTTGCTGTAACTCAGGCATGGAATGTCCAATCTGCCCCGAACTTCACACGTTTGATAAGCGTTCTGTCCTGAACACATGACCATGCTCATATTCAGTTATAGTCATAGCGCCACCTGCTGGCAACAGGAAGTGACATGTTTAACACTGTTATGGACTCCTAATAACATATAAAAAAGTGCCAGCAAGTGCTAAACATGCTAACAACATACTAGAAGCATGCTAAAACATGCTAGCAAACTCTTAGCTAAGTGCTAAAGCATGCTATTTTTGCAATTAAATAGGAATTTGCTGTAACTCAGGCATGGAATGTCCAATCTGCCCCAAACTTCACACTTTTGATAATCGTTCTGTCCTGAACACATCTACATGAGAATATTCAGTTATAGTAATAGCGCCACCTACTGGTAACAGGAAGTGTCATGTTTAACACGTTGATGCCATTCTAGCAACATGTTAAAAATGCCATTGACTTCTAAACATGCTAGAAACATGTTAAAACATGCTAGCAATACTTAGCTAAGTGCTAAAGCATGCTAATTCAATGAAACAGGATGTTGTTGTTACTCAAGAAGGCAATGTCCAATCTGCGCCAAACTTCACACTTTTGATAAGCGTTCTGTCCTGGACACATGACCATGCTCATATTCAGTTACAGTCATAGCGCCACCTGCTGGCAACAGGAAGTGACATGTTAAACACTGTTGTGGACTCCTAATAACATATAAAAAAGTTCCAGCATGTGCTAAACATGCTAACAACATACTAGAAACATGTTAAAACATGCTAGCAAACACTTAGCTTAGTGCTTAAGCATGCTAATACTGCAATTAAATAGGAATTTGCTGAAACACAGGCACGGAATGTCCAGTCTGCCCCAAACGTCACACGTTTGATAAGAGTCATGGCCTGAACACATCTACATGAGAATATTCAGTTATAGTAATAGCGCCACCTACTGGTAACAGGAAGTGTCATGTTTAACACGTTGATGCCGTTCTAGCAACATGTTAAAAATGCCATTGACTTCTAAACATGCTAGAAACATGTTAAAACATGCTAGCAAAACTTAGCTAAGTGCTAAAGCATGTTAATTCAATGAAACAGGATGTTGTTGTTACTCAAGAAGGCAATGTCCAATCTGCGCCAAACTTCACTCTTTTGATAAGCGTTCTGTCCTGAACACATGACCATGCTCATATTCAGTTACAGTCATAGCGCCACCTGCTGGCAACAGGAAGTGACATGTTAAACACTGTTGTGGACTCCTAATAACATATAAAAAAGTTCCAGCATGTGCTAAACATGCTAACAACATACTAGAAACATGTTAAAAAATGCTAGCAAACACTTAGCTTAGTGCTAAAGCATGCTAATACTGCAATTAAATAGGAATTTGCTGTAACACAGGCACGGAATGTCCAGTCTGCCCCAAACTTCACACGTTTGATAAGAGTCATGGCCTGAACACATCTACATGAGAATATTCAGTTATAGTAATAGTGCCACCTACTGGTAACAGGAAGTGTCATGTTTAACACGTTGATGCCGTTCTAGCAACATGTTAAAAATACCATTGACTTCTAAACATGCTAGAAACATGTTAAAACATGCTAGCAATACTAAGCTAAGTGCTAAAGCATGCTAATATAATGAAACAGGATGTTGTTGTTACTCAAGAAGGCAATGTCCAATCTGCGCCAAACTTCACACTTTTGATAAGCGTTCTGTCTTGAACACATGACAATGCTCATATTCAGTTACAGTCAATGCGCCACCTGCTGGCAACAGGAAGTGACATGTTAAACACTGTTGTGGACTCCTAATAACATATAAAAAAAAATGCCAGTAGGTGCTTAACATCCTACCAACATACTAGAAACATGCTAAAACATACTAGTAAACACTATAAGTACTAAACCATACTATTACTACAATTAAATATGAATTTGCTGTAACTCAAACATACAATATCCAATCTGCCCCAAACTTCACATACTTGATAAAAGTCCTGCACTGAACACATCTACAAAGCAATATTCAGATATATAACCCCACCTACTGCCAACAGAAACTGAACTGGTTAACACAGTAATGCAGTACTAACCACATACCTATTGTGTACTAAGCATGCTAAAAACATACTAAACATGCTAGCAACTACTATATACTGTATACCTCCTTAAATGCACATTGCCCAACCATGCTCTGTCTTCCTAAAGCCAACGAGTGACGATGGCACGGGTGCGAGGGCCCTTTCATCGCTGCTTGCAGCTTTAATTTCTTTTTTCTTTTTTCTTTTACCAGAACATCAACTGTCGAACTTCAAGGGAGAAATCTGCCTTCATTTCTTTTTTTCTCTCTTCTGGCACTATGTCCTCTAAAACAGCAAATTCATTAGTTCTCCATTTGTCATGTAGTCAAATCTGCTTCCCATCCACATAAGCCTTCGCTCCAAGAAAGAACGGCATCTTTCCAGCTTTTCTGGTGCACTCCACCTCTGGCCACAACCGCTGTCTCGCTGCTCTGTCAATGGGCGTACAAGTCTTGCTATAATTGCAACTTGTTAATCTTTAAATGAGTAGTTCACTTTCAAATGAAAATTAGCTCATGATTTACTCACCCTCAGGCCATCCTAGGTGTATATGACTTTCTTCTTTCAGACAAATAGAATCAGAGTTATATAAAAAAATATCCTGGCTCTTCCCAGTTTTATAATGTCAGTGGACTCCAGGGGGTTAATAAAGGAAGCAAAACTATGAGTTTGTGTAAGAAAAAGATTAATATTTAAAACTTTATAAAGTAAAATAACTAGCCTATTCCTCGACAGACATTGTTCTTCACCCGATTTAATTTCATCGTCACTTACCGCCCAGGGGACAAGAATCTCCGTGCTGATGCCCTCTCACACCTTTACCACCCTGAACAGGATTTTTCTGCACCGGAACCAATCCTCCCTCCAGCCATAGTCATGAGTCCCATCCAGTGGTCTCCGGATGACCAGATTGCCAAAGCCACACGCTCTGAACCTGCTCTGCCGGGAGGTCCTGAGAGATGGGTTTTTGTACCATCTGCCTATACCTGTCTCTCATGGACTCTCATACATCTGTGGGCTCTGGACACCCAGGCAGCCAGCGAACCCTCTCGCTCCTCCGAAACAAATACTGTTAGTCTGAAATGACCCAGGATGTCTCCCGATACGTCAATGCCTGTTCAGGCTGTGCCATCTCACAAACTCCTTGTCGTTTTCCTGCTGGTAAACTGGTTCCACTACCCATTGCCAACTGTCCATGGTCTTATCCTGGCATTGACTTGCCACTGATCTTCCTTCTATCGGAATCATACACTTGCATTCTGGTAGTCGTCGGAAGATTCTCTAAAGCCTGCAAGCTTATTCCCTTGAAGGGGTTACCCCGCAGCATTAGAGACTGCAGAATCACTGTTCCATCATGTCTTCTGCCACTTCGGACTACCAGAAGATATCGTCTCAGACCGTGAGCTCCAGTTCATATCCCGAGTCTGGCGTTCCTTCCTCTAACTACTGGGTACTTCCATTAGCATCTCATCGGGATATCCCCCACAGACCAACAGTCAGACTGAACGTAAGATCCAGGAGATCGGGAGATACCTGCGGTCTTACTGCCATCAGCACCTGCACGAGTGGGCTGAGTATGCACAAGTATGCACAGAACTCTCTCCGTCAATCCACCACCGGGTTAACCCCCTTTCAGTGCATACTCTACCACCAGCCTCCCCTGTTTCCTTGGTCAGGGGAGCCATCAGACATCCAAGCTGTCAAATACTGGTTTCAGGAGAGCAAGAGGGAATGGGACTCAGCTCACATCCATCTCCAGCGAGCAGTACGGAGACACAAGAGCCCATCTCACCCACATTTAACGTGACACTCCTTAAACCCTTCAATAATCCTCTGGTTCCTTCTTCCACAGGGTCTGGTGTAAATGACGCACTCCTCCACCTGAGATTATCGAGGAGGACAACATCTATCGTGTGGAAGCCATCCTGGACTCCCGACGATGGGGGGCCTTCTCGAGTACCTGGTGGAATGGTAAGGATATGACCCTGAGGAAAGATTGTGGGTAAGCCGTAATGACATCCTATGTCTGGCTATGATCATCCTTACTGGCGGACTTCCACATCAATCATCCGAACCGTCCAGCTCCCAGAGGTCAAGGCCGTCCCCGTCGTCGCCGTCCTGTGCGGTCAACCTCCGGAGGATGCAGCCTTCGAAATGAGACTCAGATTGCACTCAGATATCTTCTGGTATTTCATTTAAGCAGGTAAAAGTTAGTTTTACTCCCGTAGTTTTGACCTAACAGAGTTTCAGAACAGCTAAAATTGACCTTTCTTCGTGTTCTGCCAAAAATAAAGAAGTCTTGTTTGGTTGTTATTTGCCATTTTCAGGACTATGCGGTGCTGACTGCATTATAAAAAAAAAAATTCTAGGATAGATTAAAATCAATCACGTGGTGCGTGTCTGTGTTTGTGTGTAGGGGGAGGGAGAGACAGATTTCAACAATCACCAGTCAGCGACAGCTCCTAACTAAGATTAAACCACCAATTACTTAATTCGTATCATATTTCCCCTAAACCCAAGGGCCTGTTCCAGGCCACAAACATCCGGGACAAGATGTTGAGCCCCGAATGATTAGTCTTAGTGACGCCACTGCACACAGGTGAGGCGACAACACAGTCAGGTTCTGTCGCCTCTAGTTCTGTGATGATGGCTTGGTGTGTTACAGCCTTAAGGCCTTAAGTATTGTTTGGTTGCTCCAGAGGTATACTCATAGATTTCCACTGAACTTACCCAACCCCCGAGCTTATTAAAGATAGGCCCAGAAACATATAAGCACCAGGAGGTATTCATCGGAGGGGGGATTCTGTCACATCCAAGTCTTTGGTACCACCTCCTCACCACCAGAAAGCCCCCTCAATGAGGTGTGAGAAAGCAATACGTGGGAAATTTCATTCATCTCAACTTGCTCAGCTGGCACAGACAGGACACAAATCGAAATCAGCACCAGGTGCACATGGTTCCTCATCATGGGCCAATTACAATGTGATTAATATTAGCAGATGGCACAGCAAGAACACACAAGCCCTTTCCTATAACTAACCGGGGCTGCGTTTCCCAAAAGCACCGTAAGCCAAAGAAGTTCTTAAAATCAATCATATGACTGATCTTAATATTATGGTCTGTTTCCCAAAAGCATTGTAACTTAAGTAGGACTTGAAAATCATCGCAGATCTATGAGTGCTCTGGAGTAATCGTAAATCCCCAAGTGCATTGTAAGAAGACAGTTATGAGGTCACCTGCAGGACAACCGGCAGATTACACCTTTAGCTTTATTCAAGTGCAATGTGATTATACTATAAGGTTTTGATTGTACTTTATTGTACACTTTATTACTCGTTTTTTTGTTTAAATTAATTTATAAATGAAATAATAAGGGCAGAAAAAAATTATAATTTAATCTAATCATTTTAATCAAAATTAAATGAATGAACAAAAAATAAATAAAAGATGTAATGTGGGAAATATGCTTCAAAGACTGTGAAAAATAGAGATGAACTCAAGAATCTATCAATGACTTGATAACGTGCACGAAAACCATCCATATATTGGGAATTTCTTATTTGGCCATCATGTGGTCCCATGCCATCTTCATCACCGTCCTCCTCCACCTCTTCATCTTCCTCATCTTCCTTAAGTAAGGGCACTCTCATATGCACCGCAATGTTGTGTAGCATAGATGTTACTGTTATTACTGCACAGCACTTTTGTGGAGCAAACAAAAGACCACAGCTGGACTGTTTAATAGCCCGAAAGCGCAGCTTCCACCTCCCTATTGTGCGTTCCACAATACTACGTGCAACACGGTGTGCCTCGTTGAAATCTATCTCCCTGTTATTCATAGGATTAGCCACAGGGGTGAAGAGATATGGCCTCAGTGGGTAACCACTGTCTCCAAGCAGCATCCACTGTCCCTGTGAGATTTGTGCCTCCTGACCCACAGATGAATTGGTGAACATGAAGGAGTCGTGTGTGCAACCTTGCCACAATGTCTGTGATCAAACCCTTATGGTCACAGATCACCTGGCAGTTGATAGCTGCATAGCCTTTGCTATGTATATATATATAGGGTCATCCACAGATGGCGTAAGGATCGGGATCAAGGTACCATCGATCACTCCGATGACCTGTGGGATGTGATGATGTATTGTATTGGATTTCTGTGATGTCCTGTCTTGATACTGGAAACTTATTGTGTTCCGCTGCAATTGGAAGTAATGCATTGGTGACCCCTTGAACAGCTCTTGACACCGATGCCTTACTTAGTCCAAGCCCATCAAGTCAAGTCAAGTCAAGTCACCTTTATTTATATAACACTTTTTACAATGCAGACTGTATCAAAGCAGTTTCACAGTGATAACATGAAAATAATACAACAAAGTTTGTTTCTAGAAGAACATTGCGTCATCGTCCACCTTAAGTAAGGCAGATCAATAATATTGTTGAATATTAAATGTCCCCAACTAAGCAAGCCAAAAGCCAAGGCAACAGTGGCAAGGAACCAAAACTCCATCAGGTGACAGAATGGAGAAAAAAACCTTGGGAGAAACCAGGCTCAGTCGGGGGCCAGTTCTCCTCTGGCCAACGAACGAACTGTGTATGATTATGATCCAGGCAGCATTACAGGTCAGAAGTCAGATTGGATCAGAACATTCAGAATATTTATCCAGTTCCATCTGGTTGGAGGTCGGAGTCATCACAACGGTATGGAGATGAGTTGGTTGAGGATCAGTGACGATGGCTGTCGTGTCGATGAGGCCTTCACAGGGCTGATGAGGCTGGCACTTCAGGGATGCGTCATGGATGGGTCCAGGTGCAGGTCCACCATCTGATCTGGATACGGCCGGGATACGGCTGACTTAAGTAAACAGGGGAGGGACTGGTTGAGACTTCAGGACTGCGTTGTCATCGTGTCCAGGCACAGGTCCTTCATCTGATCTGGATATGGCCTGGATCCGGCGGACTGCGGTAAACCTCGGATAAACAGAGAGACTAATATTAGCGTAGACGCCATCCTTCTTATGACGTAACAAGTACATCAAGATTTATGGGGAGTGTTCTGGCTGACCTAAACTATGCAGCCTAACATTGAATTATAGAAGTCTATAATGTGTTATGTGTATGCTAGGCCAAAGAGATGTGTTTTTAGTCTAGATTTGAACTGACAGAATGTGTCTGCTCCCTGGACAATGTTAGGAAGATTGTTCCAAAGTTTTGGTGCTAAATAAGAAAAGGATCTACCACCAGCAGTCGATTTTGATATTCTAGGTATAGGTATTTGGTATTCTAGGTTGATTGTCAACTGGCCGGAATTTTGAGATCGCAGTAGACGTGAAGTATACAATGCGTTAAGAGCTCCCTCAAGTACTGGGGAGCTAAACCATTTAGTGCTTTGTAAGTGATCAGCAATATTTTAAAATGTATACGATGTTTAATAGGGAGCCAATGCAGTGTTGACAGAACCTGGCTAATATGGTCAGCCTTCCTGGTTCTGGTAAGAACTCTAGCGGCTGCGTTTTGGACCAGCTGTAGTTTATTTATTGAGCGTGCAGTTCAACCACCCAAAATAGCTTTACAATAATCTAGCCTTGATGTCATAAATGCATGAACTAATTGTTCTGCATTTGTCAATGAGAGCATATGACGTAATTTAGATGTATTTTTAAGATGTAATTTAGATATATTTTTAAGATGAAAAAATTCGTTTTTACAGATGCTAGACACATGACTTTCAAATGAAAGATTGGTATCAAAGAGCACACCCAGGTTCCTAACCAACAACGAAGACTTGACAGAGCAGCCATCAAGTGTTAGACAGTATTCTAGATTATTACGTGAGGACGTTTTTTGTCCAATAATTAGAATCTCAGTTTTTTTTCAGAATTAAGTAGTAGGAATTTACTAGTCATCCAGTTTTTTATATCAGCTATGCATTCCGTTAATTTTGTGAATTGGTAAGTTTCGTCAGGGTGTGAAGAAATATAGAGCATATCATCAGCGTAACAGTGATAATGCCATGCTTCCTAATGATATCTAAGGGTAGCATGTACAGAGTGAACAGCAACAGTCCTAGTACTGAGCCTTGTGGTACACCATACTGAACTTGTGATCGATAAGAAATCTCTTCATTTACTGCTACAAACTGATAACGGTCAGATAAGTATGATTTAAACATGCTAATGCAATTCCACTAATGCCAACATAATTTTCGAGTCTATTTAAAAGAATGTTGTGGTCGATTGAGTCAAATGCAGCATTAAGATCGAGTAACACTAATTAGAGATACAACCACGATCGGATGATAAGAGCAAATCATTTGTGACTCTAATGAGAGCTGTCTCAGTACTATGATACAGTCTAAATCCTGATTGAAAATCCTCGCATATATCATTTCTTTCTAAAAAGGAACAAAGTTGTGAAGATACTGCCTTTTCTAGTATCTTTGACAGAAAAGGTAGATTCAAGATCGGCCTGTAATTGACTAATTCTGTAGGATCAAGTTGTGTTTTTTTAACAAGCGGTTTAATCATAGCCAGCTCAAAAGTTTTTGATACGTATCCAAATGACAAAGATGAATTAATGATATTAAAGAAGAGGATCTATGACCTCTGGAAGCATCTCTTTCAGTAGCTTAGTCGGTCCTCTCCTATAGTAATGAATTAATCGATTTTTTCCTTAGGGAGACTACAATGCACTCCCTGATGCAATACTGTAGTAGACGGTTGCATAGTTATAATTTTCTCCCTGATATTATCAATCTTGGAAACGTCTGGGGTTGAAGCTTTATTTTTAGTTAGTTGAGCAACTGTTTCTGGTAAATACCTAGGGTTTTGTTTATTTTCTTCTAATAGGGTTGAAAAATAAGCAGATCTAGCATCTCTGTATGCAATCGAGCTCTCTTTCCATGAAATGCGAAATACCTCTTTGTTTTCTTCCAGTTGCACATTTTTCTGGCTGCTCTCTTAAGGGCCTGAGTGTGCTCGTTGTACCATGGCGTTGGACTATTTTCTTTAATCTTCTTTAAGCGCAACGGAGCAACTGTGTCTAAAGTGCTGGAAAAGAGAGAATTATAAGTTTCTATCGCAATATCGAGTTCTTCTAAGCTATCTGGGATGCTGAGATGATGAAACTGATCAGGAAGATTATTAATAAAGCAATCTTTAGCGGCAGAAGTGATAGGTCTAACATATTTGTAACACGGAGTCGGCTTTGCAGCCTTGGCTAAATTAAGTTTACACAAGACTAGATAATGATCTGAGATGTCTTCGCTCTGCTGCAGAATTTCAACAGCATTCCGTATGATAATATTAGATCAAGAGTATGATTACGACAATGAGTAGGTCCTGACACGTGTTGTTTAACTCCAATAGAGTTCAGAATGTCTTTAAATGCCAATCCCAATACAGTCTGAGTTTTTTCGTTATCTACATGTATATTAAAATCACCAACAATTAGGACTTCATCTGCAGCCAGTACTAACTCTGATAGAAAGTCAGAAAATTCTTTGATAAAGTCTGTATGGTGCCCTGGTGGCCTGTATACAGTAGCCAGTACATATCTCAAACGTGGTTTATCATTTACACTATATATTGCTACATTAAGCACCAACACTTCAAAATAATTATATTTGAAACTAGACTTCTTAGTAATTTTGAAAATATTACTATAAATTACCGCAACACCTCCCCCTTTGCCTTTCAGACGAGGTTCATGTTTATAACCGTAATCTTTGGGGGTGGACTCATTTAAAGTCATGTAATCGTTTGGTTTTAGCCAGGTTTCTGTCAAACACAGCACATCTAGGTTATAGTCTGTAATCATATCATTAACAATAAGTACTTTTGAAGTAAGGGATCGAATATTCAGCAACCCAAGCTTTATCATTTGCTCATTTGTATTATATCTGTTTTTTATTTGTTGAACATCAATTAAATTGTTACCCTTTTTTTTATGTCCTAATTCGGGGAATCGACAGTCTCTATATGATGATATCTAGCTGAAAGAGTCTCTATGCGGTTGGATTTATCTGACCTCAGTGACGTGAGACAGCTAGCAGACGGTCGGTTTAGCCAGTCTGTCTGCTTCCTGACCTGAGCCCCAATTCATATTTGAGCTCTAAGACTATGTGCCATATTACTAGAGAGAAGAGCAGCACCATCCCAGGAGGGATGAATACCATCTCTTTCCAACAGGTCAGGTCTGCCCCAAAAACGTTTCCAATTGTCTATGAATTCTATATTATTTTGCGGACACCACTTAGACAGCCAGCCATTGAGTGAGGACAATCTACTAAGTATCTCATCACTCCTGCGAACAGGAAGGGGGCCAGAGCAAATTACAGTGCCTGACATCGTACTTGCAAGTTCACACACCTCTTTAACGTTAATTTAGGTGATCTCCGACTGGCGAAGTCGAACATCATTAGTGCCGACGTGAATAATAATCTTAGAGAATTTATGATTAGCATTAGCCAGCACTTTTAAATTTGCTTTGATGTCAGGCGCTCTGGCTCCCGGCAAAATGTGACTATGATGGCTAGTGTCTCTATTTTCATGTTCCGTGTAATAGAATCGCCAATAACTAGGGGACATTCAACAGGATTCACAGTGGGTGTTTCACTGAGAGGGGAGAATCTATTTGTTATGGTAATCGGAATGGAAGAGCGGCGTTTTGTCCCGCGACTACAGCGCCTCACCGTCACCCAATTGCCCTACTGCACGGCCTACAGCCGGAACTGAACAATGTAGGCTACAGAGTTTACTAAGCTAGTCGCATCCAAAGCAGTATCTAAAGCCCTTGCACTCTTACAATTAACCTCAATTAAAGTTTGGATGCGTGTCTCTAGTAAATCTTCTCCGCCAGCCTGACTTTCTCCCTGCATTTATCACATGTAAATCCTGTGCTGAGAGAGAAGGCTATGCCATAAATGTTACATGAAGTGCAAGTGACAATAAGAGGAGAAGATGACATGACTCACCGTGTTTGTTAACTGACCCTACTCACCTAAGTTGTTTGATGAACTCGTAAAAGGCGCGAGCGCGCATGAGAATTAAAAATAAATAAATAAAGAGCGCACGAATGGCACGCTAACAGGCTTGCGAAATACTAGCGTGTTGTGCTAGCAATAACGATTTAGATTGAAGCTAGCGATGTCGGGTTAATGTGTGATGTTGAGTAAGCTAGATTTAGCATTATAAACAACAAGGAATGATAGTAAATAATGATTCAAAACAGAAAGATGTACAAAGCTTTCAGACGCAAACCAACGCAACAACAGCAGCAGCAGCAAACGAGGCAGACAGGAGCAATCCATCGACGAACAGGCAGTTCATCACCAAGTACCTGGAGAAAACTGCCTGTTGCATAAAATCTCAAGGCTGATAGGAGTTGGACTTCCTGGTGGCACACATAAACTGAGGTCCAATGCTATTTAGCAGTTGGGCAATTTGCCCTCTTGGCAGACGGTATCGCCCAATTATAGCCATGTCATATTCAAAGGGTTTTGATGCTGTCTGATGAAGTCATTTAAAGTCACCAATCTACTTCGTCTCTGGCTTTGTCTTTCTCTGACCCTCAGTTGAAGAACATGCTGTAGAGCAGCCATGATTTCCTCTGCAAGTCTAGTGAGGTGTAAACTCTATACTATCCTAGCCTACTTGAAGGAACCATGTGAAGGTTATCAGGCTGTAATAATGTTCACATTTCCCACTGCTTACCATCAATTTCAGTAATCACATTAGGCCCTGCCTTGAAGAAAAGACATCTTCCTTTAATCTATCCTCTGTTTGTAATGTTCATAATGATAAAAAGCTGGCTTGTAAAACATGTATTTTTTGTCTGTACCTGTAGAAATGTATTGTCTAGATGAAGTACATATATTTGTGCTGTCACCCTTAATATATATACTTTAAAATATTAATAATATTGAAACTTACAGGCTTATGTCTGAAAATAATCATCAACCATTAGCCAATTACTTCAGAATCAATTGCAAGAACTCATAACAATTATTATAGTATTTCATAGGGCCTTAGGCCTTGTGTGGTTCAACAAACACATGGACATCAAAAACATTGCATCAAGTTTTATTAATCAAAAACATTGCATCTAGTTTTATTAATCAAAAATATTGCATCTAGTTTTATTAATTTGGTTTATTTAGTTCAGGACCTGCAAAAGACATTATACAGTGGGATGAGTCATAACAACATAGAAAACATTTCACATTGCACAAGAAATGACAGAAACTTAATGAATCCCCATTGAACAATAATCATATTATCTGAGTCTTCTGACAAGATAATTGGCACAGAAATTGAGAGCCTGGCAAAACTCATCTCCTCTTGTGCAAGCCTTTGGCATTGCCTAATGTCTTTCAAGACATATAGTTTCTCCCTCTCCAGCTACACTATGTCCTGACTACAACTACAAACATTCTCAAACTGCTGAGGAGTTGTGGCTGCAGTCTGGACAACTGAAGATGGAGGCTGAGGCCTGGGAGGGTTGTTTGGAGGACTAGGAGATGGTAGGTGCTGGGAGATTAAACTGATAGTTCCTCTGAGCATGAAGGACCCGGCTCAGGTTGAGTTACCCCTACTCCTCCATTGATGTCAATACCACCACAAATCTGAAGCACTTGTTCCAAGTATTGGCAAGGCCTTTTCTTCCTCTGCTGTGAGAAGGGGAGACTCACTGGTCCCACCAGTTTTTTTTATTTTTTTTTTTATTGCAGTCCTCTGCAGTGTTCTCTTCCTTTTTGCCAGGCTTGCAAAATCCTGCCACTTCTTGCAGACCTCATTCCCTGATCTTTGAACACCCCTGGTTGTAGTTAATTTGATAGCAATGGCCTCCCAGATGTTTTGTTTTTCCTTAGATGTATGGTGTCCTTTACATCTGTTGACATTAACATCTTTGTTTCGCTCAATCTCCTCTAGAAGGACATTAATGTAATCTTTTTGAAAGGTATCTTTTCTTGTGTGTTTTTTTTTTGTTCAGCCATTTTGTCAGTGCCGCCGCCTGTAGGTAGGTGCTTTATATAGATTTTTTGTCTTGTTGTCTTGGTCTTTATTGCTAATCCACATTCAGTGACAATTATTAGGTTAAACGTTCAGGATATGATCCCATATAAGGTTATATTTCAGCACTTCGTCAATGGACAGCGACTCTTAAGTAACAGTAAAGGTGCAGTATGTAAGAAAGACAATTAGTGGTCGAAATAGGTACTGCAGTCGAATTCAAAACATCGGAGATCGTGGTTTCTCCCGCCACCTGCTCCTCAGACTGGATGGCGCTCACAAGGGTTGCCAGTTTGAGCACACACAACAGAAACAAGCGCAATGGACAATGAAACTTGGCAAATTGTCAACGTGCAGTATCACAGACCAAAACAATAACAAACATTCCAGTCTGGAAGACACATTTCAAAGTAAAATAACTGGCTGTAGAAGTGTTTTTCAGAGAAACGAGTATGTGAACTTAGCATGTTTCCTCAATATATGCAAACATATTTTGGTATTTTTATGCTTTAGTAGAGTGAAAAAGTTACATACAGCACCTTTAATTATGTGCATGCTTAATGCTTAATGTAAAGTGCATTTTTGGGAAACGCGCATGGAATCGCGGCAAGCGTTCGTAACCTTGCATGTAGGGAGCACTCTTAAGAGCTAAGATACATCGTAATTGGGAAACCCGGCCCTGAGCTGTAAAAGGAATCCGACGTTTTTAATAGATGTTACAAAAAAATTTTTACTATGGAAAAACCGTTTGATACTGTTGAAAGGTCTCCAATGAGAAGGATGGATATTCAAGGACTCCTAAAAGTGGACAGAGTTTGATCAATCACCATTCAACCATCATTTCAAATCATCCGCATTAACCCTCAGCACATCATATTTACCTCTCTCAGGGACAGTTTAATAACAGCAAAGCTGCGTAGATCCATAACTGATCCACTGACTATCACAAAACCATTGCCAAATACTCTCAGTTTATGAGGACTGCTAATATATTTATTTATTAATTACAAGTACCATTATGCCACTCAGGAATCTTCAGTACTGATAAACTTATGAGTGTCATAGTGCTATTATATCAAATGTAGGGCAAACTATGTTGGTCAGAGCTTTTTGCATTTCATTATTTGTTGGCATGACAACTAACAGAGAGATGACACATGGGTTATAGAGAAAAGAGGTGGTCTTTATGAATTTGGTTGTTTGCTTTAGAGATATTTTTTTGTTTGTAAATTGGTGACATCATTTACTGGAAATCCTTCCACGACCTTCTCATATGGCATATAAAGGGTTTCATTTTAAAATGATAGAAAAACTGAGCAATGTGCTAGGTAATGATACAGTGAGTAAATAGTTTTTCTTTGGTTTTAACTGTCATATTCATCACCCGTGGTATGTGCTCTTTCCTGTCTGTGTTATAATCTCAGACTGTCCTATTTCTATTGTACGCTTTTCATTTAGTTGCTTAGCAACAATGCACTGCTAGTGGAAAGTCTGATGATAGGAATTACTGCTTCACTTTAAAAAGGAAATAAAATATATACAAATTAAATATATAATATTATAAGGTTAACTTCCCAAGTCAAATAGCTTATGTCTGTTAATGACACTGAAAAATATTTAGATATATATAAAAAATATATATCTTTAGTGATATAGCACTGCATCAAATGTACACATCCATTGCAATCCACATAGACTACACTAAGCACTAAAATTGGAGAAAGTTTCCTCAGAATCTTTGCTATATAGCACATTGTGCATATTTACATTAAAAAAAAATAGACATATGTCTCTGCTGAAGTACACATACAGTTTCTGAAGCTTATAATGTGTTGTATATTTTAAACACTCCAGCTTTCACTGCTAAATTGCTAAAATTCACTCTAACAGTAGAGCAAAAGTAAATGCATTATGCATTTCTCCAAACACAGTTTCTTCAACAAACCCAGTGCAGGCTCCATATATTATATTCACTTATAGACACTAAATATTTGCGACACTGTTGCACTTAAAGAGTCAATGCAGTAGCGCCAGATCTAATGTACATTGTTGGTCACATGGAAAGTTTCTAAGTAAAATGTACACAACTGTTAATTACTCATTGTCTACTGCCTGATTTCATTAAACATCCAGTGTAAGAGAACACAACTTAAACAATATTCTTCTGAGAC
Organism: Leuciscus leuciscus; assembly: GCF_965113295.1. Classification (NCBI taxonomy): domain Eukaryota; kingdom Metazoa; phylum Chordata; class Actinopteri; order Cypriniformes; family Leuciscidae; genus Leuciscus; species Leuciscus leuciscus. The sequence continues at coordinate 9,641,290 of NC_138724.1, read as the reverse complement.
CATATACTACCACTTTATGTGAGTAGCATTTCAAAAATTAGCTCACAATTGTGAGCAATTAACCGCTACAAGCGTATCAATTCATTGCAGTTGAACCCGAGAACCGCATCTGTATGATTTGTGAAAATATCATTCAGACCGTTTTTGTAAACTTGGACAGCTGATTCACTAAAAAAAAAATTCTTGAATTAAACTGACTGCTCTGATCGCAGGTTAACAGTTCAATGGGATTTGGATCTTTTGGATTTGTGACGTGAAGTGACATAATGATTATTTTGGTCAAATGAAAAATGTTACGTTTTTTTTTTTTTAAAGCAGCTCACAATGCCCCATGATATTTTTCTAGTATCTTCCATATGCACTCCCACACTGGAACAGAAGATCAGTGTCCTGAAGCATTTTATATTCCCACAAGATATGTATGTGTGTTTGTGTTTGTGTAATGTGTTTATGTGTGTCCCCAGTCCAGTTCTACCCACCCACACACATCACATAAAGCAGTGGATGGTTTGTTTACAAGCCCTCATCACTAGCATGTTGATCCCTATACAGAGGCTTTAGGGCCAGATTTACTAACAGCTTGCACCAGCAAAAACCCTCTTTTGGCATTAAAAAACTACTTTCAGGATTTACTAAAGACACGCAGTGAAAAATTCACACTGAAGAGGAGTGGGCACAGACGCAGAATTTATTAGAGGAGAGTAGATTGTGTTGGTCATTATGGAAATGATCCGGATGCTTCTGTGTTCTTTAATGTGTTCAGTAGATCAAGTGCAGAACTTTCCACTCCCATCAGTGCTTTTTTGGAATTTGCTCTGTTTAGTAAATCTGGCCCTTAATCTGTAAAAATGAAAATGTCTAAAACATGGAACATTATTTAAATATATTACATGGCTCTCTGGGTTATTTTATTCTTATTGGTTAACTGTGGCATTCTGTGGAAAAATATTTGTTAAGAAACACTCAAGGAACACTAAGGAACGTTTATAAAAGCTAGCCTACTTAAATGTCCTAATTGAACTATGGCCTAATCCTGGCTTAATTTAAGCCCTGTCTGTGAAACTAGGCCATAATTGACTATTCACCCAGGCAACAGATTTCTTTCTCTACCGGTTTCATGTCTCTTGTAACACTCTGTAATCTTTTTCTTCTCACATAGTAAATAATTTAATATATATATATTTAATGTCCATTTATTAATTTGTTTGATGAGTAGCTGTGTAATAATTGGCTCCGCTTGGCGTAGGCGTCCTGATTGACCTGTCGGTTTATTTGGTGGTTATGACTGTCGGAGTATACGTTATCCCTTACATAATTTGTTGGTGAGAGAGAAAGAGAGAGTGAGAGGGAGGGAGCAAGGGAGCGAGGGCAAGAGTGTGTCAATGTTTCTCTCTTCTCTCAGTGTGCTCTTTTTCTGCGGTTATCATGGACATGGAATCATCTTATCAGCAGGTAAAGAATCTGTTCCTCTGTGTAGATTGTGTAGAAGGTTATGCTGCAGCTTCTGCTGAATGTGGTGGTGTGTGGATGATTTAATTGCACTGTCTTTTTTTAGTCTGAATTCTGATTTCGTTGTCCTGTCAGTAGTTTGTTGTTCTGTTTTTTATTTATTTATTTTTTACCCAATGTCAAATATTTTTCATTAACAGTTATATAAAACTAATAAAGGAACCCAATTGCATTTTTTTTGACAGTATTACGAGTATTAGTAGAATGTAAGTAAACAATTTTGCTTAAGTAAATGTATCTTTTTTTCAAAGATGTTTCATTAGTTGTATTGGAAGATAAGGTGAAAATACAGATAAAGTTTTATATATCACAAACATGTATATTTGTTGCTAGTAACAATTCTCATTTCTGTAAATCATTGAGATTTTGCCAGCTGAATGAATTAGCTGGATCTAGAGCTGAGATGAACAAGAAGTGGTGTGTCATTTTGATGGTGTGATGAAAATACACAAAATGAAAATGTGCTTTGAATTCTTGAAAACCTTGAATTCTAGCAAGGTTTGGCCACCAATATTCATAACAGAACTGATCCATTAAGTGAAGAAGCGCAACCAAAAGAACACTTTATTAAGTGGACAGGTAAAGGTAAATCCAATCAATTCACCACTTTTAAAGCTCTCATATAATATGCAGTATTAAGAGTACTGCATGATGATATGTGAAAATTAAAAGTGTTGAATTTAATCTTTACCATTAAACTGATAACGAATTCGTTGTTTATCATTCATGTGTTGATTTGTAATAGAGCTGAATCTCTGGTGAAAATGCAGAGGGTATCACAAAAAAACCCTTTATTTTCATTAGTGGTCTATGAAACAGATACTGCATATATTCTCTTTTCCATTAATGTGTTTTCTTTGATCCTCCTCCATATTCACTGCCTCATTTCACCCCTTCACTCCATTTTTTCAAAGAGTTCTCTCTTTCGCCCACACAGCACATTGTTGTACCAGCCAATTCGCAGCACCCACACACACTCTCGCCCACCAACACCCATCCACCACACTAATGCAGTGATGCTCTGAGCCCACACACATTAACACCAAACCACAATAATGCAAAAGAGCAAAGATGCCTTCAGCACTGATGAGCTCTTCTTGAACTCGTGTACAGAGAGAGAGAGAGAGAGAGAGAGAGAGAGAGAGAGAGAGAGAGAGAGAGAGAAGAGAGAGAGCATCACTATGCAGATGACAACAGCACCCTATAGTTTTTAAAACTGTTTGGTCAAAAGGTGTTGGAGCCTTGGTAACATTGTTAAATGTTCAGAAGAATGTGCTGAAGAATCCAGAATAAACCAGCATGAATTCCATATTTTTTCCAGGCTGGTTAGAGCTTGCATTAGCTGTTTCCATCTAAAAGTAGCAAATTTAACTTATGTGCAGTCATATAAGACAGTTCTATGCTCATGTTTTCTTATTGGATCAAATTTTTATCAGACCCAAACAAGTACATACATTTTTTTATGCGCATTTTTTTAATTTATGACCATCTTGGAATTTCCATCCAGCAGTTTTTATGCGATATTCCAAAATGTGTCCAAAAATAGGTGGATGGAAACAGCTAGTGTCATGCTGTTCTTAAGCGAAACTAAGCTGCTGTATCTGGTTCACCAGTACTTCCAATCCCCATGCTGGGAACCAGAAACCAGGAACCCATGTTGGTGCCAGCATGCAAAACATACTTTATGCTGGTGATCAACAATTCTGAATTTTTCATCTAGGACTCAGGGCAGGTGCCTTTAAGAGTTGGTGGTGGTGCACAGTGGGCATTGGGACATGGGCATTTGAGCAGTGGTGGATCTGGTCTTCGGTCTTGAAGTTGTGGTGGACCCAGTCCTGAATCGGAGAGCAGTGGCAGACCTGGATCAAGGCCTTTTAGGCCAATGCGAAAAAAGACCATATAGCAATTGCAAGGCTGTGAAAGCATAGGACCAAGAGACTGTGGCAGGGCATGGAGCAGGACCGGTTGGGACAGGGCACGAAAGACCAGACCATAAGTCTATTGTTGCTTTTGACGTGACACTCTCATCCAGTGACGATAGGATGTCAGTAGATGTCACATCCACAAACAGCTTAATGTTTGGCAATATTGCCTCTAATAATCTTGTTGCAATCTAGTACAAAAGTTGCAGTAAACTTTAGGTGTCTTAAAGTGTCTGATGTGACCTGAGTACTAACGCTTGAGTAACCTGCTGCTCTCTCCTTGGCACCTCACTTCTCACTGCTGCTAGGTGAGCTACGGAAGTAATATGGCAAAGTAAGTGCAGTTGTGGAGGGCCGTTCAAATTAAATGTCTATCATAGTGTGATGTCACAATGTGTAGAACTTACTTTTTGCAGTAAGGAGGAATTTATGAGTTCTAAAACTTACTTATAAGAGTACAACGACGTCCTATATGTCAAAATATTTTTTTTTATTCCTTACATCATGACTTCTTAATGGAACAATTAAGGAACCAGAAACATTGAGAGAACAGAACCAAACACAAAACTGTTGAATTCTGTTAAAAAGAATTAAAAAAGATTTTAACTGTTAAAAATATTTCCGTCCCTAGACCTCATGTCTGATCTAGGTTCTGCAGGTTGAACAACGCAACTTAAAAAAGCAGACAAAGTATTCAATTGCACAGACAATTAATTTAAACGAATCAGAGAATTAAAACTGATCAAACACCTAGGTAAGAAAATAGATAGACAGATTAATGTAGTTCATTCATCTATACAGCAGCACTGGAGAAAACAGTGATGTCATCGTCCAGCTCAGTTCAGATCAATAATATTGTTGAATATTAAAATGAACTGATGTGAGGGACAGCTTTTTAGTGATTCTAAAGGGAAGAAAGTTTGTGTGTGTTCTATATATAGGGGGGTGGCGCAATGGATAAGACACATGCCTTTGGTGTGAGAGACCCGGGTTCGAATCCACTGTGAGACACCAATGTGTCCCTGAGCAAGACACTTAACCCCTAATTGCTCCAGAGGTGTGCGACCTCTGACATTATTAGCAATTGTAAGTCGCTTTGGATAAAAAGCGTCAACTAAATGAATAAATGTTTACATGTAAATGTAAATATATAATTCATTTAGATTTTTAATAAAAGTTTTGTCTTTATTGAGACTGAGATGACCAACAGGCACTTACATATTGCAAAGTTTCAGGAGTGGCATTCACATGCGCTTCACTAGAGCACCATCACTAATTTCAGAAGCACCCTTAGTGATGTGATTCTGGAACTGGGCTTCCTTCAGTGATTCCTTATGTCAGTGGTTCCCAGTCCTGGTCCTGGAGTACTCCCAGCACTGCACAGTTTAGATATATCCCTAATAAATAACACCTTATTCAACTCATCAGCACATTAGTAAAGACTCCAAGACCTCAGATGGATGTGTCAGATAAGAGAAACATCCAAAATGTGCAGTGTTGGGGGTGCTCCAGGACCAGGGTTGGGAACTACTGCCGTATGTCATGACTTCTTTAATGGAACCAAATGAACCAGAACATTTGGAGGAACTTAGAACCAGAATCCAGAACTGTTAACTGTTGATTCGATTAAAAGAAAAAGTGCCTTATAGTTGTTTCAGTAAAAGAAAAAGACAGTTTTCCTGGGGGCCATTGGCAGTACTGGGGCAGTTTTATGGGGGATGTTGCAGCCTTACCAAGCATAGGTGGCAACTTCCTGGACAAGGTTGGCCAGATACTACTGTTTGTTTCATTCTTAACTTCTTCTCAATAGCTTGCCCTCTAAAGGACCTGACAAAGAAGTGACAGGACGAGAGAGTGGTGTTGACGGGTTCTGAAAGAGGCAAAAATAGAGGCGGTTCTACATGCCTCAAAATTTCAACAGACCCTTCATCTTTCGGACGGACACATCAGAAATTGGACTTGGGGCTGTTCTTTCACAGACAATACAAGGTAAGGAGCATCCTGTGATTATTATTAGCCATAAGTTGTCCCCTGCAGCAATGCAGTTACAATAGAAAGATGTATTGACCTTTAAATGGACTGTCCTGGAGCCAAGATATTACTTGTTAGTTAAGTGGGCAGTGAAAGCAAATGGCAGTGCTTATTGCCTATTATGCACAGTGTAGGTCACTGTCCATCGATGAGTGCATCCTTACCTCCAGCTATTCTGGAGGGAGGGCAGCCAAAGAGAAAGGAGTTACATCATCTTACTGCGACTACCTTTATTTAACCTGGAGAGAGAGCGCGGCATGTGAGACAGTGGGTCACATAATCTCATTGTGACTCAAATCACTGTTGAATCTGTAATCTGTGAAATCTGTGGCTCTGCGCAGCTGATAGCGCTCATCTTGTCTGCCGTGAGCAATTTCCTGTTCAATGCTGACAAAGTTAAACAAAGCCTGGCCGTGGTGGGTCATAACCTCCATTAACTTTTCATAATGCAGGGCTAGTGGAGGAGGCTGTTTCTGCCATTGTAGGCTCATTTTGTAATAAATAATCCACCCGCAAACCGCCTATATTTAGATATCTGCATCTGATCATCACATTACAATTATTCAAATTCTTAGTGTTAAGCATGATAATATGGTAACATATCACACTGAAGTAGGCTGATTTAAAATGAACATTTATTTAAAATAAAAGTTCTTCTTTTGGCAAAATTACATTTCCTTAATAGCCTAAACAGAGGCTTTACTCCCTTCAAGCTTAAATTGTCAATGTTTCATTACATCACTGTTTGAAAACACATTTTTTTATACCTTTATAAAGGGCATTTTCCCCTAATTTTATTAAATGTATGCTCCATCTTTCATTTCAAATTCTTAAATTTGATAAATATATTCAATTAAAATAATTAGACACTAGGCTGTTACCAATAAAATTAAATAATTTACATTGAAAAATTATAACTGTATTAAATTAGATTATTTTAAATATTTTTGAATATACAAATAAGGAATGTTGAAAAGAATGATACTTTATGAAACTAGCGTTTTGACATTCAACGTTGACACTTGCTTGAGAAGTTGAAGTCGTTCTCTATCTCCGTTGCTTCTAGCCACGGTGGTTAAAAATGGTATGGTCCACAATAGGGGTGTCTGAAATCGCTTTACATTAAAATGTTCCTACAGTGAAAATAGGAGTTGACTTGTATTGTAACTGTAATTATATTTTTTTCACAATATCAGAAAAATTATCTGACCCCCCCCAAAACTGATATTTCTGTCCCTTTGGGGGTATAGTACCCCCCAGTACCCCCTGTAATTCGAACTATGCTTTCATGTCTTCTTGCACTTAAATAGACAAATTGACACAAACATTTTTTCAAAAAAGACCCCTCCCGGTGAGTATCCTAGTAAACACAGTCAGTTATGTCTTAAGTGAATGTAAACTGTTGAGAAAGAAAACATTTTCAGGCTGCGTGAATGGAGGACTCAAAACCAGAGGGTTCGTACAACAGTTTATTAGACACTTTTGGGAATAAACAACATCCAAAGTGTAGTGACACACACAGACAAAAGGGATGTGTGAGAGCTCCAGAGCCGTCCACACAGCATAGATACAACAGCACATGAAACGAGGCACACAAAAATCTACTGACAACAAGGGGCAGACACAGCAGAGAATATAAGGGAAAAGGGAACAAGCGACAGGTGAGGGCAATCAGCTCGTGATCTGCACACATCCGCACTGCAAAATCAGAGCTGATTCCCCAGGTCACGAGCTGCAGAAAATGACAGGACAACACAGACAACAGGGAAGCCGAAGAAGCAACCGGGAGAGGTCTGGGGCTGAAGGGGGGAGCGAATGACAGGCTTGATCTTAGAGACATGAAAAACCGGGTGGATATTCTTAAACTGGGGGCTTAATTTGAATCGAGCTGATACTGGACTGAGCACCTTGGTGATGGAAAACGGTCTAATAAATTTGGGACCCAGTTTATGTGAAGAAAGTTTAAGAGGAATGTCCTGGGAAGATAACCAGACCTTCTGAAAACTGTGATGGTCTGCCGACACCTTGTTTCTGTCACAGTCCGAGTGAGGGCTTCTCTTGCGATCCTCCACGTACGGAGGCATCTCTGAAAAAAAGAATGCGCTGACGGAACAACGCGTTTGATTCTTGGGAGGGGAATAATGGTGCCTAAACAGCACTGGAAGGGAGACAAACCCGTAGACAAGACCAGGAGGGAGTTATGCACGTCCTCAACCATGGTTAATCTGGAGTTCCAAGATGATGGTTCTGCAGACGCCACAGCGCAATACCCTCTCCAGATACTGGTTAGCTTGGCCTGACCGTTAGTCTGCGGGTGATACCTGGATGAAAGACTCACAGTCGCTCCCAGCTGTCGACAGAAATCTACCCAAAACTTAGATACAAATTGAGGGCCCCTGTCAGAGACTACGTTCACAGGGAGGCCATGATTATGCAAAATGTGATCCAAGACAAGAGTCGTTGTCTTCCTCGCTGAAGGCAATTTGGGTAGGGGAATAAAATGAGCCACCTTCCAGAACCTGTTCACCACAGTGAGGACTACCATGTTGCCGCTAGACAGGGGTAGGCCTGTGATGAAATCCACAGCAATTTGTGAACATGGCCTCGAAGGGACTGGCAGTGGCTGGAGTAGGCCTGCCTGGGGTCGATTGGCGCCCTTGCTCACAGCACAAACCGGACAGGCCGATATGAACTGACTCGAGTCCCGAGCCATGGACGGCCACCAAAACTGCTGCTTGATTAAACTGCAAGTCGTTATTGGGTGGCGAGCTAGTACGGATCAGTGGCTCCACTGTTGGACGCTAGTTCGGACCGATTTGGTCACAAACAACAAGCTCTCAGGGCACAGCAGAGAATATAAGGGAAAAGTGACATTGCACAGAGCCCAGTGTGCTTACCATTCTTGGTCCCCGGGTGGGAGGAGATGTTGAAATTGAACCGACCGAAAAACAGTTCCCAGTGAGCTTGTCGAGAATTTAGCCGTTAAGCGGTGCGGATGTACTTTTTATGCGGATGCAATTTTTATGATCGGTCCAAACGAGAAAAGGGACCTCCGCGCCCTCTAACCATTGGCGCCACTCCTCCAGCACCAGCTTAACAGCCAGTAACTCCCTATTCCCGATGTAGTAATTCTGTTCCTAGGGGGTTAAATAATGAGAAAAAAGGTGCAGGGATTCTTTAAGTTTGTAAACGCAACCTGGGCCTGCAGCGACCAACAGAAGCGTTTTTGAATGGAGGTGAGATCAGTTAGAGGAAGGGCGACCTGGCTAAAATTCCGAATGAACCGCTTGTAAAAATGGGCAATCCTCAGAAATCGCTGGACAGCTCTACAACTATCTGGGATGGGCCAATCAGCAACCGCTTTTACATTGGCGGATACCCTTGGGTGAAAGAATAAATCCCAGGAACGGAACCGACTGTGCGTGAAACTCGCACTTCTCTACCTTGGCGAATAAACGATTCTCAACCAGCCGCTGGAACACTCATCTGCCATGCTTGACATAGTTGCGCTCGTTCTGGGAGAAGATCAGGATGTCGTTGAGGTAAACAAATACAAACCGGTTGACCATGTCTCTGAGCACGTCATTGCCGAGTGCCTGGAAGACCCACCAGGGAGTTTGAAAGCCCAAAAGGCATGACCAAATGTTCAAAGTGCCCCGTGGGGGTGTTAAAGGCGGTCTCCCATTCGTCCCGTTCAAGCCCTGATAATCTATACAGAGACGCAGAGATCCATCTTTCTTCTCGACAAAGAGGAACCTCGCCCCAACTGGAGAGGAAGAGGGCCGGAGGATGCCAGCTACCTGAGAATCATGAATACACTTCTCCATGGCCTCCCTCTCAGGCCCAGAAAGAAAGTAAAAAGGCACCCCCTAGGCGGAGAAGTGCCAGGCTACAGCTCTATCGCACAGTTGTACGGGCAGTGCAGAGGAAGAAATGAAGCTCGGAACTTACTGAAAACCGCTCTCAAGTCATGGTAAGCCTCCGGTACACTCACCAGGCTCACCGGCTCCTCAAGCAACACCTACAGAACAGGACATTACAGGAGAAAATGCAGGACCCAAACACTGAGATAAACAAATAGGGCTCCATGCCAGCACAGAATTAAGAGCCCAGTCATTGTGAGGGTTATGGTTGACCAGCCAGGAGTGTCCCAAAACCACTGAAGCGGAGGGAGAATGAATGAGGAGAAACCTAATCTTCTCAGCATGGTTGCCCGAAAATGTGAATGGCTAATCCTAGTGAGATGGGTGCCGCAGAGAGTCCTGGCTGAAATGGGCTCGGCCAGTGGAACAGGCAGAACACCTAAGAATGCAGCCAGCTCAGTGTTCATAAAATCCCCCTACGCTCCAGAATAGATGAAAGCTTACACCTGATGAGCAGCCCCATTAAATTGCAATAAGGTCTGGAGGACGGAACGACCACTTGACCGCGGATTCCTTCCATGACGCAGCGAGCGTGTGAAACTCGATAGAGTAGTCAGAAACAGACCGACCTCCCTGTTGCAGCAATGATAAAGCCTGCGCTACCTCTGTCCCCAGAGCGGAACGGTCGAAAGCTTGCGGAGCTCCTCTGAAAAAAATCTTTTAACGAACTTCAACATTCATGTCCATTGTCCCACATGGCCATTCGCCATTCTCTCGCTTGCCTGATCAGAAGCGTGATGGTGAAGGCCACTTTAGATTTCTCTGTGGGAAAACAGGAGGGCTGGAGTGAAAAAGTAACTTCCATCTCAGAGAACTTGCACTACAGCTTCTTCCATTAAGGAGTCTTAGAGTAAGTGTTTTGAGTCTTCTTCTTCAGCCTCTCTTTTGACTGTATCTTTAAGCCAGCATAGATTTGTAGTATTTTTTTTGCTATAGTAATGTTTCTTTTAGCTGTAATTTGATTGTGTTGTACACTTGAATGCCAGCATGACATGATGGTTTAAATTATCTCTGCTTTTGATGTTTGTAAATTGTAAATTGACAGTACAGATGTTTTACTGCTTTCTGCAAACACTAATGGGTACAAGCATGTTTTTTATTACCAAAAAGAGTGTTTTATTTATTTATTGTGACATAAGGGAACAGAAGATGTGAATCACTTCTTCCTTTTTAATTTTGTCAATCTAAATTAGTTGTGTCTGCTTTTATCTTGTTCTCGTCCTCAGCTTTGGTGCTCAAAGGGTATTTGATGTGCTGCTGTGGGTTACTGTGAACATGAGGAGCTGCTTCAAACCATGGAGGGGGTGGCATAGATTATTCATAGACGCCTACACTGCTACACAAATACAAGACATGAACAAACATTAGACGCGCACATTTTTATTTTATTTTTAGAATAAAAAAAGCATTTTCTTTATTTTATGAAGCAATTTTCCAACCGAGGAGGCATTGTCGGATTTAGCTCCCTTTGGTAGTCAGTTTTGTCCCCAGACCATAACATGTACACAATATACACGTCTGTTTGCCAAAGTAATACCAAGGTCAGGAGATGCATGAAAAGGTAGATCTGCTCTGATGCTGTTACATTTAAACATGTTTCAGAAATTCAAGGCAATTTCACAAAGGTCGAGAAAACAGCATTTTTATTATTGTACTTCAGGCAGAAAAATATGTCATTGAATATTGCTGTAATAAATGAAACCTGATTTTATGTATAAATTTAAATACTGTGAAAAGTTTCCTGAAGTCGAAACAAGAAAATCATAAGCTAGAACAAAGAAAATAAAAAAGGCTTATACTGTATCATGGATGAGTCACTCACACACACTACTGTATCTAACACTGCTTCCTTTGATGTATCACTTCATTTCCCAGTCACAACTTGACTCTATCAAACTTTAATGAAACATCCTCATCCCAGCGACAGATTAATCCCTTCATGGATGAGAATATTCCCACACTGACGTCAGAACTATATGTTTGACTGAATGTGTTCCTTACAGCTCAGCATGCTAAATTACATGAGCAGAAAGTACTGCTTAATAATTGAAAGTTTTAATGTTTTCAATGACTTTCTTTAATTTGTTTCTTCAATTAATTCACAGAATAAAAGTTTATACAAATTCAAAAACACGCTTTTTTTATTTTAGAGTTGGAATCTGAATGGCATTGACCACACCTCACAGTATGTTGGATTCGAACACTTCTTTTTAGTGTGTAATATATTTGATTTTTTTTAGTTTTTTTTTTTTAGACATAAAATTCCAATAACATAAGTAAAATATAGCTGCAAAAACGGTCTGCTTTCAAGGTGAGATCCCACTTCGTCAGCTCATTCTGACGTAACATACATTATTAACCAAGACGTTCTCCTCCCCTGCCTGTTTGTTTCCTTGGTTACTCATTTTGATTGAGTATTCTGTTCAGGTGTGTCTAGTTAATTATCACATTAGCTCCTTTGTTTGCCCTGTGTATTTAAACCCTGTGTTTAGAAGACTGGTGTGATTAGATCCTGTTTCAACTTGATTTGCACAGCCCATTACAATTATAAAATAGTATAGCTGAGCATAATGCTGGAATGCAGAAATACTACACAGAAAGTCATGTTACTTAAACAAACAAAAAAGTAAATAAATCAAATAAATATTGGCCTGTGCAGGTTCTTCTGACCTGCTACCATGTTATGAGAATGTGCTGTCTTACCCAAGACTGTTCAGCTTAGCAACCAGTGCATGAGAAAAAAAAGCAAGTGGTTAAGCAAGCAAACATCGAAGTCAAGCGGGCACACACAGAAGGGTTCTTCTGAGCATTCCAATGCAATATTTCTGTAAACTACACGCCGTCTGGAAAGAAAGAAAGTGAAGATTAAGTGATCAACATTGATCAAGTGCTGCTTGCTTATGGTTTGTATCTGTGAGCTAAAGATGTGAGATGGAGATTTCCTCTTCAAATATCTTCTTCACCTGGAAATATACCCCAATACTGAAGTATGGTCAGTGGCAACTTCTGGTTCACGCAGACTTAAGCATAAACATAAAACGGCTTGATGCAACAAATGTAATGCTGATACCTAGATATCTTTAAGGGCACAACTATGTAAGAATTTGCATAAAAATATCCTACAATCACAGTTACAATTAGTAACATGTAACATGCATTATTCTAAGAAGCTAAAGCAACAATGATAAACCGATAAACCTGAGCAACAAGCGTTTTCCCAATACAACCAGATGAACCTTAGCAATTTGCTGATACATTATAAGCTTAAGGAACAAACATTAGCTGAGCTTAGTACAGAATGTTGTAATAATACTAAAACTAAGTAACAAGAATGTTTCTATAACAAGTACCGATAACAACGGTAAGCATGTTGCTGATACCCAGATAAGCTTAGCACAGCATGTTGGCAATGACACCACGTCGGTAAATTAGGGAATGAACTTGCGCTCCCGGGGGTGGTTCAGCGAAAAGAGGAGGCATGTTCCGGCGCAAACGTTCCCTGCATGGTGCTATTTTGCAGTTCCAGAAAACAATTCCGCCACAGACCAGGAAAAACCTAGTCTAAAGTTAGTGGCGCGTTATTCAGATGCTATTTTAAGGGCGCATGCTTGGCCATAATGTAGCGTGTGCACAATGTGCATACACTTTGCTTCTCTCATCTACACAGATGCAGCAGTTGCCATTTTTGCAAACCATACATAATTACAAGGAAAAATATTCCACACAAGGGAAATCATTGTGGTGTCCATGAAGATGTGAAAAAATAGGCATAAATCTAGCTTACACATTTACCCACATTATTATACATTTACATTTACATTTAGTCATTTAGCAGAAGCCTTTATCCAAAGCGACTTACAAATTAGGACTAAATTCTTATTTCTAGATAGTTCTATAGAACTAAATTCTAAATTCTAAAGTCTTATACGCCTGTTTAACCGAAGCTTATTTGGGTGGGCTTCTCCCATCCCCATACAATGTCACTTCTCTGTCTTTTACGGCCCTGACGAGAACGTCGGTCTCCTCGGCTGTTAACCGCTCCTGGCATGCGCTTGGCAAATCCGCCGTTATAATAGCAAGCCGCCATGGAACAAGCGTGACCGGCGCTTTAAAGGGAATGTGAGATGTCGCTGATTGGTTTATTGCACGTTATGCCCAAACCACACCTATGAGTACTGTAGCTACTTCAGACCAACCCATTTTAGATTTGCGTCGGGCGCAAGAGACATTTATCCTGCCGGTATAATAGCAACAGCGCCCGAGATCCACCCACAAAGTTACTTGCGTTTCGTGTTTGATACTTGCGTTTCAGATCGTTAAAATAGGGCCCTATGAGTTTAAGCACAGCAGTTTGGCAGTTACAATGGAAGTACACATGATCGCAAGCCTTGCAACAAGCATGTTATTAAAAACAATTAGATAGGCCTTAAGCCTATTGTTGTTGATGCAATAAGGCCTTAAGCCTTATGTTGTTGATACCCAGATAGCATTGAGCAAACATGTTGCCAATAACTTGAGAGCTTTTAAGCAATGAGCATAAAAAGGAAAACATAGCTTTGTGAAGACGTTGAGAGATTAAAGGAGGGATATAGCCAGCTTTGACGTGGATGCTTGATCTCCTTCTTGATCTCCCTCTCCTTCGTGCGGTGTGTGCAGATCTCCCCTAAAGTTTGTTCTTGAGGCGGTCAGTATAACTTCAGTGTGACTGCAGGCAAAGAGTCCATGTCAATAATACAGCGATGCGAGAAGCTATGTTTAGGGGCTGTTCACACAGACACGTTTTTCCAATCCACTGCGCTACTTTTCCATAATTTTTTTCAATGTAAACATGCGCTAGACAGATGTGTATGTCCACTGCGCTCACATCTTGCAACTTTTGCAGCGTCTTTGCGCATGACACAGTGCTCCAAAAACTCAAGTTAAAATAAGTTCAACTTTAAAAGACACGTCTCCTGTGCTTTTTACCCATTCCACTGCCCTCATCCCTGTGTGAACCAGTTTCTCAGGTCACTTTCAAATCAAGCAGCTAATCAAATCAAACCAAATCAAACCAAACCAAACCAATGCGGCGAATTCGCATATCAAGTTCTCAAACTTGAATATGAGGTGAAATCCGTGTGGGTAACAAATCCCTCTCGCTAAAATCCCGATTGCACAATACCTATGCGATTTCGCCAGCTGAATTCACAATTTAACAAGCTCCCGAGCAACACGATAAAGCTGCTGATAATACTGAATGGACCTTATATATAGAGATGCTTTGATAGGCTTCGTATTCTTATAGGTAGACGAGGATCAGCTGAGAGTCAGCTGATGTGAACTTGACTAACGTGACCTGCCAGAACTAACGCTACGCTTGATTTCTCCATATGTACAAAGTTTTGAGAAGTTTGGACACACAATATATAGGCATAATAGTCATAATAGGTCATACCAAAATATAAATATAGCTATCCAAGCCCCGGGCGCCACCGTGCACGACTGAGACAAATTTTGTAAATTTAAAGGGGTCATATAATGGTACATGCACTTTTACAAGCTGATTGTACTGAACCTGTACAGCTGCCTGTACACAACCATCATAAAATGATAAAAATCCATCCAGTGTTTTTTTTTAAATCTTCTTATGTTTCCTCCCATCTCAAATCAAGCTGTTCGATATTGTGATGTCACAAAATCGACGCCCCTCCCACGATGGTTGATTGACAGGAGCGTTTCAACACAGACCCGCCCTCGCGCCCTCGTGAGCGAGCTGTCAATCATATCATAGCCTGCGCCGACCGGCGCGTTCAGTGTTGATAGCTGGAGAATGGCGTCTAAGCGAGTGTGGTGTTCTGTTCTTCGGTGCAATAACGAACACAGCAGTCATGTTGATGTTCCTAAATCCGTACAGCTGAAGACGCAGTGGCTGAGTTTGTTTTCGAAGGGAATATTCCCCACGATCAACGTCAATGTTTTCATGTTTGCGCGAATCATTTCAAACACCAGACTGCTTTATAAACGAGGGTCAGTAAAAAGCTGATTATTTGCTAAGAAGCTGCTCCTGAAAAAAGGATCGGTACCAACTATTCGTGTTCCTGCTGCACCTCCAGAAGAACTTAAGTGAGTGTAACGTTTTATTGACCTTTATATTAATCTTTATATTAATCTTTGCAAATCGCTTGCACACTTCACGATGAATGCGGCTATTTTTACACTCTCAGGGTACATTACAGCATGTTTTCTATGTATGACGTTCTCAATATAATTCATAATCCCACGTTTATAATGAACAATGCGTTATGGTTATTGTGTTAGGGCTCTTAAGGCCTATTTATACTTCTGCGTCGAACTGCCGCCGTAGCTATGTCGTAGGCTGTGTGTAGCGCGCGTACCCTTCGGCGTACCCTGACGTGCACCTCTCCAAAAATGTAACAACGCGTCAATTCTACGCGGACGCAAGCGCTGTGATTGGTCTGCCAGAACCCCTCCCTCTGGGTTTCACATGCTCCCTAGGTGCGCGTCAACGCGGACAACAACGCAGAAGTATAAATTAAAACCAACACGTTGCCTACGGCGTATAGGCTCCGGCGTTGGTCCGACGCAGAAGTATAATGAGGCCTTTACAGAGTCAACGCATCGATACGCATACGCGCCTGCAAGGCTACGCATCGCTACGCTTCGGCCGCCATTATGCGTCTATGCGTAGCAAAATGTGTCTTCCCAGTTTTTGATACGCGACGCACCGTTGCATGCAATACTATTGCATTAGACAACAACGGTTGGTGGGGGCGATACTGCAAGTTGCTTGCGTCCGACGTGTAGACAAAGGGAGCACGTCGCTCACGTTGCTCGCGTTGACTCTGTCAGAGCCCTTACAAACGGTGTACGCACAGAACAGAGGGGCGGGGTGAGCAAAGCTCATTATCATTTAAAGACACATGCACTTAAACGGCATGCTGAAACAGAGCTGTTTTTGACCAGGTAAAATGAGTGTTTTCTTACAATACTAATGAGAATTTTTAATTAAAGTATATTACAAACTTTTAATTTAGACCCTAAAGAATCATATTAGCTTGTACAAAAATGACATTATATGACCCCTTTAAAAGAACTACATCAAAATCATTTGAACATGCCACATTTACTGTAGCAGCTGGTGCCACTATGACCATGAACCACAACCGCCAAATCCATGAGATCATTGAAATTTAGATGAATATAATGTCATATTTATCTCAAGTTTTTATATACATAGCCTATATTTTTATTTAACCTTATTATTAAACTAATAATATAAAACTATGCTGTTAGTGCACTACAAATAAACTGGTTCTTGCCTTCATTTTGCCATTCAAACTTAGAAAAGACCTAAGACATTTATTATCCTTGAAAGGGATAGTTCACCCAACAATAAAAATTCGGCCATAATTTGTTCACCCTCGAGTCATCCTAGGTGTATATGACTTTCTTCTTTCAGAGTTATATTAAAAAAATGTCCTGGCTCTTCCAAGCATGGCACTGAATTGCTGTTTCTTTTTTGGAGTCCATAAAAGTGCATCTATTCATCATAAACAAACTTCACACTGCTCTGGGTGGTTAATAAAGGCCTTCTGAAGTGAAGCGATGCGTTCCTGTAAGAAAAATATCCATATTTAAAACTTTATAAAGTAAAATAACTATTCCGGCCAAACGAACATATGGATTCCACTTAAGTAAAAACCGCAACTTATGCGAGTAATGCGACACACTGCTGATATTTACGCTACGCCATGACGCACTACACTACTTCTGACGTGACAAGTTGTGTAAGTTGCGCTTCAGGCGTAAGCAGACTACGCAGTTCGTTTGTCAGGAAGCTAGAATTTCACTTTGTAACGTGTTAAATATGAATCTTTTTCTTATACAAACTCATCGCTTTGCTTCAGAAGGCCTTTATTAACCCCCCAGAGCAGTGTGGAGCACTTTTATCATGGATGGATGCACTTTTATGGACTTCAAAACAGAAACAGCCATTATAAAGTTTGGAAAACCAGGATTTTTTTTTTTATATAACTCCGCTTGTGTTCGTCTGAAAGAAGAATGTCATATACACCTAGGATGACTTGAGGGTGAGTAAATCATGGGCTAATTTTAATTTTTGAGTGAACTATTCCTTTTGTGCTGGCCAAAGCACAAAGCAATGAAAGGGTTAAACTCTAAACTCTAAATCACAAGTGTAACTGACACACTCACACTCACACTGAGAGAGACAGAGAGAGGCAGAGTGAGATAGTAGTCAGAATATTCAGCATTTTGAACAAAAAAAAAAAATTCTAAACTGTGACAGAAATTTGTTTTTGATCATGTCTACATTTATATCCAAATAAGTAATTATGTCTGACAACACTTTTCTTAGCAACAGTAGTTTGATCTTTAAAACACTGTTCAGGATTTATCTAGCCCTGTTTAAAAATAATGCTATGCTGCCATCTTGTGGTTATACCAAATATTAAATTTGTTTTTGTTTTCATCAATATGTCTTGACCTCAAACATATAGCATTAAACTGTTTATTTTTAAGTGACACATATACATTGATTGAAAAAGAAATTCAAATGTGTTTTTTTTCTTCTAATGTTAGTATTATTTTATATAGAAATACACAGTGTATAATTCAGAGGAGAATATTATTTAGTGTCATGAATTAATCTCAAAATACAAAATTTGAAAAAACAAACAAATATATTGATCTGAAATATAGTACATTCATTTTAAATTCATTCAGGTTCAATTACCAAACATCAAGCGTAGCGTCAGTTCTGGCAGGTCACGTTAGTCAAGCTCGCATCAGCTGACCCTCAGCTGATCCACATCTACCTATAGGAATACGATGCCTATCACTGTATACATATATAAGCTCCTTCAGTATTATCAGCAGCTATCGCATTTCTCAGGCGCTAATTACCCTCCTCCATCCCCAGCTCCTCCTCTCATCAGTCAGGATTTGGCATTCTGATTCCCCTTGAATCAGAATAAATTCTCTAATTATGTTGTACTTTAAAATCTTGAATTAAATATATTTGCAAACTTTCATGTTGGTTCTGTTCTGTTTACCCCAAGGGGGGTTATCGCTGCGCTCCTGCTCTTATCCATGCTAGACTGCATGGATGCTCAGGGAGTTCTCGCCCAGAACGGACCCATACCGCCAATCCAAACTGTATGCTAATTGTCAATCGTATTTGACGGTAGTGGTCCTGACAGAAATGCAATCGTAATTTAAATTAAAGGGATAGTTCAGCCAAAAATGTAAATCGCTTGATTTCAGAAGGCCTTTATTAACCCCCACAGAGCCGGTTCGAGCACTTTTATCATGGATGGATGCGCTTTGATGGATGCCCATTTACTTCCATTATAAAACTTGGAAGAGCCAGGGCATTTTTTAATATAACTCCGATTGCATTCATCTGAAAGAAGAATGTCATATACACCTAGGATAGCTTTTCGGGTGAACTATCCCTCTAAATCAAACAATGATTTTACAAGATATAAGACACTTCCTCTTTCCCTTTTTTGTCCTTACTTTAATCCCTAATTTTAGATAATCCCTTCACAGGTCTACATTTGCCATGTTTTGACATTATTCTGATAAAGTTTGAAGCAAATCGGGTAAAAATAAGTCCTGGCTGCGGATTCTGACCAGTGTGCAAATTCTCAAGAGTTTTTGAGCATATTAAGGGCCCCAAAAGCCCTTTTGAGAAGATAGTATCCTAAGGAAAACAATAGGACCTTTGCCCTTTCAGGGCTTGAGCCCTAATAATAGTCCTTAGAAAAACAGTTAGGGATTTAGCCTTTTCAGGGCTTGGGCCCTAATAATAGTCCTTAGAAAAACAGTAGGGATTTAGCCTTTTCAGGGCTTGGGCCCTAATAATAGTCCTTAGCAAAACAATAGGGCTTCCGCCCTAATAATTGTATCTGCTAAACGGCTTAATAGATCAAAATTCTTTTGATAACTTTTTTGTGAGCATGGTCTATATATCTAAGGTCTAATGTGTACAAACAAAGTGTGGTCAAGTTCTGAAAAAGTAGTAAAAAAAAATAAATAAAATAGAATGATGGATGATGTTTTTAGATAATCATAAAAAAAAATATTTACTATTGTTTGGGTTAAAGGCAGGAATTAGAAGAAACAAGAAATTTGATTCTGCCACACACAGTTGCGGAGGTTTTAGCTAAAACGTAAAGTTGCTTATTATAGCGCCACCTTGTCTGTCCAGGCAGCTCACCAAAAGACCTTGTGAGTTCTAGAGCTGGAGAAGACTCATAGACTCCTCACCCATTGTGAAAGGGGATGCACATTGTAGAAACACCAATTCAAAGACAGGATGATAATGCATGGGTGTTTTGCATGCCCCTCTTCGCCACAAGAGGGAGCTAATAATCAGATAAGTTATGATAACACAAATTTCATACTCAAATGTAAGTAATCTAAACAATTTTTTTTTATTGACAAATGAGTTATAACACCAGTGCTGATGATTCATGCAGAAAATATGCCACAAAATCTGTAATATTTAGGTTGTTTTGAGGCAATGTGTTGTATGATTATTTCATTTGTGTAAGTGACTACTGGCTATAAAGTGATTTTAAGATTAAAATATGATTAAATGAGCTGTGTAGATTTTTTTTTTTTTTTAATAAACATATGCACGTCTGTGAACAAAAGAATTCCTTGAATTAATTCCCTCTTTGGAAGTTTGTAGAACACACAGAGACACATTGAGAGAAAAGTGTTGATCATTCATTAGTTCAGTTGTAAACGTTGTTTCCGTTCTCTACTGTTCAGGTGACAGAGTGATCTGACATCAGGAGAGTGTCATGAGCACAGAAAAAGAGTGCAGCGTCCTGAATGATGCAGATGAGGAGAAGGAGGTGAAGGATGAGAAGACTGGTGTGTCTGAGGAGCAGGAGCTGGAGGAGCTGAGGGCTCAGGTACTGCAGCTCCTGCTCGAGCTGGAAGAAGCTCGAGACACGTCTCAGAAACACGAGGAGGGCTTTCTGGAGCTGCAAGGTGAGACTCCTGAAAAAAACAGTAATGACCTTAAAGTTACATTTATTATTTACTTTGAGGACCACTTTTTGTTGTGTGTGCCTAATTTTATGTGAATCATACAACCATTATGGACATGACTACCCCCCCTCTCTATCTTTCTTTCTCTGATCATTTGAAATAATGTGAATTGAAATGTGTCACATGCCATGAAGTTGCAGAAATAGAGAATGAGCCATTTTTGTGCCTTGGTTTCAATAATAATAATTTTTTCAATAATTTAATAATTTTGAATGGAATGTTTTTATAATACAATGAATGGTTAAATGTCAAACTTGTAACTTTAAACAATGAGTTATTTATAACAGACTACATATTTGGTATACAATGGATTATATGACCTATAATATCTGCATAAAACATATTCAAATTATACAAACCATAAACTCAGCATAGGAAAAATTGTAATGAAATTGGCACTGGGTAAATGACTAATACTTACTGTAACCTTAATGCACAATGTCCTTAAAAAAACTATGTTTCTTTACATTTCTTAAAAGTTATTTGTCAGAGATATAGATAAGTGTGATCTGTCTGTTTATGAGTTGTTGGACTCAATGACAGGCCCAGTAAAATAGTTTCTATATATAGCCCTTTATAGCTCTTTAATGAGTCACCTGCTGTATAGCAGACAGACTTGTGGGACTCTGGTAATGATCTCCGTGTGCGGGGGTCTGTGACTGTGGGCTGTTTGTGTGTAACACGACAGGCATGTGAAATGACAGCTGCATGCTGAGGGAAGGTTCCAGACGGGTTGTCCTGACCAGCTCTAGGGCAGCAAATGCTTTTATTCCGGGACCATCTCCAGTCACCATGCTCTGCTGTTCCTGCTCATTCATGATCGCAGACATAGCATAGATCAGTCTCACCCTCTAAAGTTGTCCTAAAGAGGTTTCAAGTGTTTTGAGTTGCACAGCATTCTCATACCCGAAACACAACATATAGTATAAAGATCCAGAAATTAGACACTCTGGCCTAATGCTTGAAGTATGGGGAAAGAGGGCAGGGGGATGGGATACTCTCCATGTTTATGTAAAAACATGTTTACTGTATGTATATAAGTCCCATTTACATTAAGAGGGACAAAGCCTCCCCTGCTGAGTTTTGGGTTGCTATAAAGTCTTTTAATTTTACTGTGAGAATTTACTCTCACTTAAATATTTTCCTTGCGCATAAATGTCCATCCATTCCAAACCGCTTGTCCTCTGTAGGGTCTTGGGGATGCTGGAGCCCCAGTTGCTGTTTTTTTAGCTGCAGATGAAATATAAATGTAATGGAGATTTTTTTATTTCACTACGATCTCTTTAAGAAAATTAGGCTCTGTGTTGTTCTGGACAATATGTAGCAAGTATTCTGGTCCCACTTTATATAAGGTGTCTTTAACTACTATGTTGTCACGACTTGTAGTAGAAACACGCACAAGGACGAAGATGAAGGGTCAAGAGTCTTTAATAGAAACAATATTATTCTCAGGAACACAGAATTAGCTTACTCACACAGAGTCTTAGGGCCCTATTTTAATGATCTAAGCGCATGGTCTAGAGCGCAGGGCGCAAGTGCACTTAGGGCGTGTCCGAATCCACTTTTGCTAGTTTAATCGACGGGAAAAATGGCCGGCACGTGCGCATGGTCTAAAGCTTGTCCCTATTCTCTTAATGAGTAATGGGTGTGTTTTGGGCTTTACGTGCAATAAACCAATCAGAGTCTCATCTCCCATTCCCTTTAAATGCCAGTTGTGTTCGCGCCATGGCGGTTTCGCTATTTACATGGCAGAATTTGATAGTGGAAAGACCGAATGCGTCTCCAGAGCGCAAACGGATCTGCTCTTGCGCGAGGTAAAAGTGTGCAAGCAGACCATCTACGGGACAAGACAGATTCATTCCACCATATCTTTATGTACACAATAATAATCGGTTACATTGTAATCCTTTTATTTTTAATATTTGGCATGTTTGTGTGCTGTTGTGCGTCCCTGTGTGTTTAATAAGCAGAGTGTATGCGTGTTGTCACCCATGGGCGTACAAATGGGCGCAAATGCATTTGCTATTTAAACAATGTGGCGCAGGACGTGAAAATGATAACTGCGTCGGACTGAAACAAGCAAAAAACACTTGCGTCGCACTTGGCGCTGCATTGCACCGAGTGTAAGATAGGGCCCATAGTGTGTAGACACTGGGTGTAAGATAGGGCCCATAGTGTCATGAACGAAAGAGAGAAGGCAAAAGCACGTCAAATCACGTTTATTCAAGAATAAACAGAGAAGGTCAGGTCCACACAAAATACGACACACAGGGGCAGGAGAGTGATGCAGGGACTTCGACGGGCAACCGGGCTGAAGGTGGATGGTGGATGAATGATGAGTCCAGTTCCAGAGAGTGAAGACGAAGAACAGAGACGAAGACACAACGAACAATCCAGCAGGAACGGAGACCAGGGGCCCGTTCTTCATACGTCGCTAACTCAGTTGGCTGAATTTGATTGTTGACGATTTGGCATGATCTTGGATTGTTTGGTTCTTCGACGCTCATCCTGGACTTGCTGTCATAGCAACAGGTCCGTAAGCTTAAACCTGCTCGGGAGCAGGCTTATTTCATGTTAACAGGATTAGACTGCGGCTCATAAGCGGAGTTGATACGGGAAGTCCAGCGCAGCGCGATAGTGCACTTTCTAAGATATATTTTTTTTTTCTCGTGACTCGTGAGATTGTCGTTTACATTATTAAATTGTTGGAAACGCACATTTAGTTTCGACTTGTCGGAGTCGGGCTTTAACTACAGCACAAACTGTTTGCATTGCCCTAAGATTATTTGCGAGTGGCTCTTTCCTTTACACTATTGGAGATGCGGAGAACTTGATGGAAAGTGCTGTCTGTCGTGTCATTCGGAGTTTACCTGGCGCTTTTAGGTTTAAAAAACTGTTTTAGGTTTTTTGTGTCATTTCCAAGCCACTTAAGACCCAATGTTGTAAAGCAGTTTTTTTTTTTAAAGCAATTTTTTTTTTAGGCTATCATAATTTTTTATGAAGATCATGCAATCATGACCATGCCGATTACAGTATGTCACTCAGGCTTCACTAACGTGATTGGTACCATAGACTATAGGCTACCATAGACTGCCATCAAGGCCTCAATGAAGGGGATTATGTGAACAGAAAGGGGGTTCACAATGTAAATGTGCAGCCCAGTTACTATTGGGATTCTTAATATTCCAGATTAATAATATTATATCAAATAAAAAAAAGGCAGTTGACTAAAATCTTCCATATCACAAATGTGAAAGCAAAATGGCCAGGATCTGTGCATGACTTAAGCATTTTCAGAGATTCACATTTATGCACATTATTTGAAAGTGGTAAGGAAAGTTCCATAATTAAATATCAAGCTCACTGTATTACATACACTTATGCTGATCCTAACAGAACTGCATTTTTTCATAGGTGATTATGACATGTTCCCGCCTGCAGACAGGTGTTTTATGACCCCATTCCCTGACCCAAACCAGTTACAATGCAGCTCTAGCCAGGACAAGGGCACACAATGAAATTAACTTTGGCTAACTAAAGGGAAGATTTCAGTGTCTGAAAAGTCTGAGGGTTGCACACCTGACAGGGCCTGTGACATTGTTGCATGTGCCATATTACACAACATTGCCAAAAAAAACCCCACTTTTCATTAAATGTTGAATAAAAGACAAATATGCTTAGTTCCTTGAGTTTTATTTCAATTGTTCTTTGTAAAGAAAAGCCAGTGGTAAAGTGCCTGCAACAAGAGATATTAGACACATGCCTCATGCAACAAATAAAAAGGAAAAGTTGGCTATACACTGCCCAGCTGTAGGCCTATGTCTCCTCTGTCTGTGCAGACTCTTCTGTAGATGTGGAATCCTGCAACTTAAATTGCTGCCATAAAGCATACAAGTATAAATGAAGTAAAGTTATTTATGCACTTGCAGGTAGGCTAGTTCCTCCATATGACAGTTATCTGAGAGGGTTTATTCACTGTCCAGTGCAATGGAAACAAATGGACATTACAAAGTCTTATACTTTCTTTCCTTTGGAAAGTTAGAAAATGTCCACTTACTGCACATACTGTATTTCAGCCACCACTTTCTTGGGAACAGATACAAGTGTTGGTGTATTATGTAAAAGTGCACAAAAGAGGAAAACATTACAATGAACTACACTCGGGAAAAATGTGATCAATAACTCATGGCAAAATATTTCACATTAACATAAGTTTATCAGTTTTCACTTTCACAAGTCAAAGCAATTCATCATTACTCAAGATTTAACAGTTGAAATGACTATACGGCCTTAATTTACTGAATTTTACAGTGTAGGCTACTAAGATCTTTTCTTTTTTTTTCTCAGCCTTTTTCTTGGTTGCTTTTATAAACCGACAACCATTTATTTAACAGTGCCTTTTATAAAAGAGACTATAATATATAACAAAAAATTACCATTATGTAGAATATTTTTGTACTTCACTTTTATTTGTTCCCATGTTCTAGTGTGGTGACTCTGACATTACAATGAATAAAGTAATAATGCAATTATTAAAATACAAAAATATAGGCTAATAAGTGATAAAAACATCTAACATGGCCACTTCTAACGGATTTAAATTGTCTGCTACTTTTTGCCAGCCCTCTCTCCTGGCTTTTGCAGACTTTGAGGTGTTCCCTGGCGTTTTGATTAAACATAAAAATTCCGAATTAACTTCAACTATTAGTTCTTGCTCTGCTGCGGAGAAAAACTGTGCCCGCCCTTTGGCCACGCTGAGCAGCCAATAGCAGCGTTGCTGATCAATGTTTCTACTATCGATACATATCCCCTTTTAACCCAGCGCATGAACGCGCAATTATCTCAGATAACTCAATCCAGCTATACTAATCATATCCGGCAAGTGTGTTCGAAGAACCGAGTTAGCCAGATCATGATTAGCACGATGATATCATCTTGGATGTGTCATTTGATCTCGAATGTAATAAGCAACGTACGAAGAACGAGCCCCAGAAGAGAATGCCAAACTAGAACAGGAACAAACACCAGAAACACCACAACGTTTGTAAAATACACACTGATATCTATGGAATCGGAATAATAATCCTTTCCATTATAATTAGATGACACGTTTTATTCATATCAGATACACATTGTGTAAGTAGCTTTAAAGTTTACTCAATTCTTCTCCCAGTTCACTGACCACTTACTTTCATGTATTGCGGGAGAAGTGGATGAATTGACGTTTTGTAAATCCAACAGATCCGATTCTCTGAACTGTGGAACAAACTAACATGGCGGCGATCATCATTCAATTAGCGCTGTTGTGGTTGCGGTGTGTCACGTGACAAGCAATGATAGGCGCACCATGGAGGCGCACCATGGAAACAATAAAGTGACAGGTTCTAAATAACGGTCACCTTGAAAAACTGCTGGGGGGTCAGCCAGAATATTTAACCTATGTGAAAAGGTTAACCAAGGCGGGCGAAAGGTGCAAATCATAAAGGCTAGATTGAGAGTGTGCGTGTGACAGTACGCCCCCTCCCGGAAGGCGCAACCTAGTGCCAGAGGATGGAAAAAAGAGGAGGCTCTGGAGGAGGAAGGACGTCCGGGAGGAGGTCAAACAAAAAAGTCCAGGGTGGTGCTGATGGTGGTGAAGTCCTAGCCTTCAGCAGAGGAAGTTGATCGCTGATTCAGGCCACAGCTGAGACTGCGCGCCACGGAGGCGAGGAGGGAGGAGCCATGGAGATGTTGTCACTGGGAACGATCGGAGGCGATGATGAGGACTTCCCACATCCAGGGAGAGATGACTCCCAGCAGGCCCGAGGTGTTTAATCGCCACTGAGGGATTGATGGGAGATAGTGATGACTGGGTGGCAGGAGTAGCTGGGGACTGGAGAGGAGCTTGGACAGGCAGTACAAAATTCAACAAAAAATAAAGCAGTCTAAATAGCATTCTTGAGAGGTGGTGGGAGAGGGAGGCTGAGCGGGACCAGCGAGTTCTGGACATAACGGACTGATTCAGGCGGTAGCAAAGGCGGCAGAATATCAACCATGTGCACTCAAACTCATTGAAGGCGCAAACTCTCTCAAGCTGAATGAACAACACTCTCATTGAAGGCGCAACTCTCTCAAAAGCTGTGAAAACAGCTGTTTTTAATGCTCTCAGAGATTGCGACCACCGCTGTAGCGCCTTCATACCAACACCTGAAGAGAGGCTTCTTCCCGAAGAACACTCGCTCGTTAAATTCACTCTTGGTGACTGGATGGAGCAGGAACAGAAGAACAGCTTAGTTCCAAAGCGAAAAGCTGAATATACATTGCATCTGCTTCCATACACCTGCGCTGTGGTCCAGACTGCGAGATGCAAATCTCACATGCAAATGTCCATTGGCTCATTTAGTTTAAACTCGAAAGTGATTGGGCTCTCAGGCATGAACCCAATTCGTCAGTATGTTGACGTGATGTCGAACGTGACCATCTGAAAGGGAACTTTGTAGCCTTTCTTTGTTTGATAATTTGTTCTTATTTTATTACTGACTGCTTACTTGTCTTTAATTATGTTTTAATTTACATTAATTAGGCTAGTAGTTTTTTGCTGTAGTATCAAAATTGGAATAGAGAATTCTATCTAAACATTTGAACCACTGACACAATCCTTAGCAGTGAGCCCTGCTAGAGCAGCTCTAAATATGTGCGGTGCAATTAAATGATAGATAAAATATGATAGAGCAATAGAATGAACAGTGAAAGTAACAGAAGCTCATACAATACATTTTAACATGCTTAAGCATGAAAATAACTGAAGGAAATATATATTTACTTAACAAATTAAGCCAACTAATATGATTCATATTCTTTTGGTTTCTCTACCCTATTTATTAAAAGATTATAAGTGCAGTGAAAGTACAGGTATCGGTATAGGCAAGAACCAAAAATGAAAGTATCAGACTCATTCTGAAAAAAGTGGTATTGGTGCATCCCTAAGATAGATGAGGTTGCTGACATTTTATATATAATATGTATTTCTCTATCCCTGTTCAGGTCTTCTTGAGGAGGAGCGTTTAGCTAGTGCTCATCAGGCAGAGGCCTTCACAAGACAGATCCAGCGTCTGCAAGGTAACAGAGACTCTGAATACACAAACCCAAGATAATAGGAGGTTGATTTGAAGTTGTCCAACAGAAATATTTACTTATATGAATAGTATTGCATAATGCATTAGTTGACAAAGTATCAAAGCAAATGCCGTTTTTATTTAAAATATTTGTAAGGAAGGAGGTAAAAAAAAAAAATGCTGCCACATTTTGACTGAGTTTGGTTTATAAAAGTCATACGTTTCTTATTATCTCCCAACCCCTGTAGCCCAGCTTCGTTCTGTTCAGGAAGAGATGGACAGTCTAGAGGAGGAGAAGGAGAGCGAGCTTCTGGAAGCGCAGGAGGAACTGCGAACAGCACAGGAGGAGGTGCTGGTGCTGCAGCAGGCGGCGGAGGAGGCTGCGGCTGAAAGGGAGAACGACATCGCCAGTCTGCAGGAGGAGCTCTGCCGTTTACGGGCTGAAATCTCAAGACTGGAGAACACGGAACAGGAGTATGAGCAGGAGATCGTCACTCTCCGAGCGGAAATAGAGATGAAGAGCCAGTTCCGTCAAAAGCAGAGGAAAGAGGGTGAGAACAAAACACAGGACACAGCAAAAGAGCTCTTAGTCAGATTGTCAGGTTACAACATTTCAGAATTTTTCACTTTTTAATTTGATACCAAGTACTAACATAAACAACTTTTCATGACAACAGTTTAGCTTAAAACTGACTTAAAAATGTTAAAACTGACAGTGTTAAATGTTAAAGAAATGAAAATGATCCCATTAATTTACTCACCCTCAGGCCATCCTAGGTGTATATGACTTTCTTCTTTCAGCCAAACACTATCGGAGTTATATCAAAAAATATCCTGGCTCTTCCAAGCTTTATAATATGAGTGAATAGAGCCTGGGTTCTGAAGCTCCAAAAAGCGCATCCATCCATCCATCATAAAAGTACTCCATATGACTCTAGGGGGTTAATAAAGGCCTTTTTGTTAGAAAAATACAGTTGGAGCTGGGGGAGCTTACAAAATGGGAATTTTTAAAGAGAAATGTGGGAGGAGCTTGAGTTTGTTGCCTAGCCCTATTTGTTTGAACTGTTACCTAAGCTTACGCTACTCCTACATCCTACGTCGGGTCAGAGGTCACTCTTCCACCGAAACTAGACTCGCGTACGGCCATTACCAGAAGCCAGTGATCAAAGTTTATAAAGTTATAAATATGGATAATTTTCTTACAAAAATGCATCACTTCACTTCAAAAGGCATTTATTAACCCCCTGGAGCCGTAAGGATTACTTTTATGATGGATTGATGCACTTTTTGGATCTTCAAAAACTCAGACTCTATTTACTCCAATTACAAAGCTTGGAAGAGTCAGGATTTTTTTTATTATATATAACTCTGACTGTGTTTGACTGAAAGAATAAAGTGATATGCACCTAGGATGGCTTGAGGGTGAGTAAATGATGGGAAAATTTTCATTTTTGAGTGAACTATCCCTTTAAGTTGTTTAATCTTGGTGGAATAGATCTGCTACGCAATGGGTTAGGATAGGGTTGGTATGGACAAGTATCGACTTGCTACTGCCAGTAGATACACGGACATGCTGCTGTGAGCATGTAAGATATGCTGCTCCTTCATGAATAGACATGCATAAATCCCGTAGCAGATCTAGACAGGTGGAGCTGGGGGAGGTGGAGAGTTTTCAGAGGAACCGGCTTACAGTGAACACTGAACCAGACTATGTTGAGCAAGCAATGGAATAGAGGCCAATCCGCTTGTGCCATGTAGTAAATTATGTGATTGCTAGCAGATTGCATGTAACGGACCTATCAACTAGATATATATTGAAAATTAAATACAATATTTCTAAGACTTTTTAAAATAACATCTGTCACCAGATAACATGCAATCAGTATAGTTAAAATAATATAGTTAAATTAAAATACTAGTTAAATTAAAAAGTTAATGAAAATAAGTTACAGTACATACAAACACAACAGTCACAAATCAAATTTAAAACAGGCTATGCAGGTTTCAATAGAAAAAAAGGGACAATATATAAATAGCTTTTTTTTTCTTAAAAAGCTAATCCCTGGTGGAAAACTAGATACCCCAGTTTAATAGTTTTATATAATAATATTGTGTTTTATTATTACAAGCAATAATTAAAATAGCTCTTGGTCAGTTTATAAAACCTGACAGGTGAATAATTAATTACAATTAATGTGGAATACTATTGTTATAGTTTTAGAAACCTTGGCCCAAAAGCTAGAAACGAGGGTTCTGATAATCTCAAAACAAAAATTATTTCAATTTCACAATCAGTTCATTTATTTTAATTTTTTTAAGTAATATGTTTGTTTTTATTTAGACAATGTCTGAAACATCCACTAATGTCCATGTTGACATCATTTTGAAATCAATGCATGATACATTCACTTAATTTCTAAAGCTGGTTAGCGTCCTGCAGTGATGACCATAAATCACACTAGTTTTAATAAAGGGTGGAACCCTGAAGCATTTCAGAAACGTTTGCAGCCCTCAGTGTCCAGCGGGGAAGAGCTCCTGCAGAATAGCAGATGGTGTGGGTAATTGTCATTGTTATGTGAAGATGCAGTAAACTCTGACACTGAAGCTGTTGAGAGCCTGGATGACTACATGCGTCCCACTGGATGGAATGATTGTTCCAGTCAATGTAAGGCCAAGAACGGGGTGAAGAAAAGTACTATGTATTGGTCACAATGTGAGTAAAAGCATTTGGGGGGATGTGTTGTAAATTATTGAATTGTTATTTGCAGGTATGGAGTTAGCAGATATAAATAAGGTGGTTTCAGGTAAGCATTGTAAACTTACCTCTTTCATAATGTGCAATAATAAATAATAATAATAATAAAATAAAAAAACTCACTTCAGTCATTAATACAATTATTGGTTCGCCTGGACTGTATAGGGCTTAATACGTTTAGATAAGTATTCCATTCCATGAAGTGCTTTAAAAACATATATCAGAATCTTATACTGTATCCTAAATTGTACTGGTGGTCCTCCTAAAAAGGATAACAAGGGCGTAACATGATCCGTTTTCCCAGCATTCCTTAACAACCTTGTAGCAGCAGTTTGTACTAGCTGCAAGCGAGCAACATATGTTTGGCCCCAAAATTGGTTTTGATTTGGCTATTGCCCTTAAATAGTAGAAGCAATTATGAACCACCATTTTTATCTTTTTATCAAATATGATAGATGAGTCAAATGACTATACAATTTCTTGTAGGTTGCTTTGTTTAGAAAGTGTCTCTCTACAAACATAAACTAGCATTGTTAATTCCCATGTAAATCTATTTTCTTGCATTACTTGATCAGGTGATGTGGGTCAATTGATGGATGAATGTAAGAGTCTGAGGGAACAATGTCATGCACTGCAAGATGAAAACACAAGACTGACTCATAAATTGCACATGCTACAAAAGAGGAGGTGAGAAACTACACCTTTTGATACTCAAATGTCTCCAGTTCTGGCATTTTATAAAATCTGAAAGCATTTATCACAACTTTTTGACAAACTATTGTTGAAATTCTCTTTCCGTCATTGACATAATTCCTATTGAAACTGGAAACTGGGGCAGGACTTACCAGAATATTTTTTTTTTAAGAAATTGCAAACAGGCTTTAGTTTACAGCACAACCTGGCAAAGCATTCAGAGTTTGGATAATTGAGGGTGGAGGGAGATTCACATTCCATTAAACATTTTATTGGACAAAACTTTTCTATCAAATCTAACAATCTCATCATTTTTGATTGAATTTTCCAGAAAAGGATGAATGTTTAATATATATCTGCTAAAAGAAATAACTTTAGGAACATAACATTTAAATTCGCGATCAC
Source organism: Leuciscus leuciscus (assembly GCF_965113295.1). Classification (NCBI taxonomy): domain Eukaryota; kingdom Metazoa; phylum Chordata; class Actinopteri; order Cypriniformes; family Leuciscidae; genus Leuciscus; species Leuciscus leuciscus. The sequence goes on along the minus strand of NC_138724.1, from coordinate 9,609,870 downwards.
ATGTACGGGAGCAGCAGTACTGACCACACATTTTAGATGTGTCAGTGATGCTCAGGATCTGTTGCGCATCAAATCCTCTGACATCGGCCCGTCAGTCACCTCTTTGTACTGCTACCGCAGCAAGCCTAACCATGTCCCTTTAGGGGCTCCATAGAATGCGTTTCTCATTTTCCTTGCCTTTCTGTTCAAAAGACATAGATTATTCCAAAACTTTGGATTTGGATTTCATTAGAGCTAGGCAGACCAACCACACCCTAACCATACCGCTAAACATAACTCTATCCATTAGGTCCACAGAGGTGAAGCTGAACTAGGTCAAGCTTCACCCATTACATCCAGAGCTGGACGTCAATAGGCTCTGCAATGAGCACTACTTGTTCAGATTTGCCTCCATTTAGTTAGCAACACCCAACTTCCTATGATCCAGCAATTCCAGATGACGAATTCAAGTCCTGCTCTACATTTTTTCTCATTCCAGAGGCCGGTTCACTTGGATATACATCAAAATAGGGAAGAAAAGACTATAGCAATTTCCGTTTCATGCCGACTTGAACAAGTTTTAATAGCATGTACTGTAGACGTTTCACTCCTGTATGCATCTTGTTTTGGCTTTTATGTCACAGTTCAGGCAGTTCCTACATATCTCTTAAAGAAGAACAGGAAGAGACCGAAGAGGGAAACTATATGCAGTGTGGAACAGAGATGGAAACTGGAGGTTCTTATATGAGTGTGAATCAAATAGGCTCCAACTGCAGGCTGGTGGATGCGGGTATCCAGAAGAATATATCGTTTGAAGGCAAACCTATCACTCCCACTAGCTGGACAGGAGGTTTTTCAGAGATCCTCTCACTGAGAGATCAACTCAAACAAACAGAAGAGAAGGCCACACACATGCAGCGAGAGGTACACACCCTGATGTCCTTTTATATATATATATACTGTATTTTTTTTTTTTTTATATTAAATATTTCTTAAGAATATGTTCTCTACATTTTGCTTAATTGTGTCTTTTAGTGTGATGGAGTAAAGAATGAACTAGAAAATCTGCGGGAAATGTATGAGACCAGTCAGAAGGAGCGAGCGGAACTGGAGCTGGAGTTACTGCGCTGCAGGGAAGAGCTGGAGAGGGCTGCTGACGTAAAAGAGGTACATTGATTACCATTGGCCTACAAAAGTTGGCGAATACATACATATATATATATATACATATATATATATATACATATATATATATATATATATATATATATATAAAATATCTGAATGCAAGTCGATTTATAATCGTAAGTAATATAGATGAACCATCAGGTTTAATGAGGATTAATGTGATGTTAAATTAACAATAAACTGAATTCCACTTTATCCCTACATTTGATGAAGACAGACAAATTGAATATTGTTCCATCCTTCCAGAGCATTTATGAATGTTTCTACAAATATGGATACTTTTAAACAAAAACACGCTTTAAACACGCTTTTCATTATTGCACTATTTTTGTCATAACACAGAAGGATGCAACTCAGGTAAAATACAAATAACAAGTTTATTTGCAGGTTTGGCTGATAATTGAAGTAAGCAGGTGAGAAACTGAGAAATGGGTAGTTGTAGAAGGAATGGCAGTGGATAACAGTCTTATCTGTTGCAGATGCAGATTGTTGGTGATGGTGGACCGGATGGCTGAAGCTGAAGGCAGACAACTGATGTTGATGAGGTGATTAGTGACAGCTGGTGATGATTGTGGAATGAGTGCAGGCGGTGGACCAGGAAGGATTCTGGGAGATGTATTGCTGAAGGTGACCGGGCTGGTGACTTAGGATTGTGACAGTCCTCCCCCACCCCTCCCAGAAGGCGTGACCTCATGCCTAATAGAATCCATCCAGGGAGGGAGGGCGGGCATCCTGGTGCTGGACAGGATGGCCAGTGGGGAGCAGGTGACTAGGGCGGTGCCGGCAGGATAGGTAGCCTCCGGGGTGGCAGGTAGCTCAGGGGACCATGAAGGATTGGCCTCCGTGGCCTTGATACTAGGGCAAACAGGAAATTTGGGAAAAACCTTTCTTGTTGTATTAGGGCAGACAGAAAATTTGGGGATGACCTTCTTGGTCGTATCTGGGAAAACAGGGAATCTGTGGTCGTATCTAGACAGACAGAAGACTGGGAAACGTCCTTTATAGTTGTATCTGGACAAACTGCAAACTTAGGAACGACCTCCCTGGTCGTCTCTGGGCAAATTTGAATTACTGGGATGAATACCTCCACTTCGATACAAGTAGTAGAGCAGTGTGCGGTCCAAACACACATTATGGCCAACGTCATAACAGGGGGAACAATCATTGGTGTAGGGGTCTCAGAATCCTCTGGGCTTGGAAGTATCTGGCTGGGTTCTGGCATGATGGCCATGTTGGCTGGATTCTGGCGGAAGAGCAGATACTGGGCTGAGCTCAGGGTTGACGGCGAGCACGGGGCTCTGGTCAGGGGATGGAGCCTTCACCGGTCTGTACTCTGAAGTGGACTCTTTGTCTGGGGAGAATTCTTATACGGACTCAAGGAGTGGAGGTAAATTTAGAGGTAACTCACCGGTATGAGTGGGCGTTGATGCTGATTCAGGGGTTAGAGTGGGCTCCAATGTAGATTATTGGGCCTGAACGGGCTCAATACAGAATTCTGAGGCTAGAGCGGACTCATTACTGAACTTTGGGCCGTTTCTTCTTCCTCTGCTTCCTCCTTTGAGTTGAGGTTAAATGAGGCGCTGAGGCTTTAGTGGTCCTTGGACTTGGCTCAGACTCTGGAGCAGGCTCATGGGTTGGAGCAGATTCTGCACCGGGAATGGACTTGTCACTAAATGTCGGGGCTTGAGCAGGCTCGGGACTGAACTCTGGGACTGAAGCGGACTCTGGGATTTCTCACACTGGAACAGACTGGGGAGTTTCTCACAGTGGAACAGACTAGGGAAGATGACTCACTGGAACAGACTGGTGAATTTATCTCACTGGAACAGGATCAGGAATTTCAATTACTGGAACGGATTTGGAAGCGGATTCTGGATGTAGGGACCTGATAGGGGAAGATGTCTTCAGGGCCTTCCAGACGGAAATAACCGCAGGATTCGCCGCTTTCACAACCAGGTCTGCGCTGTTCGATAGCATCTTCCGGGCTCAAGGGAATACTGGAGACTCAGGCTTGGCGGGCATGACGGCTGGAGACGCTTATGCTCGCATGAGGAGTGAAGATGTTGAAGGACTTGTGAGGAGTTCGGTGGTGTTTGGTGGCCCAATGGACAAAACCTCTGATGCCAGGATGGCTGGAGGGGATTGGAGAGAAAGCGATTGAGTGGAACTGGCATCTTCAAACTCACCAACATTGAGGGAAGAACCACTTAGCCACAGCACATAATCAATATAGCTCTCAAGGGAACAAGTGGTAGCTGACGCCGGTATCTGCTGATAAAGATGGTCGTTCAATCCTCTCCGAAATATGATCTTCATGGTACCATCAGTTGGAAAGCTCAAGAAATTCCTTTACGTAATCCTCAACTGGACGACCATCTGGGAAAATGGAGATGAGCAGATTCGCTGGATCACAAAGGGTGAGGAAAAGGCCCATAGTTGGGTCTGGTCTTCTGTCATAAAACAAAAGGATGCAACACAGGTAATATCCAAATAAGTTTAGGTTTGGCAGACAATTGAAATAAGCAGGAGAGAAACTGAGAAATGGGTAGTTGTAGAAGGAATGGCAGTGGATAACAGATAATCTTATCTGTTGCTGATGCAGAGTGTTGGAGATGGTGGACTGAATGGTAGGGATGGCTGATGCGAAAAACTGACATTTTGGTGCTTTGTCGAGATCCTGAAGCGTAGATGCTTCAAAACACTGCTCCAAAGCGTGATTCAAAACACCCATGTCACGTGACTACGGCTAAATTAAGCTTTGGAGCGTTTCACAAGTGTTTCGACAGGTGGCATACCTGCCGAATCCGCGTTTGATTGACAGGGTCGGGAACAGAACACACAATCAAACATCAGTCTCAACCTACTCCCACAAAGTTTTAAAGTGAAGTTAATGCATCTTCACCTCATGGGTTTTTATGAGAGGAGAGAGATTTTGAGATAGCGGATGTTTTGCGATATATTGACATATTTCTAGTGGGATTTGGTTAGTTATATTTAGGCTAGATTTAAATTTACATAGGCTGTATTGACTGATAGGCTACCGACTGACAGATAGGATATATAGTGACACATTAATATATAGACAGATAGATAGGCAGACAGACACATATATATATATATATATATAGATAGATAGATAGATAGATAGATAGATAGATAGATAGATAGGTATTTTTCTCATTTGAATGTCCTTGCTAAAAAAATATCTGTCCATGCCAGCAACAAGTGTCCTTTGTGAGGAGATTTTTTTTCAAAAGATGGAGAAATTATATGTAAAAAAAGAAGTAGGCTGAATCCTTCGACAGCGAAGCAATTCATATTTTTGAATAAAAAATTTGTAACAAATGTGACATTGTGGCTTTTATTAATATTCATTTTTCATGACCAAAACAACCTTATTCACAACGAGGAGCTACAGGTTACAAAAACCAAGCTCATGTAGTTGTCAGACAGATGTTAAAAACTAAACACATTAAAACAACACAAGAATAAAAAAACAACAAATTTTTAAATGGCTTGTTGTCAAGGTTGTTTAAGATCAACACGTGCAAGTGACCACTAGGTGTCAACGCGGAGACGGGTGTTGGATTGTTTCGAAGCTTCGACACAATACGGCACATTTGCTTCAACTGTTTCAGTGTTTCATGAAGCCTCGATCAGCCCACCACTACGAATGGCTGAAGCTGAAGGCAGACAACTGAAGGTTGAATTGTACAGGTATGTATCTCTCAGGTGAGTTTCTCTCCGGTGAGTGGTCAGCTTTGAACGACGAGACCAGACAATGTGTGTGCATGTGTGGAGTGTCCTTGTATGTGGTGCCGAGTCGATGAGGTAATTAGTAACAGCTGGTGATGATTGTGGTATGCGTGCAGGTGGTGGACTGGGAAGGATTCTGGGAGATGTAGTGCTGAAGGTGACAGGGATTGTGATTTAGGATTGTGACAATTTTTGACTTACACATTTTTTTGTAATTAATTATTAATTTTGCTCAATACGTTTGTACTAAAAGAGGGCCAGCTATCCAAATTAATGAGAGCCTAATTCTTCTACTTTACAGACATAGGGCAGGTCAGATAGTTTGGAGGTTGTGTGTCAGAGAGTGAGTGAAATCATTAGCAATGTATCAGCAAGTGATGATTTCAATGAAACGGGATGTGACAGGTGCAAAGAAAACAGACCTTCCAGGGGATGTTCATTTAGACATGATTGTGTGCTCACCAAACGACAGTAAATTAAGTGAGATCATTATTCCTAATCATCACTCACCAATAGGTTGATGACTTCACCTGTTTCCTCTGCTATTTTGAAATCCATTTCACATGTTATCAAACTCTGCACACCACATGATTAAACATTAAGGTCAAGGACACCTTTGCCCTTTGGCTTCCATATTTAGTATGTCCCTTTTTTGCTTTAATGACAGTAGCACTCGTGCTGGCATGGACAAAACCTGATGGTCCAGCATGATTTGAGAATGTACCAAAGAGCATCTTGGGTCCCACTTTATATTAGGTATCTTTAACTACTGTATGTACTAACATTTAAGTTAATCATTTGATATAATGCACTTATTGTGTACATACATGTCTTTATATAAAAAAAAAATACAGTAACAATGTATTTTACAGTGTCCTTGTTGCATATGTTACATGTTCTTAATATAGTATTAACGTCTGGGTTACTATTGTAACCCCTGTTCCCTGAAGGAGGGAACGTAGACGTTACGTCAGATTTGAACTGACGAATTTGGATCTCAATTGAGAGTCCAGTCATCTTCGGGTTTAACTAAATGAGCCAATGTACATTTGCATCACAAACTCCACTCTGCGAAGCTATATCTTCCTTATATAAGGAAGAGTGCATGCAACTCGCATTCAGGTTTGTGCTGAGACTATTGGATAACACTGGGAAGGCGTACCTATAGAAAGGGATGCTACGGAGACCACATATCATGTGGGAATTTACATATATATGGACTGGCCAGCAGGGCAGTACATATTGAAGGTCTCTGGAGTAGCTCCGGCCTAGTTAGGGGGGAGTCAATATCGGCAGAGACACTTCAAGGCATATGCGTGCCTCGTAGAGGGCGCTCTCGCTGAAGTGATGGTGTCTATCAAGTCATGTCCAGAGACCACACGTGGAGGTTACAGATGTCTGGATGCGAGAGCCAAAGGGTCGCGAGGAGCATGAGTTCTGAAAACCAGGTCCGGTTGGGCCAGTAGGTCTGGGCCAGTGTCTGTGCAAGTAGGCTCACTGGGGGAAACGTATACTTGCGTGGGCCAGCAAATCCGTGTCTAAGGTCCTCTTGGTCAGAGAGGAAAACAACTGGCAGTGGGACGAGTCCGGAGTGGCAAACAGGTGTACCCGTGTGGCTCCGAAGCGCCTCCAGATTAGCTGGATTGCCTAGGGATAGAGTCTCCATTCTCCCGGAAGCATAGGCTGTCATGAGAGCTCGTCGGCTGCACGACTGAGCATGCCTGGAATATGAACGGCATGAAAGTGACCTCAGATGTTTCTGACTCCAAAGAAAGAGATGGCGGGTGAGTTGCGACATGTGACGGGAGTGTAGACCTCCTTTGTGATTGATGAACGTAGTGGTCGCAGTGCTGTCTGTACAGACCAGTACGTGCTTGCTTTGAAGCGACCCAGAGCAAGCTGTACTGCTAGCAACTTAAGGCAGTTGATGTGCCAATGCAGTCGGGGTCCTGTCCAAATGCCCGAGGCTGCATGCCCGTTGTACGTGGCTCAGCAGCTGGTGGTGGAGGTATCTGTTGAGACAACAGCAGAGACAGTTCTAGGGGAACTCCTGCCCGCAGAAATGAAGGGTCTGACTAAGGGCTGAAGGTTTGGCAACAGGCCAGGGTGATTGTACCCGGTGCGAGCCGTGTTGCCACGCCCATCTTGGATCTTGGCCGTGAAGCCAGTGCTGAAGTGGCCTCATATGAAGCAATCCGAGCGGCGTTACTGCGGCTGCGGATGCCATATTCCCCAGGAGCCTCTGAAATAGTTTCAGTGGAGCCGCCGTGCAGCCATTGAGCAGGTTTAGGCAGTTCAGCACCGACTGAGGCCGTTCCTGCATGAGGCAGGATGTCAGGGTGACAGAGTCCAAACTTGACAGGGTCAGAACTACCCTCATGCAGCTCTTTGAGTGCCTTGGCCTGGTATACTTGCAGGAGGGCCATGGCATGCAGGGCAGAGTACTACAGTTTTTAATGTAAGTACATAGTAGTTAAAGACAGATAATACAAACTTGGACTGAGTTTTTCAGTGCAAGAAAATTTGATTACTGACCTAGAAATAGTGCAATATCATAAATATTGAATCCCAGATATATTTTCTACACAGTGAGATACACATAGCTAGGTGAACGTGTGTTTGAGCTTAGCTGGAGACTAATGATCACTCAATCTGTATTATAAAAATAAACAAATTAATAAACAAATAAATAAATACATATGTATGATATAATATTACAATCTAGTCCATATTCAATATTAAAAATAGTGCACTATTCATTCAGCCATTACTTTTGTTCTCATTTCTTTCCAAGATATCTATCATGTCATAATCACCCAGTTTCTCTCATCCTTTCTAGGAATGATGCTCATATAAACCACTGATTTGTTGCTGGCGGTCTGAACTATATCGTATAAAGAACAAAAGGTAATATTAAACATAGACATATTGTTATTTATATGTTGGTCTTAATGGTGTTTTTTATGCTATGTTTTGTAAAAACAAACTTTATGCTTTCTAATGACTTGAGTAAATTAGACTTAGACTTCATATTGTTATATATTTATTTATTTTGTTTATTATAACAAATAATCTTGCTTTGAAAACAGGAAACACTTTAAAATAATAGTCATACTGTTCAGTGAGAAATGTGATTTATTGTGTGCCAGATTATTAACATGCCAATTACTTTTTTCCTACCTACGTATGTTCTCCCCTGATGACAACCACAAACATCAATATGATCAGCACTCATCACAGCCTCTACAATAACATCTGGAGCTCTGTTTTTTCTGTGTCCTTTTGTCTTTTCGCAATAATAACCAAGACAAAAAGTTCCCACTTTTTTTCAGCCTGTTCTGAATCGCACATGACTGCTCTTGGAAGAATTCAAAAGCAGCGACCGCTTACCTCTGTTATATTCTCTATTACAATTTTTCCTATAATATTTCACATGTGCTTTATATTAGTTTAGCAAGTAAGTTTTAATAATGTTTTTGATTTATTCACCATAGCTACTGATTGTGTTGTGTTGTTGGCTTAAATATATTCAATATCATGATAAGACTACATTGATGAATTCTTCCTAATACGAGATGAAGTGCAAGAAATATATTAATTGTAACAGGCCAAAACAAGCACTGTTAAGGAGGTCCAAATTGGAAATCAAATTTAGAGTTTGTGAAAAATTTATGAAAAAAGTAAAATAAAATAATAAAATAATTACTTTTAAAAATACTTAATTATACTGTTATAATAAGTATTAAATAATACTTAATTATTTTACACCTTATTTTATGAAATTTTACACAATGCAATTGGTTTGCAATAACTGCTACAATCTGTTCTTTTTATATTTTTATGCATGTTACTGCATGAGACAACACTATATAGTGTCATAACTTATTGTATTTAGATTTGTACATTGATAAGAAGAATGTTATTACAACAAAATGCCCCCTTAATTGTGAACTGAACATCATTAGTCAACAAACAACGCACATCATTTAACTGTGGCATCCATTTAGTTCATAAACTCCCAAGTTAACTGATGTAAAAAGTAAATGTAACCTCAAATTTAGTAAATAGTTCAAGAGCTTACAGAAACCACTTTAGTGAAGATATGTCAGGCTACAGAATTTAAATTAAACTGAGGTTGGGTTGTTTCCTCAAACACCTGCTGAAAATGTACCTTCATTACATTCTTTGGATCATTGACACATGCACCAAATTCAGTAGTTTTCTATAGGGTTCTACAGATGGCCATTCATAAAGGGTCATAACTGTGACCTGTTCCAGTCAATTAAACCTTAACAAATCTTTTCTTAAGTCATCTGAAATCTCTTTTCATCATGTTGAAACAGAATGACATTATTTTGCAGGTTATACAATTTTGTCAAATCTGACCTGGCCTGTTTGGAACTCTTTATCAAAGCCTTATTATCAAGAAAGTTCACATATTATTTACTTTTCCCATCAATGACCTTGATTGTTTAAACCCTTTGTTATATAAAGATACAATATAATTTATATAACATTTATTTGAACACTTTGATGTGGTGTCAATGACTGACACTGGGGGTCGCACCTGTGAGCCCCAAACACCTCTGTTACTTTGAGAAAAGGCCAATGAGTATTGGCAAATGGAATTTGTTTGCCACTCCCCTGGACATACGGATATAAAAGTGAGACGGTGTGTATCACTCAATCAGGTTTGTGCTGGGGAGCCGAGTGAGTGTCATCTATCCGATGGAAAGGAAGTGAATTGCTGGTGTGATGGCGCATTGCAGTGGTCTTTCTCCTGGTCCAAAAGTACAGAGTTCCCCTTTGCGCTTCAGCAAGCCTGAAAGATCAGTTTTCTCTAAAAGAGCAAGCACAGATGTAGAGTGTTTTTTAAAGATGCCTTTCCGCTTGTGTGTTTCTGATCAATATCTCTCGTCTTCGGACAGCCACAATCTTTGTGTCTGTGTCGCGTGTCTTTGTGAAAACACGCCCTAGACAGCTTTCGTGGATGCTCATATCCTCATTGCGAGAACATGACCATGGCTGCGTTTCCATCGTGACTCTCTTTTCTGGTTAGAGAGAGAGTCTCCTCAGTTGCTTGTCCAGGTCCTTCTGCGATGAACAAGGCTGCAGCATTGCAACCGTTGTTGCTCCTGGATAACTTTGACGGTGTGTCACATGGCACACCTGATTTTTCATTCGGGGCTCTGGATGAGGAACAACTATCGATAGGACTCGGCTGGACTTCCACCCTCGGGTGCAGTAGCTCAGTCTGAGTCTGATGCAGAGTTGGCAGCCATGCTTTTCTGGACTGCCACGGCTGGATGATTGGTTTCTGGGTTCAGGGTGTATACGGGATGTTCCACAGGTGGAGTGTGTGGTTGCTGTGTACAGCTGTGAGAGTCCCCGTGTTACGAAGGACTACACAGCTTGCGTGGGGTGTTGGGTAGGTTATAATGTTGCAAGTACACTTGTCACCTGCATCCGCACCACCAAAACCTCGTAACACGGTAGAGATGCGCGGATCAGCTCCAACGTCACCCGAATCCGCAGCCAAAAACAAATCACCCACCTGCACCAATAATTATCTCTGATTTAGATATCCACACCCGACCCACACCCGATGGTCAAATTACAATTATTCATGTTACACGGGATGTAAGACCTTCAACAGAGGACTCTGCGACGCTAGAGAGCTGATGAGCATCTCTAATGGTAAAATACACTGAGGAATGCTGCTTTTAAATTAACATTTATTTTAAACAAATTTTCATTTTCTTAATGTCATAAACACAAGATTAATAACCGCGATCCGCGCATCACTATAACACGGTTCAGGTGTTGTAGCGATTTCCCCGGGGGACCCATAGTGTCAGTCATCTGCACCACGTCGAAGTGACTGACAGATAGGGAACATCTCGGTTACTATTATATCCTTTGTTTACTGATGGAGGGAACGAAATGTGGAGTCCTTCTTGCCACAACTCTAAACTGCCCAATGAAATGGGACACTGTCTCGGCTCCTCAACATAAACCTGAATGAGTGATGCATGCCGTCTCCCTTTTATATCCGTATGTCCAGGGGAGTGGCATGCAAATTCCCCTCACCAAATCTCATTGGCCTTTTTGCAAAGTATCAGAGGTGTTTGGGACTCACAAGTGCGACCCCCCTAGTACGTCTCGTTCCCTCCCTCAGGGAACGAAGGTTACAATAGTAGCCGAGATGTTCTTGGGTGAGTCAGCCAAAAGTCAGCTGAGATTATCAAAGCCTAGCAACAAATATATTTATTTTTTATTTTTATTATTATTATCATTATTAATAGTAGTATTAGTAGTATTGAGTTGTCACAGTGGTACCAAAACAGTTGTATTTAAATATGTAAAATTTCTAGAATATTTGTAGACTTTGAATAGTAATATACAGTAGATGAACCATCAGGTTTAATGGTGATTGATGTGGTGTTAAATTAACAATTAACTGAATTCCACTTTATCCATACATTTGATGAAGACAAACAAAAAATGTTCCATCCTTCCAAAATATTTGTGTTTCTACAAACATGGGCCCTTGTTGTGCTGTGGACACTTTAAAAAAATAAACTCTCTTTAAACACACTCTTCATAATTACACATTTCATTTGTACACTATCAATGTCCAATTCTCCTGTGATTTTTATATAAATAATATAAAATGTTTATATAACATCTGATTTTTTTTTCTGAAACATCACAAACTTCAAGAAAAAAAGATCAACTGTTAAGGCTACTTTCATTTTGTATCCTAAATGTAATCATATTTTTGCACTTGTTGCACAAAATTGTTGATTGTGGTATTATGCCTCAACAAGGGACAGTATAGTAATCTGTGTAAAAGATTATATAAATCATTTTCACACAATAAAAATGGTTTGTAATTTCAATCATTTGTATTTTGCTCTGTGTTTGGATATTTTTTTTATGTTCATATTTTATGATTTCTAAGCTCTGGGAAAAGCATAAAACAAAAATATTATTATAATATAAACTTTGTGTCATGTATGTATGTGTCACAGGAATCCTCCCCACCAGCCATCACACCCTCAACACCTGGGTGCATGTTCAAGCTCAAACCGCACAAGGTTTTGCTACGGTTTCCGGGTTGAACGATGTTTCCTGGAAACGGTGTACAATGGGGTTTGAGATACGTTTTCTCTTGTTTGGTGGGTGTGTCAAAAATGTCAGCCCAATCAGCAGCAACATGTATATAAACCACGGTATTAAAGAGACAGCTTGCGCAATGGGTCCAACAATTGAAGATATTAGAAGACATGTTTGTCGTAAGAGTTTTATAGTAAAAATATAGCATATCAAGAGTGACCAGCAATAATGAAAAGCCTAATACTCACAATAAAAATAATAAGGTCACATAGATCATAACACAGTCTTGAAGGTAAGAAGTGGATTATCCTTCACCTGAAATGCGAGACAAATTTTGGATCACAATAATTAGGAACCACAGTTTCCACAAATCCCCTCACTCGAATGGGATGTTCTCTTTTATTCTGGACGGCAAGGGCAGTGACTGTAACATCAAGCGTATTTTTCAGCATTAAACACGTATTTATACCGATTTCATCAGGCTCCGACATTTTTTCAAAAAGAACACAAAGAATGGCCTTCTCAGCTGACATAGTTGCAACTCTTGCGTCATCAGAACAGGGTGTTCAACGCACCACCGTTTCCGTTTAAAAAAATGTTTTGCAACTTTTTGTCGGGGCTGAACGCAGCTCTGAACACCCAGCTCCACCCATCCGATCCTAGTCTCAGCCTCAGGCGTCATGCCCACAGACCGTTGGCTGAACGTCTGATGCATATGGCACACTTTTCTGGAAACACTTCAGGAGTTTCGAAGTCGCGATCTGATTGGTTGAAATCCACAGGATGTCCAGGAGACTTGAGTGTCGCGTTCTTTATCTGTCAGCCTGGAAACAAATGTCATGACGCCAAAACCCCTCGTGGAAGAAGAAAGCCGTTGTTTTTACAACTGTGACAATGAGCGCTTACCACGATCAACTAAACGCTGTATTTTCAAAAGTATGTGAAGTTCTCGGCTCCATTGATGCAGTAAACTTGCACAAGGTTCTTGAATGAATAATTTATTAGATGCACGCCAGTCTGTTATTGTAGGGACATCAACATTATATTGTCACGACCCTAAATATGACGCGGTACAAAACAAACTGTGATTGGTTGTGTTACATGTCAGTCAAACGTCCTCTTGGGCGGCCGGTCCTTGGCCAAGAAATGCTGCGATAGAGTCCAGACCTTCTGCCGTCAGTCTGAAGGTCTGGCTATGCGAGACTAATCCGATCCCAATCACCCGAATTCTAACGCAATGCACCTGCTCCAGCTCATTACCTCACCCTTCTTAAACCATCACTCTCCACACTGTCAGTCTCGTCTCGTTGTTGCTACTTACGCTTCAACTCACCTGGCTACCCACCTGATACTCATTGACCCGTTTTGCCCATCTTCAGTCATCCTTCTTCTGCCATCCGTCATCTGTCTCCTTCACCCAGCGCTTCATGCTCCCATCTCTCTCTGCAAAACAGGAAAGCACAATCAACGTCCAGCTAAGTGTCTGCAATCTCTCTGACTGTCTCATATTGACCATAAATCCAAGCTCTTCATCACTCCAAACCTGCAAATACATTTTCCAGCTTGTTGAATTACCTGTGTTGTCTCCTTCTGTTGGTATCAGTATGTGTGTGTGTGTGTGTGTGTGTGTGTGTGTGTATGTATTAAAGCTGGGGCCGAGATGGGTCTTGTGCATGTTGCCCACTTGGGTCCCACCTAGTACCAAGTGCAATCCTACATGAAATTCATCTGGGCAATTAACATGGGCCCGGGCCATTATGTAACCCACGGACAAACCCATACAGAGCCCATTTTTCAGCCCATTTCATACCCATATGGGCCCCACATATCAATATTGGCTGGGTATATATATAATTTTGGTCACACTTTAGTTAAGGGTCTAATTCTCACTATTAACTAACAATTAACGACAACTTTTGCCTCAGTAAACTCCTAATTGCTGCTTGTTAATAGTTAGTAAGTATAGTTGATAAGTTTAGGTTTGGGGTAGGATTAAGGGATGTAGAATATGATCATGCATTAATATGTGCTTTATAAACAGTAATAAACAGCCAATATCCAAGTAATATACATGCTAATAAGTAACTAGTTAATAGTGAGAATTGGACCGTATACTAAAGTGTTACCATAATTTGAATGCACAAGGCAATCAGAGTATTTAGACAGACCATATATGTTTATATGATCATGCATGAGAATAATCCTAAATAATCATCAAATAATAATACATTTATTTGTGTTGCGCTTTTCATAGTACACATATTTTCAAAGCAGCATTGTAACTGTCAGCATTGGTTGCAAATAACAAGGAGTGAAGAATCTAATTGCAGCAGTTTAACGTTTAATAACAAAGAAATTCAAAACAAAATACTTGAACCAAATTTGAACACAAATTAACTGGAACAGAACAACCATCACACATCGACGAGGACAGACAATGATTTGAAAGAAACACAGGGCTTATATGACCAGACAAACTAATCAACTAAATGATTAACAGGTGCATAAATTAAGCAAACAATGAAAAACAATGGAAACAAACTGAAAACCAGTGCTGTGCTTTTCATGCTCTTCCCCCTTTTTTATTCCCTTTCTTCTGTCTCGTTCACTCGGAAGTACGTCATTGCTTACGTTAAATAAAACGCCCTTAACCCTTGATCACATGGAATCCGCAATGGAGCTGATTTATTATTTACAGTTTTTTTCCTTATGAATTGGTTTTACGCACCATTCTATAGGCCTGTATGTATGCTTGGGATGTTGGAGAAAATATAAAAATTACACAAACAAAAATTACAACAATACAACAAACTATAACAGTCAGCTTAAGGTAACTTAATGTCAAAATAACTCCAGTATCATACACTATAGTTTTGTGGGGTGGGGGTAAATAAAATGCCACCAGTTGTGATGTCACAATCATGTTGCATTGTGGTCTATGGTTCTACCTGAAGTGTACATGTTGGGTAGACTCTGTCCCTCTGGTGGTAGGGATTTCCCCAAGGGGAAGTGCTTAGGGAAGTTTGCAAGTGTATGTCTAAAAGTGTTAAGAGTTAAATACAGCCCAGGAGGACACAGAGCTAAAACACGTGACAAACCCTGCATCCAAAACAGAAACAAACCCAGATAATCCCTTACAGTAACACAGTGCAGAGATTTTCTCTTGATTTTTTTTCAAATGAAGGGGTGCAACATATCTTATATTATTAGTGTTAATATCATTGCTTCACATTCAAGAATACAAACTAAATTAACTTTTAGTTTTAAATTAACTAATTAATTTTTTGGATAAAATTAACTATTACATTACATGAATTGTTTTACAGTCCGGATTGTCCAACGGCAAATAGAGATCTCTAACTCTGGTAACAACTTTTTAAACAAACTTCTAGAAGACTTTCTAAACACCTCATTTGTGTATTGTGCTATATATTTGTATGATACCGAAAAATATAAAATGTAACTTTCTTTTAGATGTTCTTTTAGGATCTTCTGAAAAATAACACTATTGTTAGAAAGTGAGGTATCACATTCATCATGTGTTTAAGGTTCAAAAGAAATATGAGACTTCCTGGATGCCACTGCACACTTCAATACCTGATATTTATTTATATGTGTCATAAATTGTCATATTAAATTCAAGCCAATTCATGCTGGCAGGTATGTTGACTTGGGCTCTTCTTTTACAGAAAATTAGGTCAGACTAAGGCATAAGAAGACAAATCAAGCTGGAAGACCATCTGAAACCAGCTGAGACCAGCAATTGTTGGGAAGTGTTTTTTTTTCCTCAACAAGGAAGAGCTGCTTATGATCCATCTTTAAACTACATTGGCAATAATCTGTGTTTGTGAACCCTTTAAAAATATCTACATTTCTACATTGGTTGCTTATAAAATGTAGTCTGGTCTTCAGTAACAATTATAGACTGACACAATCAAAGCCTCATCCCAACTGTGAAACATGGCGGAAGGGGCATCAGGGTTTAGAGCTACCTCAGAGTCTGGACACGTCACAATCACTGAAAGAACAATAAATTCAAAAGTGTATAAACAGTCCATTACTTCAAGCTTTAGAGAGGCTGTGTGATGCAACATGACAATGATCCAAAGCAAACAAGCATTCAACAACGAAAGAATGGCTGAAAAAGAAGAAAATGTGTTTACCTGAAGCCAGAAAATGTGTTTACCTGAGGCCAATTGAGATGTTGTGGTAAAGAGGGCTGTGCTATCAAGACACAGTACAACTGCTACTAAAGGAGGATCTAAGTCACTCAATTCTAGTGCACTTACTTTGTCCAGCCTGCCTTATACAGTATATCAACGATCACTCAGTGTCTTCAATACAATTGTATAACTGTTTGTTTGTTCTAACAGGTCTTTTGTGTATCAACATTAATAAGAAAATCAGTCAGTGTGCTGATCAAATTTTGTCTGAAAAAGAAACCCCGGTCTTATTATTTTATTGTCTCTTACAAGATAATATTTTATTGTCACTGGAATTTTGGGTTACAAAAGAGATTTTAATGAGCGTGTGAAATGCAGGTTTAATCATTTGGTGTGTCACTGATGTGTCAGTAAGTCAGAAGTGTTTATCTAAATCTGCCATGCTGAGTCACTTTGTCTGGTCATTGCTCTACACAGAGGGGACAGCCCAAAAATACACATGGGTGAACACAACACTATTGCAATTCAAGACATATACAATCAGAGACTATAAATGAACAAGAACATTGACCTTCTTAGAACATTTCAAGATGAAGTAACAAATCTTAACATACACAATCTGCTAGCCTACATGTTTGCATTTTTTTTCTTTTTCTAATAAAACATTATTGATTCCCTCGAGACTATGTGATGTTTTAGGCTACATGATGTTTTACTTTGAACACTTGGCACTCATTTACTCCCTAAACAGACCAATATCAATTGCTGTCACATTACCAAACCACAGTAAAGTGCTTGAGCACATGCCATGCTCTGACTGGATTAAAATTTGAAAGCATTTTCCGTCAGGTGACACCTGATACCAGTCACAGTTTAAAGGCTTGGATAGAGGGATCCCAATGTCCTTATAAAAAGCACTTAACATTTAGCCTAAGTATTGGGGTTTTTTTTTTTAAGACAACTGACAATGAATGAACAAGATTTCTGATTGATCTTGTTACAAGCGTATTTAATTTATCATTTGTATAGAAATACAACTTCTGCTTGAAATTTCAGAAAACATGCAAATTTCACATGCTCCGTAAAAAGTTTTGTAGGTGTAAACTAATGTAAGAGAGTAGCGTAACACACATCCAAACGTTGACAAGACTCGACAACAATGAACAGAAACAAGGGAACTTAAATACAGGTGCAAAGCTGACAGTGATGAAGACTCAAATCAGGACACCATGACAACAAACTCTGGGGAAATAGTGCAAACAGGAAAACAGAGCCAAACTGAGTGAAACTGTGACAAATATAATATAATATAATATAATATAATATAATATAATATAATATAATATAATATAATATAATATAATATAATATAATATAATATAATAATACAATATAATATAATATAATATAATATAATATAATATAATATAATAACGCGGTTTTATTTTGTTAAGCCTATTCAAAAAAGTTTTAGCCAATTAATAGTAAAATTCCACGTTATTGATATTATCAATTATTGTTTGTAATATATAACAAATATAACAAAAATTTGTTAAAAACTATAGAGCTTAATAAAACATTTTGTATAAATCTTAAACTATAATATATTTTCATTTTTAATTTCTGAATACGAATCACATAGCCTTAACTAAATGGTCCATTCCCTTGATCCATTAAGATTTTTTACTAGGCTAAATGTTTTATTAAAATATAGTTAGCTTTTTTTTTTTTTTACTCATTTAATTATTTTTGTATATGAATAATATGTAACTTATTCAATTCATTTTATTGGAATTTTACAATGAATTGAAATGCGTAAATCTAGAAAAAATACAAACATTTTTGAGCGCATGTAGCCTATGTAGGCTACTTATTTACAGTAGAAGAAGCTGTTTGTAATTACATATAGTTCTTCATTCACTAATCATTTGTTATAACGACAGCCTATGTGACAAGCATAATGTAAAGTGTTGTGCCGTCACGCTCTATTTTTGCTGTGACTTTGTCATACAGGGCTGGTGAGCGCACAGTTTACAAATGAGAGGACTTTCACCCCGCCCACTTACTCCGATAGTCCAGAAATAAGTGTGTCTCAACTGGCCAATCACAGACTGTCTCATTTATTTCCACCAATCTGATCTATGATAGATATCCTTCAGAATTAGAAAACTAGTTCGTCATACTCCAGTTTACAGCATGACATCAGTGTGATGTAATCCCAGGGGTCCTGGGTGCATTTAAGCCCCCTTCATTCACCCTCTCTTCATTTCAAACTGAGTTTCACTCCTGCGAACTGTGGATCAGCAAAAGTGACTTTTTCATTTGTCATAAAGTGATATTCTTCAAACGCGAAGTGTCCATTAAGAAGAAGCGACTACATTTGACAGGGCACTGAGAATTAAAAACGGGGACTGGCCGCCTTGTAAACCGTAAATCGGATAATCTATCATCGTCTTGACAGAAGATCACTTTTCACAAGTAGGCTATATGTGAAAGTCTGTCTGTTTTTTTTTTTGTGTGTGTGTTTTTTACTTCATCCAAGTTTTGATCTGTTTAACAGCGAGCGCGCCTCTGACACTCTCCCGCAAAAGTGACGAGCTGTGAATTTCTTGCATTAGAAGTATAAAAGGAAGAGTCCATCATGAGCAATCACACACATTTAGACGATCTGCCGCCTCAATACTACCAGGGCACGGACCTTGGGGAAGAGGAAGAGGAAGAGATGCCAGCAACAGAGAAAGATCTGGCCGAGGACGCGCCGTGGAAGAAGATCCAGCAGAACACCTTCACAAGATGGTGCAATGAACACCTCAAATGCGTCAATAAGGGCATCACTGACCTCCAGAAAGACCTGGCCGATGGGCTCAAACTCATCGGGCTTCTAGAGGTCCTCAGTCAGAAGAAAATGTATAGAAAGCATAACGTCAGACCAAACTTCAGACAAATGAAACTGGAGAACGTGTCGGTGGCGCTGGAGTTTCTGGACAGAGAGCGAATCAAATTAGTGTCAATAGGTAAGTTCTGATTTAACTAGCCTAGTTAGACAGGAAAACACTTAAAGTTAAATACGTTTCTGTTTTTATATTTAAGTTCTATATCATTGTATTGACACAAACATTTAGTTAACACTTTAGATTTGAGAACCCATAGTCACTATTATCTAGGATTTTCCATAAATTAACTCCTAATTGCTTATTGATAGTAAGCAAGGTTGTGGTAGTGGTTATGTTTAGGTATTGGTTAAAGGATCTAGAATACGATCACGCAGAATAAGGCATTAATATGTGCTTTGTAAGTACTAAACGTCCATATGCTAGTAATATGCAAGCTAAAAAGTGAATAGTGAATATGTGTTCCATTATCTAAAGTGTCACTTACCAACATTTCTATTTAAACTTCAGCAAAGATCGTCCCAGTGTAGGAACAGATCCTTAATTTAACAATTTCACATGGTTGATGTTTAACAAAAATTTGTAGCCTACTTTACTTATTAATAAATGTGAATTATTCTTAAATTATTATTTGTTAATCACTTATTAATAGAAGTGAAGTTAGCATGCAAATGTAGTTGATATTACTGCTGTTTTTGTATCTCTGGTAAAGTTGACTGCCAAACCTCTCTCTCACACACAAGCCTACCCGTAAACATTATCAGCATTCAGATGCTCACTTCTTTACCTATCTAAAGTTCGGGTGTCAGGTCAGAGTCTGGGTGTAGTATTTCAGCACCATGTACACATTGATCTGTCAGTGAAATGGAAAATAGTTCTAAAGGGCCACAGCATGTTTGTTATATTTTTTATAAGGTGAAAGGTTACATTGATCTGTCTCTAGACATGCTGTAAAAACTTGTTGGAGTATTAATGAATACAGAGTAAATACTGCAGTTACATCACTGTAGGATTGCAGTTTATTGGTCAATGTTTAGAGCTGCTTTTGATAGATAAAGAACTGACTTTGTGTAAACCAGTTGTGTGAAGTTGTTTAGGAGACTTGACTACGTAAAGGGTTAATTCACTCACAAATGTATGTTTTTTTTTACTCACCCTCATGTTGTTTCAAACCTGTAAGACTTTTGTTCATCTTCGGAACACTAATGAAAATATTTTAATGAAACTGAGAGCTTTCTGTCCCTCCATTGACAGCTACGCAACTACCAATTTGACGCTTCAAAAAGTTCATAAAGAGATCGTAAAACTAATCCAAATGAATTGAGCAGTTTAGTCCAATTTCTTTTGAAGAGACACGATCGCTTTATATGATGAACAGATTGAATTTAAGCTTTTATTCACATGTAAAAATTGATCAGTGAAAACGTAAACAGAAGCTCAACTGCACTTGCCTGGACATGTGAGAACAAACCTCATTGTTTTTTTGCAGAAGCTCAAACGTTGATGCGTAACAAGAGAATGAACCTCATTGTTACTCGCACGTCAATCAAACATGCTTCAGCCTACATTTACTATAACTGATGTGTTAGTTGATGAATGTTTATATGTGAATAAAAGCTTAAATTAAATATGTTCGTCATATAAAGCGATCTTGTCTCTTCAGAAATGTAAGACTAAAACACTTAATTCATATTGATTAGTTCTATGTTCTCTTTATTAACTTTTTGAAGCATCAAAGTGGTAGTTGCATGGACTGTCAATGGAGGGACATAAATCTCTCAGATTTCATTCAAACATCTTGACAGAATGTTTATTTTTGGGTGAACTAAGCCTTTAACAGCCTGCAGTGTTATTTCTGAGATGCTAAATGTAAAAAATCAGTTTTCTTGTGATTGTCTTTGACCTGTGTAGACAGCAAAGCCATTGTAGATGGGAACCTGAAACTGATTCTGGGTCTCATATGGACACTCATTCTCCATTATTCCATCTCCATGCCCATGTGGGATGATGAGGATGATGAAGAGGTTAAGAAACTCACTCCCAAACAAAGATTGCTGGGATGGATTCAGAACAAGGTTCCAGAGCTACCTATAAACAACTTTAACAAAGACTGGAGGGATGGCAAGGCCCTTGGTGCTCTCGTGGACAACTGTGCCCCTGGTAAGTACACATTCTGACATTATCAGGTGTAGCTGTTTTCTTAATTTGACTTTGGCCATTTGTGTTTGGGTGAGGAAGTCCTGGTTAACAATCACATTTGTCCAGAGATTTCAGGTTCTCACGCTATATTCAATGCTTTGACCAATTTGATGGTTAACTTATTTTTTGATTTTTTAGACAAAAGGGCAAGAACACAAGATAATTAATTGTCATAAATAGAATTGATTGAGTTTCAGTGCCAATATAAAACGACACTGCCAATATAATTCAGTGCCAATATACAACGTACTTTACATTAAGTAATGTAATCAAATCATTAAATAGGAAATTAGTATATACAGTCTTAATAAAATTCTGAATAGTTTTGTGTGACTATCCTCCTTCCCCCCTTTCCTTTTAGAGAGCTTAACCCATTTTATTGTCATTAGGAAGAGAAATAATAACATGGCAATAATAATAAATAAAAAAAAGTAAAAAGTAAAAAACTAAATCATGACCTACTTCCTGCGCCATTCTTTGCTCACATGGAGCCGTACTTAGGAGAGGGATAGTGAAGTAAAGTGTTTACTTCAGTGTAGTTGATATGAAACAGTCCCTGTGAGACAGTCATGACCATACAGGGTGTTGCTGGCTTTTGACAAATCACAGCATTACCATTATCATTTTATATTTTGGATACATTATATGTTTCTTTTGACATTTTTAATAAACAATTTATAAAGAACATACCAAGTTTATGGGAGGCCTGATAACATAACTGATTTATAAATGTAGGTCATTATTGTTTCAATAAAATGTTTCCTTTACTTTTTAAGTATAGTTTGTGGCTTACGACCTCATTAAATGAAGAAGTGAAATTATTCACTCATACCAATTTAACTCTTTCTGTAGGTCTGTGCCCTGACTGGCAAAAATGGGACCCCAACCAGCCTGTTGCAAATGCTCGTGAGGCCATGCAGCAGGCGGATGACTGGCTTGGTGTGCCACAGGTGAACATCCACTCAACATTAACACCACTTGTTTATCCAATGAATTTTATACTCTACTTGAAAGTATAAAAGGAAGTCATAAGGAAGGTAGTGTCTAGGCATGGGTTTGTGTAAAATGTTAGTGTTTTCAGCACTTTGACACATAGTGGGTGCATGCTCCGTCATCCTCATGGGATAAGTGTGAGATTCCATGGATGGTGTAGCATGTGTGTCATAAATTCTTGAGGCTAAATTCCCTGCTGACTGTTGAGGGGATGTGGGAGGGGTCTGGCTCCTGGTAAATCCTGCTGGCTTGTTGAAGGCCGCTCTCAAACCTCGGCACTCTGTGGATAAATATAGTATCTGAAGAGATTGCCACCACCTTGTGATGGTAGAACAAATGTGATGGTGAAAAAAGAAATGCTGGAAGGGTGTGGCTTCTTTTTCCAATGTTTATGTCATCATAAACAGGCTTTCTGACTAGTTCACTAGTTACTTCTCCAATGGAAATTTGGTGTAATATTTTTTTTCTGAGCACATACATATGGAACTTGAAAGCAGTTATTAGTTAATGAGGCCCTGTATACTTAATTCTTAATTCATCTGACATGTATGCATTTTTGATCTCTAGGTGATAGCTCCAGAGGAAATTGTGGATCCGGATGTGGATGAGCATTCAGTGATGACATACCTCTCTCAATTTCCCAAAGCTAAACTGAAGCCTGGAGCCCCTCTTAAGCCAAAGCAGCTGCACCCCAAAAAAGCCAAGGCCTATGGACCAGGTGAGCAAACAAAGGCTTATACTGTACTCCAAGTTCAGTTGAAACATCACGAAAAATGTTTGTCACAAACACTAATAATGAGTTTTTGAGCCACACATACAGATTTAGTAAAAGGAATTTTAAAATAAGGGCTATTTATGCTGGATTTGCGTACTTTGCATACAATCAAGTATTCAATATGTACATTCTGAGTATTGCTGTTGTTGAAAGACTTAATATGTATGACAGTTCATTTTTATTTTTATGAAAACAGGTATTGAGCCTCAGGGGAACATGGTTTTGAAGCCAGCTGTATTTACTGTAGAAACACTGGAGGCTGGACTTGGTGAAGTGATTGTATATGTAGAGGACCCAGAGGGTCACACTGAGGAGGTGAGAAGTGACAGATATATTTCTCTAACATTCTGTAACTGTTGCATCAATGTGAAACAAACCATTTTAAACTAAAATCTATCTTTTAATTTTCCTAAAATTAAGGCTAAAGTTGTCGCCAACAATGACAAGAAAAGGACATTCTCTGTCACTTATGTGCCCAAGGTTGAGGGACCCCACAAGGTATGCATTAGTACAAAAACATAGTTGGTTGTACAGTGTCCATTTGAGGATATAAACTGGTTTGCTTCCAGTTGCATGGTTGTTTATTTATTCTATTATATCACAGGTGAAGGTACTCTTTGCTGGTCAGGACATTGATAAGAGCCCCTTCATGGTGAATGTGGCAAAGGCTCTGGGGGATCCCAGCAAAGTTCAGGCTCGAGGACCAGGACTTGAGGCAGTTGGCAATGTGGCCCATAAACCTACTTATTTTGACATCTATACTGCAGGTGAGCAGAATGCACAAAATGTGTTTTGGAAGAGGTTTTTCTATATGAAGTTGCTCTCACGGTTCTGTCTCACTCATTTCAGGTGCTGGGGCTGGAGATGTTAGCGTGGTCATTGTTGACCCTCAGAATAAAAACAACACTGTGGAAGTTCTTCTAGAAAACAAGGGTGATAACATGTTCCGTTGCACCTACAAACCCCTTCAGGAGGGGCCGCACACCATCCATGTGACCTTTGCTGGGCAGCCCATACCCAACAGCCCCTTTAAAGTGAACATCTCCGAGGGTAAACATCTGATAATTTTCTTTTCTTATATATCTTGTTGAATTAATCAAATGTCTTTAAATGTGTCAGCCATACTGGAACAGTGAGCAACAAAGAAAGTCAAAGAATCTCCCTCCCACACCAAAAACACAATTGTTTATTTTGTAGCACACCCTAAACCTTCTGCTGTTCCCATGAAGCTGATACCCCCTCATAAAAAGAAAGGTGCGCAAACCTCTGCGGGCTAAAGCTTAGCTTCTTGCTTGTTCGCAGCAGCTTAATTCCTACCATACATCAAAACACCTACTTTGAGGCATGGTAGGAAAAGAGCAATACCAAAGTTATGTGTTTGAATTGGAGGAACACATGAACTTACATAATATTTGTATGAGTGTCATGTTGAAAAAAGATTTTAAATTGATTTTATACATCTTTATAAAAGCAAAACATTTTGTAATACTGTCAGTTTGGATGTTTATAAAATGACCATTCTAGCAATCTGTCACTGTAATACTGGTATGTTTTTTGTATTGTATTTTGTGAATATCCTATTGTATTCTATGAATGTCCTATATTTTATTCTTATCATAAATGACTTGTCCAGTTTTCCTGTTTGTCATCAGAGCAACTGACCAGAAGCACAGCACCTCGCTTGATCTTACTAACACTGCTTCAGTCTGTGCATTTAAAAAAGTTGGGGACATTTTATAATATGTTTATTTTGTTTCTTTTTCCCCATCAGCCAGCAATGCCAATGCCTGCCGTGCAGCTGGCCGGGGACTGCAGCCTAACGGCGTTCGGGTTAAGGAGGTGGCGGATTTCACAGTTTTTACCAAAGGAGCAGGAACTGGAGAGTTGAAGGTCTCTGTGAAAGGGCCAGGTGAGTCATTTATAAACTTTCTTTCTTTCTGGGGTATATTGTGGGGATTATTTTACTGTTAAAACTGAACACTTGTATTCTGAAAAACTTGTATTCTAACGCAATTACCTTTCCAAAAAAAACAAAACAAAAAAAACAAGTAAATGTACTACATAGTACAATCAGATGTGTTACATTTTCTTACTTACACTTTCTTACTTGGCTAGATACTTTGACTATTAATTGTGTACACTTTGACTACATAATGAATTCATTTTACGTCCTTGCTGTAATTCTTAGTCTCTACATTTAGAAACATTTAGAGTATTCTATGCATATGTTTTCAGGAGGAGTAGAGGTTCCTGTGAAAGTACGTGATGTTGGTGATGGAGAGTTCAAGTGTGATTATTGCCCTGTTAAGCCTGGAAAATATACTGTAAACATCACATGGGGAGGCCAACCTATCCCACGCAGGTGAGAGCTAGTTGTACATCTTAGTTAACCACCGTAATGCAAATATAAACACCTTCCTCTAGGTCGCCATGATTTTGCCAAGCAAGATATATTCCTGGATCAACATTCCTGTCCAAAAACATTGTCCTAACCCTATCCCTACCCTTAACCCTAACCCTGCCCATAACTTATCCCTAAAATCAGAGGGAAATGACAGATGAATAAGAATGGTGTAGAAGGCCCTTCCCCTTTTTGTAAGCCTAAACTTGACATTAACTGTAAACGTATCCCTCAAATCTGATTGATTGATTAAAATGTTTTTTCAGGATTTATCAAGGAACATGTTTTACTTGGTGAAATCACTTTCACCCCTTCCTCTGTGTCAAAGTTTCCTCTATTATATTTTATGTTCAATCTCAGCACTGTTTAAAATGTGATTATTTTAGCCCATTTGAAGTGGAAGTCAGCAAGGAAGCTGGACCGCAAAAGGTGCGGGCTTGGGGTCCTGGCTTGAAGACTGGAATGGTTGGAAAGTCAGCTGACTTTGTTGTTGAGGCCATTGGAACAGAAGTAGGAACTCTAGGTGGGTAATTCTACATAAGGAAGACAATAATTAAGATACTTTCTTTTATGTGTCCAGCAAATTTTTACATACCATCTCTTTTCTTTAAAGGGTTTTCAATTGAGGGACCTTCTCAAGCAAAGATAGAGTGTGATGATAAAGGTGACGGTTCCTGTGATGTGCGTTACTGGCCCACCGAACCCGGAGATTATGCAGTTCATGTCATCTGTGATGATGAAGATATCAAAGACAGCCCATTCATGGCCCATATCCTTCCAGCAGCTAATGATATCTTCCCTGAGAAGGTGGTTTACACATGGAAACAATAATCAAAAGTAATCTCTGATTTTTTTTTGTCAGTGTCAGTGTTATTGATCTGATGAATCTCATGTGCAGGTCAAAGCATTTGGGCCAGGCCTGGAGCCCACCGGAATTATTGTCAACAAATCAACACAATTCACTGTAGATGCTCGAGAAGCTGGCAAAGGCAGTCTGAAGATCTATGCTCAGGTTTAATATCTTTAATATTCTCAGTGCTTTGCTTTGGCAATGATTGTAGACTAATGCTAAGCATTAGTCCTGCCAGTAGAATCAGTGTTAAAGGGTAACAGATGGCAAAGACACATATATGCAAACGTGAATTCTTATATTTCTGCAAACTTTCTTCTAGGATGCTGAGGGCTGTGTGATTGACATTCAAATTACTGATAAGGGAGATGGCACTTTTGTTTGTATGTATGTTCCTACCAAGCCAGTGAAGCACACCATCATATTAACCTGGGGGGAGGTCAACGTACCCAAGAGTCCCTTCAGAGTGAGTATTCCCAGTGCAGTATTTCGGTTTGTATTATTATGTGTTGTAAAAGCACCATAAGTTGAGTCACTGTTTTCTTTGAGATTTCGCTTTGTTTTTTGCACATCATTGCTGATTTTATAGTCCATTGCTTAAAACTTTGTTTTTAAAGGTTCTTGTTGGTGAAGGCTGTCATCCTGACAAAGTGAAGGTCTATGGGCCTGGAGTTGAGAAAACTGGCCTAAAGGCAGATGAGCCCACCTACTTCACTGTCGACTGCAGTAAAGCTGGCCAAGGTTTGCATAATGAGTTTGTTTTTTCATTATATGACACTGTAAAAAGGTTTGAATGTGGCTAACCATTCTGACTATATCTTAGGTGATATTAGCATTGGCATCAAATGTGCCCCAGGTGTGGTGGGTCCAGCAGAGGCAGATATCGATTTTGACATCATTAAAAATGACAATGACACCTTCACTGTCAAGTACACACCCCCTGGCCCTGGCCGTTACACAATCATGGTGCTTTTTGCAGATCAGGTAAAGCACTGAACAAACTTCTTGCTTCTTGCCTGCACCCAACTGCACACTAATGCTAAGTGAACATATCAAACTATTCTCTGCTTATAACAGGAAATCCCCAGCAGCCCATTCAAAGTCAAGGTGGATCCGTCTCATGATGCTGGTAAAGTCAGAGCTGAAGGTCCTGGACTGAACAAGACAGGTGGGTGTAAGCCGCAACATTAAGACCTTAAGCCACAGAGAAATTAATTTTAATTGACACAACTCTGCTTTACAGGCATTCAAGTGGATATTCCAACCCATTTCACCATCTTCACAAAGGGAGCAGGAAAGGCAAAACCAGATGTGCAGTTCAAAACTGCTTTTAAAGGAAACGCTGTTAAAGATTTTGAGATCATTGATAATCATGATTACTCCTACACTGTGAAGTACACTGCTCTTCATCAGGTCAGGGGTCACTATCATCTATTCCATGTCTTTTTTGCTTTGAACATGAATATTATTAAGATTGGAAAGGTTATGTGTCACCAGCAATAAATGCTTAATCTTCTGCAAATTAGGGTGAGATGGCTATCATGGTCACACATGGTGGGGATCCTGTTCCCAAAAGCCCTTTCAAAGTCACAGTTGCCCCTTCACTCGATCTTGGCAAAGTCAAAGTTCAAGGCCTAAATGAAAGTAAGCACTTTAACTCAACAGTTAAACCACTTATGCCAAAGTAATTTACAACCTGAACTATCAACTGTAAATGCATACTGCTCTCATGCTTACTAAACTGCTGTATGTGTTGCAGAAGTGGAAGTTGGAAAGGACCAAGAGTTTATTGTTAGCACAAAAGGGGCAGGTGGACAGGGTATGGTACAAGTGAGCATAACCTCACCCTCTGGTAGACCAATACCTTGTAAGTTGGAATCAGACAAGACAAAAGAGGCCACTTGTGTGAAATACATCCCACCTGAGGAGGGTCATTACAAGGTGGACATCAGCTATGATGGGAACCCTGTTCCAGGAAGTCCCTTTTCTGTGGAGGGACTCATGCCTGCCGATCCTTCCAAAGTAAGAGCACAGCCTATTGGAAATAAAAGGTCTCGTGACTTTGTAAAATTATTGTGTGAGCTCTATAATTTAATGTTACTGGATTTCCCACTAGGTTCGTGCCTATGGACCAGGACTTAAGGGTGGTATTGTGGGTCAGCCTGCACCGTTCACTATAGACACAAAAGGGGCAGGTGCTGGTGGTCTGGGTCTAACATTGGAAGGCCCCTGTGAGGCGAAGATTGAGTGCCAAGACAACGGTGATGGAACCTGCTCTGTTTTCTACTTGCCCACAGAGGCTGGTGACTACAACATCAATATCCTATTTGGGGAGGCTCATATCCCTGGCTCTCCTTTTAAAGCTGCTGTCAAGCCAGCTCTGGATGCTGGCAAGGTTATAGTAAGTGGACCAGGACTAGAGAGGGCTAAAGCTGGTGAGGTGGCCAGTTTCACAGTGGACTGCAGTAGAGCCGGAGAGGCTGAACTCACCATTGAGATTGTGTCAGATTCAGGGGCTCAAGCTGAAGTTTGTATTAAAAAGAACAGTGATGGAACATTCTCTGTCACCTACACCCCACTCTTTCATGGGGCACACACCATCACAATTAAATATGGAGGCCAGCAGGTGCCCAAGAGCCCCATACATGTTCTGGTGGAGCCGTCAGTGGACACGAGTGGGATTAAAGTGTATGGACCTGGAGTCGAGCCAAGAGGTAATATTTAAAAATGTAAACAACAACTTTCTGTGATTAACTTTCCAACCGCAAATCAATTATACCTTATTTTCCTGTTTTTCTGTCACTTAAGGGGTCCTCAGGGAAGTGACAACACACTTCATTGTGGATGCCCGGGCCCAGACTAAGACCAAAGGAGGGAATCATGTTAAGATTCGCATCATCAATCCATCAGGCGCTAACACAGATGCATATATCACTGATAAGGGCGACGGCACATATAGAGTGGAATATACTGCTTTTGAGGATGGTATGTCACTCAAACACAGAACAAATATGTTTAAGGAAAAAAATATGTTGAAAGTGAGGGTTTTTTCAAAGGCTTTCAAAGAGTTTTAAATATTTTATATATAAATACATGTGAATGCTAAGTGAGTATTAAGTTTTTCAAATGAGATATCTTTTTAGAAAAAGATACATGTATGTATATATATTATACAATGGATTGGGTATTTCATCCCTTGTGATCCACTTTCCCACAAAGTTTAGGGGTTCCTGCAAAGGGGGGCCCCTGGAGTACATATACAGACAAGACAGGGTTTGAGAAGCTTTTAGAGCTTAGAAGCGGTACTGAATGAGAGCATATGACAGATGGAGAGGGAGTTTATAAATAGGAAATGCATTGTAAAAAGAGATCATTAAATAGTTGTGTGCCTGACTTGGGCGCTCTGCACATCCGTACAGAAATACATCTTATATTAATACCAATGACAGCTGCAGTTCAAACAGAGCCTATTACAAATACTTTCTAGAAACACTACAAAACTATATGCTGTCAAACTCTGAAGGTTCTTTCTTATTTTATAGATGCAATTATAAACTAAATAAAATAATATTAAATAATATGTGTAAGACAGCTATATGTAGCCTATGAAGTTGGATTGGCATAAAGCTGAGTTCTTCAAATGAAAGTAATTCTTTGTTTTGTGTAGGTTTGCACCTGATCGAGGTCTTTTATGATGATGTTGCTGTTCCTAAGAGCCCCTTTAAGGTGTCAGTTGTAGAAGGTTGTGACCCAACACGTGTTCGAGCTTATGGTCCAGGCCTGGAAGGTGGGCTAGTTAACAAACCCAACTGCTTCACAGTGGAGACAAGGTATGGACTATGTATGCAAATACTGTAGCATCATTGATGCCCTAAAAGAAACTCATAGTTGCTTTAAAGCTCGATTAGATGTGGGAAATTAACATCTAATTGTACATCCATGTTTATTTTAAAGGGGTGCTGGGACAGGTGGTTTGGGTTTGACCATTGAAGGAGCATCAGAATCCAAAATGTTCTGTAAGGACAACAAAGATGGTAGTTGCAGTGTTGAATATATGCCTTTCACTGCTGGAGACTATGATGTCAATATCACTTATGGAGGCCAGCCTATTCCAGGTGAATATATATCTATCTAATTATTATCTATCTAATTACCTATAAAGATGTTAACTACCAATACTAGATAAATACCTTAACTAGATTCTCTATATAATTTTTAATTTAAATTGTATAGTTCTATAATTACTTCATATTTGGGGTTTTTGTTCTCAGGCAGTCCATTTCGGGTGCTGGTTAAGGATGTGGTGGATGTCAGTAAGGTGAAGTGCTCAGGTCCTGGACTTGCTAACAGAGTTACAGCACATGTTCCACAAACCTTCACTGTGGACAGTAGCAAAGCAGGACTGGCTCCTCTAGAGGTCCAGCTGTATGGACCAAAAGGTACAAAACATGAACCCCTGCAGTCCATTACAAATATGCTCTGATCCAGTCTAACACTAAATAACTTGTTTAAATGTACTTCTACACTGTAGAAGAATTGCTGAATTCGAAGTATGAGTAGTATACTAGTATGCAGTTCTGAATTCAGTTGATATGTTCCATACTTGCCATACTTGATACATGAAATCTTGAACATGTTCTGTCTTACAGGAACTCTTGAGCCTGTTGTTGTTAAAAACAACCGAGATGGAACGCATACTGTCAACTACACCCCTGCGCAGGAGGGGCCACACACAGTGTCTGTCAAATACGCCAACCAAGAAGTACCTGGCAGGTAAGATCTTAAAGTCATGCATTTTAGACTGTTTAATTGTTACCATATGACAATAATGTGACTTGAAGACATAATTTGCATCTCTTTTGTTTTGTGGTTGTAAACAGTCCATTCAAAGTCAATTCAGCCCCCTCACACGATGCCAGTAAGGTGCGGGCTAGCGGACCTGGTCTGGACACTAAAGGAGTTGCTGCCAGTCTACCAGTGGAGTTTACCATTGATGCTCGCGATGCAGGGAAAGGCCTTCTGACAGTTCAAATCCTTGTGAGCACATTTATATATATACATATATAAATATAAAAAACCTCAAAATAAGGCATATATTACCAGAGCAGGGCATTTAAACGTTGTGTTCTATTTAGGATCCAGAGGGAAAGCCGAAAAAAGCCAGCATTCAAGACAACAGAGATGGAACTTACACTGTATCTTATGTGCCAGATATGACTGGCCGCTACACCATAACCATTAAGTATGGTGGAGATAACATTCCATTCTCACCTTACAATATCCAAGCCTTACCAACTGGTGATGCCAGCAAGTGTCTGCTCACAGGTATTCTTTCCATTTTGGTGCTTGGTGTTTTGTGCTTTCTTTTCGTAACTCTTGTTTTTACTGATTTTCATTTCATTTTTGCTTGCTTTTTATTTTCAGTGTCTATTGGAGGACATGGTGTTGGTAAGGAATCAGAAAATTAATTTTAAATATTTTTATGAATTATTGTATAGTGATATATTCTATAATTAAATATTCTACCATTATAAATATTTTACCATTACACCAAGTAATATGGTTCTATAATTAAGTTATTCGGTTTTTAACAATATTGTTATTTGAGCAGAAAGCCTTGGGCCCAATATTAAGATGGCAGAAGAGACATTCATCACTGTGGATGCCAAGGCTGCTGGAAAAGGGAAGGTGACATGTACAGTTCTGACCCCAAATGGCCTTGAGCTGGATATGGATGTTACAGAAAATCCAGATGGCACCTTCGACATATATTATACTGCACCCGAGCCGGGAAAATATGTCATCACAATCCGCTTCGGAGGGCAACATATTCCTAAAAGCCCTTTTCAAGTCATGGTGAGTGATATTACTGAACAGGTGTGTTGAACTGCGTATCACTGGCCTGATAAACCAATTATAGATCTATTGATATCAATACCAGGGACATTACAACAGAATGGATAAAATATTCAGTACTGCAGTGACAGTGAGCAGGCCACTGTTTGAAATCATTGTTGCTTGTCTTTCTTATGCTATCTCAGGCTACAGATCAGCCTGTTGCACCGAGAGACGACACAAAACCCATGTTTCAACCCCTGAACTTAGTTATCCCATTCACTGTCCAGCAAGGAGAGCTCAGTGGTAACATCTTTAATCATGTTAATTTAGAGCAAAAATCGTACTACTTTTGTGTGCTGTTGTTAGAAGTATCCCACCTCTGTTTTATTTGCAGGCGAGGTGCGTATGCCCTCTGGTAAGACAGCTCGTCCCTTCATCAGGGACAACAAAGATGGAACAGTCACAGTGCAATTTCAGCCTACAGAGAGAGGCCTGCATGAAATGGACATAAAGTATGATGGCAACCACATCCCAGGTTGGACCCCCTTTTCACATTATGTGCGAAATGGCCCAAAAAAACATTTGGACACTCAAGATGTACTTAAAATAAAATAAAAATAACTTTTATTTGATAATATCAAACTCATTTGCAATTGCAAACACACAATGCTAGTAGAGAGTTTCGCTTTTCTGCTTAATTTAAGTAATTTAAGATGTCAGTGAAATAATACACTGCGTTATGTAGTTTACAGAATCACAGCTTCAATGCAAATATGTTCACAGGAAGTCCTTTGCAGTTCTATGTAGATGTAATGAACAGTGGGATGGTGACAGCCTATGGACCTGGTTTGTGTCATGGGATAATCAATAAACTGGCCACTTTTACGGTTGTTACCAAGAATGCTGGACAAGGTACATAAAGGTGTTTGCAGCAAAGCAAATATATAAATATATTTTTAATAAAAAGTGTGCCAAATAGTCCATTTTGTTTGCCCTTCACAGGTGGTTTGTCCCTTGCTGTAGAGGGTCCATCTAAAGCTGAAATCAGTTGTAAGGACAATAAAGATGGTACGTGCACTGTGTCCTACTTGCCCACTGCACCTGGTGATTACAACATCATTGTCAAGTTTGACAACAGCCATATTCCTGGCAGCCCCTTCACTGCAAAAATTACTGGTACGATAAGAAATGTGTCACTTGTGTTTATGCTTAAAAATAACTGAACTCTTGCCATCCTTACCTGTAATATGTCTGTTTGTGTAGGTGATGATTCACTCCGAAGGTCTCAGATGAACGTTGGCACAGCGGCAGATGTCTCACTGAAGATCACTGAAACAGACCTGAGCTATCTGACAGCTAGCATCAAAGCTCCATCAGGAAAGGACGAACCTTGCCTACTGAAGAGGTTGCCCAACCAGCACATTGGTAAGCACAAGAGGCCATCAAATGTTTTCTGCGTGTACTAGATTGGCTTTGATTAATCTCTGCTCCCCTTGCTTCACCAGGTCTCTCCTTCACCCCAAAGGAAGTGGGGGAGCATGAGGTCAGCGTGAGGAAGAGTGGGAAACATGTGAACAACAGCCCTTTTAAGATTATGGTAGGACCAACTGAAATCGGAGAGGCCAGCAGAGTCAAGGCTTTTGGTAAAGGTTTGGTTGAAGCTCATACCTTTGAAGTGGCAGAGTTCTTTGTGGACACCAGAAATGCTGGTATGTTCTTACAGTTTTTTTTCTTTTTCTTTTCTGTTATGAGCTTTTGAACTTGCATGATTTGTCTATGTATGATTTCAAATTCAAACCAAATTCAAACCACCTAATTTAATTTATTTCCACGGTGTCTTGATTCAAAGGATATGGAGGTCTTGGATTGTCCATCGAGGGTCCAAGTAAAGTGGATATCAATTGTGAGGATGTGGAAGATGGAACATGTAAAGTGACATATTGCCCCACTGAACCAGGCAACTACATCATCAACATCAAGTTTGCAGACAAACATATACCAGGTTACTTTTTCAGTGTTTCTTTACAGTGATATGCTCATGTAGGCTGGCAGTCCATTACGGCAGAGATTTGTAACATTTTGTTTGCTCGCACCACTCCGTAGGAAGTCCTTTTACAGTGAAGATAACAGGAGAAGGAAGGATGAAGGAGAGTATAACAAGGAAAAGGCAAGCTGCCTCTATTGCTTCAGTGGGCAGCGCATGTGACCTAAACCTTAAAATTCCAGGTAAAAACAAATACCAATAAATTAGATTGTGAGAGTTAGAATACAATTAACTGTGACAGTATTAGCCAAGGTGTCTGAAATCTGATTTATTTTTTACTTAGGAAATTGGTTTCAGATGATGTCAGCACAGGAGCGCTTAACTCGTACCTTCACACGCAGTAGCCACACTTACACACGCACAGAACGCACAGAAATCAGCAAGTCACATGGTGGTGAGACTAAGCGGGAAGTACACGTAGAGGAGAGCACAGAGCTTGGCGGCGACCCTTTCAGAGATGTATTTGGATCCTTCCTGGGAAGAGAAAGACTGGGAAGCTTTGGTACAGTTCGGCAAGAGGGTAAATCTTTATTATGATGTACCACCACCACCAAAAAAACACCACCGCCTATAGTTCTTGTTTCATCGTTTCCTTTACTTGTTCTCCCCTTTCCAGGTGACACAGGGATCCAGGGAATGACAGCCCAGGTGACCAGCCCTGGTGGAAACGTAACAGATGCAGAGATTGTTGATAGCGGGAACAGTACCTACAGAGTCCGCTTTGTACCTGTCGAAATGGGTTCTCACACTGTCAACGTCAAATACAGGGGTGAGCATGTCCCTGGAAGCCCCTTCCAGTTTACAGTCGGGCCTCTCGGAGAAGGAGGTTCCCACAAGGTCCGGGCTGGAGGCACAGGCCTAGAGAGAGCTGTTGCAAAAGTTCCTGGTATGTTTTAAACAAATTGTTTTCTTCTTATTTTTGTAATGATAGAGATGTGTATACATTTTTTTCTTTAATTTACTGCATCTCTCTTTTCATTACGCTCTGATAGCTGAATTCAGTATTTGGACAAGAGAGGCTGGAGCAGGCGGTCTGTCTATTGCTATAGAGGGGCCAAGCAAGGCTGAAATCTCCTTTGAAGACAGAAAAGATGGATCCTGTGGTGTTATTTACATTGTGCAAGAGCCAGGTAAGATTTACAAAAAAGTTGCTATGATTTGAGTTACAATCAGATAGCAAAATCAGTTGAAATCATTGCATTCTCATTCCCCATTTCTCCTCTCAGGTGACTATGAAGTTTCCATCAAGTTCAATAATGAACATATCCCAGATAGCCCCTTCATTGTTCCTGTTGCCACATTGTCTGATGATGCACGTCGACTTACTGTTACAAGCCTTCAGGTAAGCTCAAGTCACAGCTAGCCTGTACCTTACAAAACAATAAGGAACAATGAGGGATATTATATAACATGCACTGACTGAACACATGGTAGTAACTATACAGCAACAGTGAAATAAACGCTTGCCAGAACAACTCTTTGAGTCATGGCTCAGCTATTTTTGTGCTCGAAATGTAATTCGACTCCATGTCTGTCCAGGGCCATACTATATTTTTATTGAGCAAGGATTAAGTGTTCTTAAGTGTGCTCTATCTATCTATCTATCTATCTATCTATCTATCTATCTATCTATCTATCTATCTATCTATCTATCTATCTATCTATCTATCTATCTATCTATCTATCTATCTATCTATCTATCTATCTATCTATCTATCTATCTATCTGAGCATTTTGGAGTCAGAAATCAAACTGTCATTCCTCTTTTCATTTGCAGGAGAAGGATTTGAAGGTTAATCAGGAAGCCTCATTTGCGGTTCAGAGGAATGGGGCGAGGGGTGTCATAGATGCTAAAGTACATGCACCCTCTGGTGTAGTAGAGGAGTGTTATGTCACTGAACTGGATAGCGGTGAGTTGTAGACTTGTTTATGTTTTGTCTTACAGTTTTTCTCAGTCGCTTTGGTGCATTTCTCACATCACTATTTACATTTGCACAACAGTTAATGCCGTTCTCAAAACAATTAGTACAAACTGCAAAACCTAGTTGATAACCTGCAAAAGCGTGTCACTTGCTCAAAATGGATAGCTCATTCCTCAAAAGCAAGTATTTATGTCAATGAAAGTGTCAGTGTCATCAAGATGAAAAGTCCTGACACCATTGTCTATGAACAAGATAGTCAAATGGCTTTGTCATGTTTTCATTATGAAAGTTTGCTCTGTAAATGTTTTCCAATGCAAAAAAAGTCAGATCTTGGTGACACTACCTGGAAATGCTCAAGACAGCACTACTATTTGCACAGCCATTTGAAAAATACAGTAAAGTTACACCTTACTGTATTTAGTGAGGTAACAGTGAGTACAAGACACTGAATATGTATGTTTCACATTTTTACTGCATATGCTCTTTGCAATTCTAATTTGTTCACAGCATTGTGCAAAAGAAAAAATACACCCTTATTTACAACAAACATAAACTCCCTTTGGGTAGAGCTGTGCACAACTGGAAACAATATTGCAGTACATATTGGATCTGAACATACAACATACATAGTACTGTAATCATTCATGCACATCCAGACATTCCTCTCTGTCTGGTATTGTTCAATTTAGGAGACATTTTCAGGAAAAAAAAAAGATTTAAAGAAATGTGTAAAATTTGCTTGACAGATTTTGACAACTAGTTCAACATTTTTGTATGCAATGACTCAAGCAATGAAATGAGGACTATTAGTTTTATATGGAATGACTATTCAGCATTCACAAGTATAGTTAATTTTGACTGACATGACATAAGCAAATGATAACGTTTTAAAACAGCAGAGAGTTGTATGAAAGCAATTGATGCATGTCCAAAAGCATTTACAATTTGTTGGAAGGAATGAGAAACTGCTACTATGATGCGCACAAATGACTAAATGTTGTGGAGGTTGAACTAACTGTTGTGCAAATGTAAATAGTGATGTGAGAAATGCACCAAAGCGACTGAGAAAAACTGTAAGAACATGACTTATTTGAAAGCATGACAACAAATAACCCAAGCCATCTTTATTGCTTTATAAAGTACAGATTGTAAAAGATGGCAAATGCTTATTGAAATGTTACTTTGTTAAATGTTAATGTTACAACCTTTAATTGTTACAACATTATAATTCCATCCTTTTCATAGACAAGAATGCAATTCGCTTCATTCCACGTGAGAATGGTGTTCATTCAATTGATGTGAAGTTCAATGGAAGCCATATCCCAGGTAGCCCATTCAGAGTCCGTGTTGGAGAAGCAGAATCTGTTGGAGATCCAGGAATGGTGTCTGCCTTTGGTCCAGGACTTGAGGGTGGACGCACAGGTATTGGTCCACTGTAATATTCTGCTTGATAAGTGCAAAAATGAGTGATATGTAATGATTAGTATTATGAAGGATTTAGCATGATGTTGCTGCAGGTGGTTTTGCTCAGTTATAAATCACCAGTAGATCCAATTTTAATATTATGTTCTTATTGTTCTGTAGGGGTTCCCTCTGAGTTTGTCGTCAACACATGCAAGGCTGGATCAGGTGCCTTATCTGTTACTATTGATGGTCCCTCAAAGGTCAAAATGGACTGCTCTGAGTGCCCAGAAGGTTACAAAGTGTCTTATACACCTATGGCACCAGGGAACTATCTTATATGCATCAAATATGGTGGCCCACAGCATATTGTTGGCAGTCCCTTCAAAGCAAAGGTTACAGGTAGGATGAACACAAATTGATTGAAATTCGTACTTTGATGTGATGGAATGTTTCCTGATTTTTGTTGTTGTTATTGGTAATTAATACATAATTATGCCACAAATCCTGCCATTGAGCTTAGATTGTATTGAACCAGGAACAGTTTTACCCTAAATAAGTCATAGGACATCCAGTGTGTTTTTTCAGCTTTGTAATATTTGCACAGTTAGAGAGTTGTGACTATGGGTTTTAACATGTCTGTCTCTTGTTGTAGGTATGCGTCTGTCTGGGGGCCACAGTTTGCATGAAACTTCATCAGTCATTGTGGAAACTGTTACCAAAACCTCTAAGATGGCCGGAGCTTACAGTTCTCTGTCCAGCTCACAGTCAACTTCAGATGCCAGTAAGGTTGTATGTCATGGTGCTGGCCTCTCCAAAGCCTTTGTGGGACAGAAGAACAATTTTTCCGTTGACTGTAGTAAAGCAGGTAAAATAAAACCAAAATTAAGTCAATGATGGTTTAGCACCAACTAAATACATAATTATACAGGGTATTTTTTCTTTTTCTTTTTTCAGGTACAAACATGCTAATGGTTGGTGTCCATGGTCCCAGAACTCCAT
The DNA here is from genome assembly GCF_965113295.1 of Leuciscus leuciscus. Classification (NCBI taxonomy): domain Eukaryota; kingdom Metazoa; phylum Chordata; class Actinopteri; order Cypriniformes; family Leuciscidae; genus Leuciscus; species Leuciscus leuciscus. The sequence goes on along the minus strand of NC_138724.1, from coordinate 9,571,349 downwards.
GTGAAGACGTGGCTGTTAAACATATGGGAAACAAGCTTTACAATGTAACCTACACAGTGAAGGAGAAAGGAAACTATGTAGTTATTGTTAAATGGGGGGATGAAACTGTACCAGGAAGTCCCTTCCATGTGAGCGCTCCCTAATCACCTAAAGTCAAACCTCTAGAGTTCCTACTTCTCTGAAGAAAATCTTATTTTATGACAAAAGCTGATCTTAGAGGCCGCTGCCCTTTATTTAATGCTAACCTATTTGACACAAATGCATTTTAATACTGTGTTGGATGCCACAATGTACCATTTATTGTTAAAAGAGTGAAGAGTTTTATTTAATTAAAAAAGGAATATAGTTCAGTTTTCAAAAGCCTGTTTTGTTTAATCACCAAAAGACAAAATGTGAGTATTTTACAGAGGGAGATTTATTGTTCTTAAAGGCACTTTTGTTGGTCATGAAAAATTACAGCAAAATGGTTTTGTGTTCTGATAATTTCAACAGTGTATAGATGTATCCAGTGCTTTTATATGCTTTATAGAATGTACTTTTTGTTATCTTAACCAATTATTTAATATGCATTATTTAAAACTTAAATAAAGAATAAAACTTAAGTGTGTTGTTTTTTCCATACACACACACACACACACACACACACACACACACACACACACACATGACGACAAATTTAGCTTTTGTCCTGACATGCTCTTTTTTAAAATAATTATTCATTTTAATGTGATATCCTGTGAGCCCAGTTTGTTCATTTAAACATAGGTAAAATACATTCTATATGGCCCTCAGGTTTTGCAAAATATTGCATACTCATATTACAGTTCACAATTTCACAATTTCACAATCGCTACGACGCATTTCTTGAAACCCCTTTTCTCACAACTTTAAACACAAAACCAATTCTTCAAACTACACCTCTGACACTTCTGGCAAAAATCAAACAATCGGCTGAAAACCATTTCACCTGTATACTCAAAATCAAACAATGCTTTCAGATCACACAGCAAGTCAATATAACTGTAAAGGAGGATAGGAATTAAGTAGGAATGTCTGGCTTCTGGGCTGTCTATTAGAACACAGAGTCCAGCAGTACAGTTTTATTTGACCACTTATTAATCAACAGAGCAAATGAACAGGGAGCACATCATGGGTCCTATTGTAACGATCTAAGTGTATGGTCTAAAGCGCAGGGCGCAAGTGCACTTAGGGCGTAAAACAGGAAAAATAGTCGACGCGCGGCGCATGGTCTAAAAGGGTTGTCCCTATTCTCTTAATGAGTAATTGGTGTGTTTTGGGAGTAACGTGAAATAAATCAACCAGAGTCTCATCTACCATTCCCTTTAAAAGGGAAATATTACAGTTTTTCTCAATTGCTAAAACACATTTTCTGGAACCTTGCTCCTTTTTCTGAAAACGTTAAACACAAAACCTCATCTTCAAGCACTATTCACAAAACCTCTGACTCCTCTCGCAAAATGAAACTTTCGCCTCAGACCAGGTAACTGTGTTCAAAATCAAACACTGCTCTCAAATCATAAACAAAGTGATCAAAATGACACTATCAAGCAGTCAGTAAACAATACACCAAAAAACAGAAAACACAAAACATATAGTTCTCGAAAGATATCTATGGACTGCTATTCTGTTTGTAGACTTACCCGTGACACCTTACTGTACCATAAAAAAGTTCAGGGAGAAGTACATTTTTAATCTCAAAACAAATTTCATATTTTTCCGTCATTGTCTTTTGATGAACGAAAACATGTTCTATCATAGTAGCTCAAAACTGATCAGAAATTACTACTCTGCTGTGCTCTTTGCAAAATTTCTTTGTTCTTCCTCCTCCTTGTACCCCTATTTTTACAGTACTGTACCCTGCATCTCACAAACTTGTCCTTTGTCTCTGTGATACTGTAATTCTTGTTCTTTGTTGATATGATCCTGCAACCAGTCAAAATCTATTGAGCAGTCAGTATTGTTAACAAATGGAGAGCACAATGTTCAGGGCCATACAGTTTGTTCATTGTAAAGTATACAGCCTACAATGCAATGTACTACAGTATACAATACTAAAAGGGACAAAAATCAAAGTGCTTCTTCTTGTCTTTGGGCATCATTTGAAACAGGTTAAATCAGTTTTGAGTGGTTGTGTTCTCTATTTGTATTTGATTGTTGCCACTTGTGTTTACCAGTGTGGATGACGTGTGCATTACAATGCAGAATGAGCAATTGAGGAAAAACTGTAATAAAATAAAATAATAATCTTTAATACAGCCGCCCTCAAATTTACATTTAGTCATTTAGCAGACGCCTTTATCCAAAGCGACTTACAAATTAGGACTAAATTCAGCGAGTCATCATAAAGAGGCAAAAGCAACAACAACGCAGGAAGTGCTCAAAATACGAAGGTCAGGTATTATTCAGAGTAGCATAAGCCTGATAAGTGATGTTTCAAAGGGAAAGGAATTTTTTTTCTTTTTTTTTTTTTCTCTATAAGGTTAAGTGCTCACGGAAGAGATTGGTTTTCAGCTGTTTTTTGAATGTTGTCAGGGATTCTGCATTCCGGATGAGGGTGGGGAGAGCGTTCCACCAGCATGGAACTGTGAATGAGAATGTTCTGGAAAGTGATTTTGTGGCTTTCTGTGATGGAACCACGAGACGTCGCTCGTTGACCGATCGTAGGTGTCTGGTAGGGATGTAGACTCGTAGGAGTGAGTGAAAGTAGGAGGCTGCTGAGCCTGTGATAGTTCTGTAAGCAAGCGTCAGTGCCTTGAACTTGATGCGAGCAGCTAGAGGTAGCCAGTGCAGAGAGATGAACAGAGGAGTGACGTGGGCCCTCTTGGGCTCGTTGAAGACAAGACGAGCTGCAGCATTCTGGATCATCTGTAGGGGTTTGGTCGCACATGCTGGGAGTCCAGCCAGAAGGGCATTGCAGTAGTCAAGCCTAGAGATGACCAGGGCCTGGACGATAAGTTGTGTTGCATGCTCAGTTAGGAAAGGCCTGATCTTCCTGATGTTGTGCAGTGCAAACCTGCATGATCGAGCTGTCTTTGAAATGTGATCTGTGAAGGTCAGCTGGTCATCAAACGTTACTCCAAGATTTCTGACCGATCTTGATGGGGTGATTAATGATGACTCTAGCTGGATGGTGAAGTCGTGCTGTAGAGATGGATTGGCAGGGAGGACGAGAAGCTCAGTCTTTGCCAGGTTGAGCTGCAGGTGATGTTCCTTCATCCATGTGGAGATGTCCGCCAGACAGCTTGAGACCCGTGCAGCTACTGTGGGATCATCTGGTTGAAAGGAGAGGAAGAGCTGTGTGTCATCAGCATAGCAGTGGTAGGAAAAACCGTGTGCCTGTATGATGTGTCCCAGTGATGTGGTGTAGATGGAGATGGAAATTTGTATCACAAATTTGCAACATTAACATTAAAGGGAATCAGCATAAACAGGAATAGGGACAAGACGTGCTACAGGTCTGATGTACCTTTTTTCCTTCACTTGAACCTCAGAGAGAATTACCAGGACCTTGCCACCTATAGGCCAAATAGAATTAGGAAGCTGGGGGATCAAGGATGATGACAGAGTCAAGGGAGAGGTTAGGGCTTTCAATGCGCTATTTTTGTCTAGCCTAAACGTAAAGCCCAATTTATACTTCTGCGTCGGACCTACGCCGGAGCTTCTACGCTGTAGGCTACACGTTGGTTTTCATTTATAATGTATATTTTTCATTTATTTCATTTCTGCGTCGTTGGACGCGTTGACGAGCAATTACACATGGGGAGGGAGTATGTGGAACACAAGGGAGGGGTTCTGGCAGACCAATCACAGCGCTTGCATCCGAGTAGAAATGGTGCACGTCAGGGTACGCCGAAGGATACTCACACAGCCTACGACGTGAGTTCAACGCAGAAGTATAAATTGGGCTTAAACATGTTCTCTTGGCATGCAATCTCTGAATGACTCAGTCTGTGGTTGTTTTAAGACCTCAGCAGAGGGAATTTAGTTCTTAACAGCCGCCCTGTGAATGGATGCTGCAGTAGTCAACAACAGGTCTTGAAAGGTGGAAAACGGACTAGATTTAAAATGTAGTTTCACAGGTTTAGTGCTGGATCTCTCAGATGAGAGGGAAGAACTGGGTTGCATAGCAGCACTGAGTTTTTTCAGGTTTAGAGCTGGGCTTCTTAAAAGGAATGAGAGCTGGACTTCTCAGATGGAAAGGAAATGGGTTCCATGGGATCCCTAGGTTTCTCTAGTTTAGAATTGGGCTTCGAGAAAAAGGTACTTGATTTCACTCGGAGATGAGAACTTGAGGTCTCAGGAGAAGACAGTTGTTGTAAGTTTTCGACAAATTCAGTTCATTGAGGAGGCACATCTCACAGCTTTGAAGCCTAAACATAGCTTTCTTTATTGGGGCTTTCAGAGGTGCACAAATACTTGAACGAAGGAGAAGTGTAGCATACCCATCAATTCCATCTGTAGCAACTCAGGTTGTCTGACTTTCCTAAAGTTGAACTGCCTTTTAATCTTGCTTGGAACGGACAACTTTATCACTCCTTGGTGATACAGCATCAAGTTGCCAAAGCTTTTCTACATCCTTAGAGAAGTCATCTGGTGGAGAGCTAACAGAGATCTAATTGGAATATATGACCGGTGGATTTAGGAAATCTCTGACAGGCCCCTGAAGTGTCCAATCAAGTCGAGTTCTGATGGCTGCAGGAGCACCAGGAGGGCCAGACTTTACAGGTTGGATCAGCGTTATCAGATGAGTGTAATCTGCACCAATTAGAACCAAAGGAGTCACTTTATCAAGCTGCTGGAGGGGCAATCTCTGCAAGTGAGGGTAATGACACTGAGGAGATATCACTTGTTCAGACAAAGCAAGATGTTCAGTAGTGAAAGCATCTCGTATAAGCAAGGATTTTTCTGGATTGCATACAGGAATTATGTTGAAACTTACTGCTGCACCCTCAAGGGTCTTAACATCCTGACACACAGTTCTCAATGTTAAACTCTCTGGTTTATCCTCCAAGCATGTTGAACAGCTGGTTGTAAGATGATTGTCCTTTCAGATCCATCATCTAATATGGCATATGTATCCAGAGTTTTGTCCCCATTTGTCAGTGTTACTGCTACTACCTTTAACAGCACTCTGTTACAGTCACTGGGATGATCAAGGTACAGGTTTTGATCGGGCCTTTGATTAACATGGCAAATAATCTGTAAGTGTTTCCATTGCAAAAGTTACAAGGGTTTCTTAGGTTGCAGTCCGCTGCCATATCACAGGCACACCCCCAATATCTTTTTTTTTTCCTGCTGAATCCAATTGATTTTTTGATCTTTAGTGTGCTTTGGGAAATTACCATATTTACTGATATGATGATCAGTGGTACTGCAATATGCACAAACAGGAAGGCACTCTGAAGTTAGTTGAGGGGTCATACTACTTACTGTAGAAGACTTTACTCCAGCTTTAAGAAAATCTCCTTTCAAAGAATCCTTAACAACATGAAGAATTGTTGTAGCTTTGACTGAATTTGATGCCTGCTTTTGTCTATCAGCTGGAGGCAGACATATTCCCTTTGTCTGGCAGAAAGACTCAACTTGTAACCAATTGGAAAAAATCTAGAAGATTGTAAGAGAACAGACCTTGGTTGGTCTTTACATGGACCTCTTATATTCACAGAACTGCTCACTGGGTAGTTTTTCTAAAATTCTCTCTACATGAGAGTCAAGTCAGGAAAGAGAAATACTTGATGTTGATATAACTGAGAAACAGGTCCATAAGAGGTCTGAGAGGGCACCGTTAAAGGCTGTGTGCTTGGATATTGAGGAACATTTAAAGCAGGTGCATAAGTAACCAGTGGGGGCGGTGTCACAGTAGCAGGTTGAATACTGCTGGGCAAATGTACTGACACAGCAGGCTGGTAAGGGACTGCAGCTGGTATAAACAATGGCTGAGACAAAGTTGACAAAAGAACAGGAGCTGACAATGCAGGAGCATGAGAGGCTTGAAATGTGGCTTGTGGGAAATTAAGACGAGCAGATGAGACTGATGGTAGAATACGAGCAGAGACATTATGTTTTACAGGAGGTGGAGACTGAAGCTGGAAAGGAGCTTGAACCTGAGATGAGAGTTGTTGAATAACTCAATTAGGTGGTGGAACAAAAACTGGCTCTGAATGTCTAGGAGAAGAATGGTCATAGAGAACCACCTGCATTCATGCACTTGGATTAATCTTCCTTGCATCTTGACTTCTGTAATCCACTGCTGAAGGAGATCCGTTGGATGGTTGGATTCTGTAACTACAGAAGGAGGCTGGCTGTTTTCTTCATGAAATGGCTCCTCATTCACATCTTCCTTTTTCCGTGGATGATACTGTGCACTACAGTCCTCAGGAGAAAACTCACCACTAGCCAATGGTGGATGATAAGACAGGATGTTGCATCACAAAGTCATCATAGTGGGCTGAGAGCTGAATCTAGCGACGTGGTCGTTCATTATGGGAAAGGGATGGCAAGGACTGACTGGACATATCCTGCTGCTAATAAGTGAGCTCTGGCTCGAAGGACCATGTAAGGGAGGATAGGAATTAAGTAGGAATGTCAGACTTGATCCCAGCTGGGGTGTCTATTAGAACACAGAGTCCAGCAGTAAAGTTCCATTTGACCACTTTAAAAATACACAGAGCACATGGACATTTAATATTCAACAATATTATTGATCTGCCTTATTATGGGTGGACGATGATGCAATTTTCTTCTAGAAACAAACTTTGTTGTATTATTTTCATGTTATCAATGTGAAGCTGCTTTGATACAATCTGTATAGTAAAAAGCGCTATATAAATAAAGGTGACTTGACTTGACAGTACATAATGGTTTTGGTGAAATGGCTGAAAAAAGGTCTGTGGGGAACACAAGCTCAAGACACTTTAACAGCATCTATATCCATTCAATCTATATCCATCAATAACATCAATATTACCCCACTCGTGATTTTTTTAAGCTGTTATGTGCCTTGAAAAAGGCAGTTGCTAACAAGTGGTTAAATGGGACTACAGAAGCTGTTAAGGAGATTAAACGCCATCACGCCGAACAGGTAAACTCAGTCCGCTTATACAGCATCCTTATGCTTATAATTGTGCTCTTACAAACTATTCTAACTCAAACGTTCTGGGAAAACGTCAAGTATCATAAACTTTTGTTGATCACAGAGCTTGTTTTTAGCGATAATCCAAAAGGCTATGGAAAATCCTATTGGGTTTTTGTCGAGGGAACCAGCGTGATGCAAACTACCGGTTGGCCAACAAAGTGACGTCATATCTGCACTTCTCTATTGGGTTTCTTCATTATTCACCACCGTGGTCGGTGCACATCTCTGCAGAAGATGCCGATGTAGATGGCTCACTGTCCCTTGATTTCTTTAAAGTGCCAGTTTTTAACCAGGTGTCCATTTTGATGAATGTAGTAAGTGAAAAAATGTAATTAATTCATTATAGTTTGGGAACCACTGGCCTACTGTATGTGCTGCAAGTATAGCATTGTATTAAATATTGTATATTATACCATGGTCTGGGTGAATACTCGATTCTGATTGGCTGCAGGGTGTCCGTTAAAAAGTGATAATGTACACCTAGGAAAGGCTTGAAATTTGGCAATTTCTCCGCTGCGCGTCGGACGGTTCACGCCTCGCCGTCGTCCATTAATACCTGATAATGGACACCTCGTCGGGCATTAACCCTTACGTATTGAATGTCTGTATATTCAGCACTTGCATACTGTAAAAATACAGTAGCCCAAAAGGTCAAAGAAAATTGTAAATGAAAAGCATGTTACAGTACACTCAGAAGAGTTGCGTAACTGCAAAAACAAAGTCAGTGAGATTCATTCTGCCTCAGCATCACATCTTCATGTTGGGTCTGGCCTGAGGACTGTCCACATCACAGGCAATGTTGTCTTGCCAGGCAAAGAAAAAAACATCTGGTGTGCCAGATTCAGTTTTGATAAGACTCCACACCTTGCTCTTCATCATCCTTATCCTTTTACTCACTCTTCCTCCTCTCCTCAGATTGTTTCATCTATTGTTCATATCAACATTCAGTGCTCCTGTGCACTCTGAACTGGCTTATTTTGTATAGTTGGTTTGATCACATCATTAGAAACAAGTGTGAATTTTGAGTAAATTTTTGAGTGTGTAAACATGCAACTGTGATTAGATGTGTTGAACTTTTGCAGTGCATCACAGTGCGAAATGTTTTTTTACTGAGTGAGAATGTGTTTATAGTTTTGGAAAAAGAGTGCATGAGATTTGCAAATGGTGTCTAATTGCCTGAACTTGTTTAATGTTTGGCATATGAATGATGAACGCTTTTTAAAATTATACATTCAAAGCATAACAACTGAATGTTTAAGAAACATCAGTCAACCAAGCATTTTTGTATAATTTACGACATTGTGGTTTAATTTGCTTCTAGACATGACAAATTTTCTAATCATCCTCAATCATATCTATGGGAATATTCCAGGTTCAGTACAACTTTATAACAATCGACAGCGTCATGTTTATCATTCCCTCTTTGAACATTTATACTTCACATTATAGAGATTTCACTTCTAGAGAGATGCAGCATCTGTGCATCTGCTGCTGCGGAGAACCGGTCAAACAGTGTCTGAGGCAACAGATACACCAGCTCTAAGTGAAGTGTGGTGTGACGCTTCCAACTACCCTAAACTATCCACATGATCACATAAAGAGTGTGTAGACGTGCGTTACAACCCAGTTTCTTTTCCAAAAATGTATGTTCTTCAAACTACATTAATGTTCAAGCTAAAACAAAGGTGAAATGCTGAAAGGGAAAAGCTATTCTTTTTAACTAAAAAGTAGTAAGCATCTTTTGTTTGTGATTGTGCATTTTTGAAAAGCTTGTGGAAGACTTGTTTTCATTTTGCCAGCCCATTCCACCAAACTAATGTTTCACATACACACTGATTACAGTAAATTGTTTAATCTCGTGTAAAAGTTATGATGATAAATCCTTTCTTGCAAACTATTTTTGTTAACATTTTAATGCTACATATTTCAATACTCACTTCAATCAATGTTCTCCAACATACATTGACAGAATCAAGTGGCAGATAGTAGTTATAATAGTATAATGGTATAAAACTCCATTTCTTGTCAGTTAACACAAGTCATTTCAGCTTACCAACAGCATGAACCACTGTAGTGAAACCACACTACAATAGAATTAAATAAGACATTACTTTTAAACTCCAATGAAGTTTGGATAAGTGTTGTGCAGTTCACATTTCTGTTGTGAGCCATGGACTAAAGTGTGACTAAAGCCATACTCTTTCACTACTTGGAGATAGAGAATGATATTTCACACACCTATTTGAAACGCATAATATTACAGACATTTAAAAAAAGAAGGGGAGAGATAAGAAAAGTCTTTCATGTTCTACTTAGAAATGTATGTAATGTCTGCATTCAGACAGTTATTGTTTTTATATGTAGCTAGTTGTAAATTTAATATTCTAACCCTTAAAATAAAAAATACCATTATTACAAATGAGGTAATTTTGTGAAATTTGGTTCACTTCTGGGTACAAATTTATCCCCAAAATATGAACAAGCAGTTACACATGTAAAATGCCTTTTGAAGGGTTGCTTTAATAGATTTATTATACAAAAATAATTACAATTCATAAATTGTGTAGCTACCGTTTAGAACAGAAAGGAAATTTAAAAAGAAGAACATAAAAAGATAAAAATGGAAGCAAAAAAACAACAAAAAAACAACAACAAACGAATGACACACAGACACACACAGACACAAAAATTACTTTTAAAAATCATGTCATTTAGTTTTTACTTCCAGCATGTGAAGGGTGAGCATGTTATAGGCCTGTTGCAGGACTTTCTTCCATTTGAAGACACTGCTTGAGTTTTCCGTTTTCCTGAAAACACAGAGACAGATTTAATACAATCCTGCAACAGCAACTCGTTACTTAAAAAATTCTTTCCCATCTTGAGAATATGAAAGCATCAAGAGATAAGAGAGATGCTTTATGTATATCAGATAAATGTAATGTATGTAATGTCCCTGAAAAAGTTGAGCATAACATAATGAGGTGTAAAACATGATTCAGAGAGGAATATTTAACAAATAAATAAATATACAGCAAAATTAATCAGTTAGAAGAGAAACATCAATGTAAACACTATAGTACAGCCTTAACATCGAATAAAAACACACACGATACATTATATAATGAAGCCAGCCTAAGAGAAGATGCACACCGAAGGCATGGACGACATGGAAGTTAAACAGTTTGTGCAGTAAGAGGTTCTCATTTAGCTTCCACACTCCGCACGTACACTTGGATATGCGGCTAATAATAGCACACATTTATCTAGGTTAACATTAGAGCAAGTGGCCATGTAAAGTGGCTAACGTCAGGCTACTTAGGTCTACATGTTTTAAATAAAAGTCATGTTTGAGGTTGCACATCACCTTTGTGTCAAAATATTCCCACAAGTCGAATTTTCTGCCCGACATGAGCCAGCCGTGTTAAAGGAATTCTGTCATCATTTACTCACCCTCATGTTGTTCATGACAGTTGACGGTCGCCATTGATGATGCATAGTATTTTTTTTTTCAACTTTGGAAGTCAATGGCGACTGTCAACTGTCTGGTTACCAACATTCTTTAAAATATCTTCTTTTGTGTTCATCAGAAGAAAGAAACTCGTACAGGTTTGGAACAACTTGAGGGTGAGTAAATGATGAGAATTTTTATTTTTGGGTGAACTCTCCCTTTAACGATCTTGTCACTGCGTGACTTTACCAATTCCTGTGTTTTTTTTTTTCTGTGACTAACCGACTAATTAAAACGTAGTAAACCAAGGCCTCTTCTTGACGACTAACATTTAGTCAACTTTTAGGGGGCAGCTCTAATTTATTTATGACTTTGACCATTCAAACCAGGTTTGTGACTACATTTAGCATTAGGCCTATTAATCAGCATGTCAAGAGCATTTCATAATAAACATTGTTACAATTGAGAAAATTATTTGTAAATTGCAAGGAAAGACCATTAAACTTTGAAATGACTAGTTTAATTTGTTTTCTGCTCATAATGAGAGCATTTTGATTATTATATACGTTATTTGTATTTAGTAGATACTTATTTTAAGCAAAATATAAAAAAGGACCTCCCCCTTATCTGAGGGTTGTCCATCCCTAAAAATATCATTAAAATATGTGCATTTGTAAATAATATAATGATATAAACTTAAAATAATTGTATAAGTAGTAGGGCTGGGACGATACAACCATCTCCCGATTCGATACAATCTCGTGATCTCGATTCGATACAATCTCGTGATCTCGACTTGGGTGCGATACGATATGTATTGCGATTTTTTTAAGAATCGCGATTCTACAAGTATTGCGATTTGATATTGCATTTTTTTTTAAACACTAGACCATCGGGAAAAGTTAAATCATACACCACATCTTTCTGACTTTTATTTCAGAAGCATCATACAATACTACATTCTTGAATAAATGATTCAATAACAAAACAAATTTTTGCCGAAACAATTTAATCGATAAATGCGTTATTTTAAGCACCAAGATTTGTTTTAAGCACGCTATCGTAGACATCAGTGTTCATATCTGAACTTTAAACTTTTAGTACTTCTATGATAATTTTAAGTATTGTATCACAGAAATAATGATACTATAAGGTTGAAAAGACTTTGTGAAGCTGTTTCATGACAACTGTCTCCGGGTCAGCGGCAGCGCCAACACAGCTTTGAACGTTGCAATATGATTTTGTCAAAGTTTAATAGATAGACGAATTGAAAGATCGCGTGGGTGTTTGAATTGAGATCACAGTCTTTTAAAGATGAATCGTGCAGCTCTATTGTCTTATCTCTCTCTCAGTATATGAGTAGCGCGAGGGCTTTTCAGTGCTTTCAGTCTCACGTCTCTTCCACGCGTTCACTTGGGATAACACTCATAGATAACAACACATTTCATCCTCTGTTGGAATGAAAGTGGCTAACTTCTGTCAACCTCATCTACAAGCAAGGACAAAAATAAAGCAATTGAATTTGAATTAATATCGATTCTGGAATAAAACAAATCGATTTTAGAATCGTTAAAATAAATAAATAAATAATTGTGATAGCTAGGTGAATCCGTTTTTTTCTCCCAGCCCTAGTAAGTAGTAAAACAAAGCAAATGCAAACGGGGCAAAAAAAAAAACCTTTTAAACAGAGTCCCTCCTCCCTTGCCTCACAGTGCTTTGGTCCACTGCCTGCTCCCCTTTTAACTCACCACAGACACACGCAAATTCCGGTTTGAGAGAACAACTCTCAAGGCTATTTTATTCACTTTAAAAATCGGATGAAGTGATTATTTTCTCTTTAATACAGATGATGCTGAGTCATTAATAAATCATGAAAAAAAAAAATGTATAACCAATGTACTTTTGTCACCGATGTAGTCCGCTATGTTAGCGACTATAACATATACACCAGGGGTCAGCAAGTAACTTTAGCCGCGGGCCAATTTATTTTTTTTGCCAGTAGATGGCGGGCCAGCTACACGGAGTAGGCCTATGGATACAAATTAAATACTCTTAATGAATACTCTTAACGTCTACATTACATATATCAATGAAATCATTTTAAACAGATCAAGTACTATTGTGGTAACATATTACAGCCATTTTAATAAAGGTGTGAATAGCAATCATGCCTCATTCGCTTACAGTCCGACTTTTGAACTTTATTCCTTTTTTTTATTATTATTTATTCGGGACACACACATACACACCTAAGGTTTAAGGAGGTCTGCGCGGGACTGTTTTTTTTTCCATCCCGCTCCCACAAGGTTCTATTCAGCAATCGCTTAAATTACACTCTGTGTTCACCCGCTTTATTTCCCGACCTGACGGGTCCGCAAAATTTAGATCTCGTTTCCAGAATCTCACATTCAAATGTCTCTAACGGAAAGAGAGAGATTAAGTAGCCTATAACAATTATAAATGCTATACAAAAATTGTGTTTGTGTCAATATAAAATATTATTTTAACATTGTACTTTCAGCAGAGAAAAAAAATGTCACAGAAAAAAATAATGAAATATATATAACATAAATTAAATAGGACTATGCCTATCACTCAAATTTCTAAGCAACATAAACGAAAACCATATTGCCCTACTGACAAATGAAGTAGGCTATTTTCTGCCAAACTATTTCAAACATCCTTGCAAAAAAAGAATGTTGTTGACTGACAATGGTTTCAGTAGCCTACCAAACAGCTCCTCAGAGCTAGGTGTACAGGTGGTCAGAATGAAGTGCGGATACACTGTCAAAAGAAGTCGGGAATGGGCTATTGTCAGTCAGACCGCCCGCTCTGTATATAGGTAGCCTACACCAGAGTTCCAACCGCTACCATCTTTATACTTTAAAATGTAATCCCGCGCCGCATGATTCCTTATGGGCGTTTCACACAGTATGCGGCGGTGAAATCACCGCGCGGCCACAGCTTTTCACAAGTAGCTTTTGTGCAGCATTTAGTGCAAATTTTTTTTATACCCGAATAAATAATAAATAACGAATGATACACCGTATTTGTAAACCGTTATTGTAAAATAAAAATAGGCTAATAAAAAAGCGGACTTCCAAAATAATCCGGCGGGCCAGAAAATATTGCTGTCGGGCCAGTTTTGGCCCGCGGGCCGCCTATTGCCGACCCCTGGTATACACTTTTTATACAAAAAATGCGTTTACCTAGTATATGCTTCACACACACCCATATAGTGTACGCATACACTACGTGATGCAGTCTTGTAGATTAGACTAGAACGGGTGCGCAGTTAGATTTTCACGCTTTCACTGTGTGATTTTGTCGGATTATATAATTTAATATAGTTAATTTAATCTAATATCACACGAAGAGTGCAGTTGTTCTCCAGATATTAGCATAACAACAAATGTGATTTTTATTTTATACAAGTTTAATAAAATAGAAGTTAATATTAAGTGACATTTTATACACTGTTTTAGCTCTATTTCGCCAACGGAAATAGTTGAAAACTAAGCCACAGCACTGTATTTGCGTCTCTGAGAAACACACTGAGGTGTTTCCTTACTGAATGAATCAGCTTTTTGAACGAATCAGCTTTTTGAACGAATCAGTTGAATCTCAATGACTCACTCATTAACAGTGATTTGCTGCCACCTACTGGCGGTTTTAATTTCACATTTAAAGTATCTTTTCAAGCTTTAAAGGGCACCTATTATGCAAAATTCACTTTTACATGGTGTTTGAACATAAATGTGTGTTGGCAGTGTGTGAGCAACACCACCCTAAATTATAAAAATCCACCCAGTGTTTTTTTTACAAACTCATAAATCATAAGCACTGTCTCAGAATGAGCTGTTCTCAGATTCGGCGTGTTCTCAATGTGACGTAAAATTGAGCAGGCCCCTCTCATGACTGTTGAGTGACACTTCAGTTTGAGCCTAGACCCGCCCTGAGTGAGCTGGACACAGAGTCCGCCATTGTTCGACGCTTGAGCAGCTGTAGACAAGAATGTCTCCTAAGCGATTGAGGTGTGTTGTTGATGGATGTAAGAGTGAACATAGCAGTCTTCATTTACTCTTGTTGTTACTCGAGGATGGATCTGTACTGTTTGTGATCAAGCTTACACTCTCCGGAGCAACAGGCCTAAGTGACTGGACACGGAAGAAATGAAAGTGCGAGCGCGCTCTTTATGACAGCTCTTCGAGTCATTTTACGGATATAAGGTTTACCAGTTTATTTAGCACCCACTGAAAAGGTGAGTATATTTGTTTACTGTTAGTTGTAACGAGTGTTTTGTGTACTTCGCTGAGTATGTTGTTGATAATGAAAGGGAGAGAGAGAGAGAGAGAGAGAGTTTATGGATAAGACTTTAATGCGCACTTCTTATACTGTTTATTCAGCTCTTACAGAGATTCTCTGGAGTAAAACTAACACTTCATCTTTTGTGTGATGTACAATAAACTTCACTGAACTCATCAGTATATTTTGGTCATCATTCGGACGGGTTTTGCTACAGCAGGCTTGTATTAGTGGAGACATCTTATTAGATGACAAATAAGTTATAACCATAATTAAACTAAACTATACCTGTTCTATGTCCATACAGCATATATTCTCTGGCTCTGTGGGCATTATTGTCCGACTCCGAGTCGAAATGAACACCGCAACTGAGAGTTTCTGTTCTGATATTATCAAGATGAGATTGTCCTGACTCTGAGCGCGAGCTCGTGAGGCTCCGCCCCCTGTGCCATGCAGCAGCAGTTAATTTGCACACACTAAAACAGCGCGTTTTTCTGAGCCCCAAAAAATTACAATTTAAACATGCTGTAAAAAATTATCTGTTGGGTATTTTGAGCTAAAACTTCACATACATACTCTGGGGACATCAGAGACTTATTTTACATCTTGTGAAAAGAGTCATAATAGGTGCCCTTTAAATAATTTCAAATATCAATATTCAACGTTTTATGTTTAAAACATCAAAACATTTTTGTCTGTGTAAAAGCATCTAAATGCCATTTCAAATGCAGCTTCTGTGTATCCTCTCCATTGCAAAGATTTTGTTAATACTTATTTAATTTGATTGGTAACAGCCCTATTGTGTCTTATTATTATAATTTAATTTGATTAAATGTATGAAATTGACACAAAAGACGATGCATGCATATAATTAGGTTTAAATTAAATTTATAAAAGGTAAAAATGCCAATAAAAGGTAAAAATCAATTGAAACGTATTGGAAAAAAATAATTTCTGTCACTGCTGTGAACTGACCACCACACAGATATGAAGATGAAGAATATCAAAAACTTTAGGAGCTAGCTGTCCACGGCAAAATATTGTCTGATTATAATTATCCATAAAATCCCAGATTTTTTTTTTTTACACATATACATACACGTATATACATATACATACATATATACAGTATACACGTATATACATATATATACACGTATATACATAAACATACATATACATATATATATACACACACACATATACATATATATAGGCTATATATATATACACACACACAAAAAGTATTGTCTGGACCTCTGCTGGGAAGGAAATACAGAGACCAGGCGTCTTGGAAGATTAATCGAATATGTTCTGGATAAACAGGGATTGCCTCTTCAATTGGATGGCCATATTGAGCATGCTATAGGGGGTCGCACACCGGACGCGCAGCTCAGCGCCGCGCCACGTCTTTTAAATCCGAACACATTATTCTCTATGAGAGTACACACACCGGCGGCGCCTTTCGGCGTCTGTCCGCGGCGGCTCAGGACCGTGTTCAAAATCCTGCCGCGCCACAGAGCGCCATTTACATAGTTTTATATTAAATTTACATGTATGTGTCTCAAATCGTAGTTAATGTATATACGGACTTCACCCTGTGCTGCAATATACATTTAGTTTTATATTTATTTACAGAAATCAGAAAATTGCTGATGTTATCAGATTTTCCTGTGAGAGTTGTCCTAGACGTGGCGCGGCGCTGAGCTGCGCGTCCGGTGTGCGGCCCCCTTATGCGGCCCCCTTATGCCTCTATGAAAAAGTAAATTTTTTAAGACAGGACTACAGCTGCCACTTTGAGTGTTATGATTTTTTCCCATGTAAACAAGTGAATGTTTTCTGTCTTATACGTCTCTGGTTTTGTGCATAAAAACTGTGGGTTCATACTGACCTCCTGAAGTTTGGTGATCTCCTTTTTCAATTTGACCAGGTACTCAATCTTCTGCTTGGGGTTCTGATGACCCAACAGTTTCCCATTTTCCTCGGTCAGATGATCCACCTGCTTTCTCAGAACCTCAATTTCCTGAAAGATACCACTAGGGTTACAATTAAGGATTTACATTTACACACATTTAAATGAACTTAAAGGAACATTCTGTCATAGTTTGCTAATCCTCATTTTGTTCCAAATCCATTTGACTTTTCTTCTTTTGTGTTCCATGGAAGAAATAATTTTGCTCCGTGTCCTGGCCACCAGTTTCCCTACTATGGAATCTCATTTGTGTATATTCAAACACTGCAAGGTTAAGAAGCTTTGCCTCAGCTTTGATGGCGATGACATCCATTCATATCATTGTTGATATCAATAACATGTCTGCGAATGAGATTTAACTGCTACAGATGAAGATTTTAATTATTTCTTGAATTTTGGTCTCTTCACAACAAAACTATTGTATATAGAGTTTCATAACAAATTTTTCTGACTCTTGCGCTACATATTGTTCTTTAGTGGTCCACAAAAGACAGTCATACAGTTCTGGAACCACATGGGCTGAGAATCAAATAATTAGTATTTTAAGTAGTAATGTCCAACCGATCCCCTTTCCCCATTATCAGGGTTCATCATAAAGGATTTGGCCAGTGGTTCACATTTTTACTTGTTGGGGCCCCACCACAAAAACAAATAAATAAATAAATAAATAAATTAGAATACAAGGTTAAATGGGTCAGCGAAATGGAATACAATAACTAATAACTAAAGTTGTGAGGAGACAATGTAAACAACAGTGAAATTTCAAATAGTTTTATTCAAATTTCAATACCATAGTAATTAACTCACTACTAGCTTAACTAATAGGCTGTCTGAGAGGCGGCTTTGTGCAGACGCTTTGGGTGTGCACGCACAGAAAACATTGTGCTTGAACGGTTTAAAACAGCTTCAAAGCTAGAATTGGCCTGATTGGACATCAGTCAGCGTCATCAGGAAAGTTTTTCATTTGCACTTTTTATTTATTTATCTAGAAATAAAAAATTAATTAATTAAATTCGTCCTAAAATATGAAATAAATCTCATAGAAAGCATTAAACTTAACTTTCTTATACATGTCGATACATTGTTACAACACTAATTTTATGTTTTAAAACAATTTGTAAGTAAACTGTTTGTGTTTCTTGAAAATTATTGCTTTAATTAATGTTTTGCAAGATAGAACCTTACGATTCCAAGCGGAAAGTAATTTTTTAGAATTAGAAGGTTCTGCATTTGACCTGTTCCAAAAATCCCCATTTACAAATTTGAGAAGATTTTGATATTTTACATTTAGAATACATTTAGGGTCTCTGTCATATTCATGTATGAAAGAGACTTGTTCCCCATATCATTTTTGCTATATGGAATGCAAAATCTTTGAAGCTCAATTTCTCAAAACCGCTCAGAATGCAGATAGAACCTTATAATTCCAAGGTGGTGAACTGTTCCAAGCATTGTTTTGTCAACAACACTGCTCATTTCCAATGTTATTATATCAGGCTACCAGCTAACCTCAACATTTAAGACATATGAATGAATTTAAAGCTTAAAACTTGTATAGTCACAGCGTATACAAATAACAAGGTCACATGAGACACAGCCACCGTATACATACTGGGAACTACATTCTCAAAAGGTGAAGCACTGCTACTTCTGCGGAGTGATTTACTCCAACTCTGAGCGAACTCTCTGCTCCTCACCATGGGGCTTCTCAGGTCAGCGGAAAATCCCTCGGCCCAAGTAGCAGTGCTTCGCCTTCTGACAATATAGTTCCCAGTATGTATACGGTTAGAAGATGGCTGAGTCTCATGTGACCTTGTTATTTGTACACGCTGTAACTATACAAATCACAACATGTAAATAGGAAAATGTTGGCGTTATTTTGTCACTTATTGGGAGCAGTATGCTAGCTGGAGCCGTTTACCTCCAGTATTTGTGCTAAGCTAGGCTAGCGGTGGGTGCGTCAGACAGAGTTATGGCACGCACAGAGATGAAAAGGGTATGTATGGACTTATCTAACTCTGGGGGATACGGTGAATAAGCTAAAGTCCCCAAAAGTTGCCGTGTTCCTTTAAGAGAACAATTATTTGAGTAGCCCCGTCGTTTCACAGAAAATAGTACAACGGCGAGCGCGTCAAGTATAAACGCCTCGTCCGTTTGGGGATGTGCGCGCGCAGTCTGTGGAGACTCGCTCTGCGGAGCCAGGTGAAAGTATAAACAGGGCTTAACATCAAGCAAAGCGCACGTTTCTCACAGAGCATGACCTGTGCAATGAATGTCCTTGTAATTTGCTTCAACCTTTCCGAACTTTATGAAAGATTATTTTTCGGAAGGTTTGAGTGGTGTGTGTGTGTGAGAGAGAGAGATGAATTAGAAGCAAGCAGAATACGGTTGTTTCTAAAGCACACGTATCTATGTCAAGTCAAGTCAAGTCACCTTCATTTATATAGTGCTTTTAACAATATGAACTGTTTCAAAGCAGCTTTACAGAGATAATAGGAAATTAAAGCTTTACAGCAGCTCTAGAATAAAGTTATTGTCCAGCTAAAGTTAGTTTTGATCGATTCACTTCCGTTGCAAAGATCATTAGTTATTAACTTAGGGGCCGCTAACACAACACCGTTTAAAAACTAAGCTCAGACTCGATTCTGAAATTCTCTGAATCGATCCAGAATCGTTGGAGAGAGAATCTATAACACAATATCACATAAATTATACATAAACGGTTCTTTTCTGTATGCCAGGCCTATATGCTTTACTCTCGCGTGTCACGTGACCAGATTGTAGCAATTAATCGTTCAGTAGTTTTAGTTTCAATAGTTTCCACTGTCAGGCCAGTAGCCCTGCAGCGGAAACGCAACTTGGTTTTGGGATCTGTGCTTGAGGTCCAAGGCTATTGGCTTCGCACGTCACGTTGTTAGCTCTGGCTTGCACTGGCCCGACAGTGGAAAAGCGACTATTGTTTCTCTCTGACCTGCTGCAGTTTTTCTTGATGATGGTCTTTCTCCCGCAGATCCCGCAGCTCCAGGCAACGATTCCTAAGTTCAGTGGTCAGTTCCTGCACACACATCTGAGACTGGGCAAGAGTAACCTCATTACGCTGGAGTCTGTAACACACACAAACGGGGGGTTGGGAAGTTTGTTAATGTTGTGGAGTTTAATGGCAATCAATTCAGACATTTGTAAAAACGGTTATACAGGAATAACACTCGGACTTCCCGGAAGAAAAATAGTTTCTTTCCCAGGGCTGTGACAATACCGAACACTGCTGCTACCCATAATCCCTCACAAATCCTCAGTGTGCAATAATCAAGGTCCACAGAAAGTAACATGTTAATTCCATTCTTGTACATTGATACTTTTTTCATCACGTTTACTCATCTCATTTCTTGTTATTTAATCCTATCTTATGTTATTTATTTTCATTCTATGTTAACTCCATGTGTATTTATTGTTTTCTAATATTTGCTGATTTGCTGAGTGAGCATGGTGACTATTTGTAATTTCATTGTTTACAATGACAATAAAAGCTGTATTCTATAATAGTAACAAAACGAAAGAAAAAAAATTAAAACTGTGCGACAAGTAGTGCTGAGTTTCGGTTCACAATCAAGTGTTTTAAGTCTGTTGCAAGGAAACTATTCAAATGATCGTGCAGGGGCCTCATGCGCGCGCGCACACACACCGTAAAGTTTTCACAGCGCTTCACTTTTTCCACATTTTGTTATGTTACAGCCTTATTCCAAAATAGATTAAATTCATTATTTTCACTTACGCTGTCTGAGCATCAGTCAACTGCATCATCATGGAGCTCTGAAAAAAAAAAAAAAAGAGATTCAACTTAACAATTCAATCCAGTTGAATTGTTGAAAAGGGCATATAGCATTTCTAATGTACCTTTTTACCAAGTTAGTCATGAATAAATGCAATTGGATTACACCAAAAGTTATAAAGACAACAAAAACACCTGAAGCAATTACTTGGTCAAAAATATAATTTCAGACATTTACATTTTTCTACCTTGATGCTGCTCTGATCTCCATGTTAGGAGGGCCTTGAAAACATTCATGCATGGAAAAATTTTCCAAGTGAAAGTAGTTCAACTGTTTCAGTGACACCATCGCTCAATACTGTTAGCCATGGCAGACGCAGATAATAACATCCCTCTCTATCACACATGCAAACACAACCTAGTTATTCCAATATCAAATACTATAGTAGCTACTCAAGTCAACCGTTACCAACAACATCTTTTTCTAAGCAAGATGCTGAATTAGTGGCATATAAATTCTACACGCATACATTACCAGAAAAGTGGTAACAGTGATATAAGCACGATATAAGTGATAAAAACTGACTCTGAACCGTTGAATTTTGCTAAAATAAAATTATAGCATTGGGTCACATCATTGACCCAGGTTATTGGAAACAGTCTAGACTCCAGAGGGTTGATGTAATCTAATTCATATAGAGATTTTTTTAGATCTTGCCTGGACATACTTTCACTTTCCTCTCTTCTTGTAGTTCTCTCAGCAAAGAAATGGGTATGGTCTCCTTCACATCTCTATAAAGACAAAGCAAAGAGATAATTTCATAGACAGAACACACACGTATGAACGAGTGTATGAGTGAATCATTCTTACTTTTGCGCACAGCTGCCCTGCTGTTGCTGATTCTGGACGGTGTAAAACTGGTCCAACAGTGTTTGAATCTCCATTCGCACAATCTCTTTTTCATTCAGCTGGGCCTACAGATGCACAGGCAAACATTTTTATGAAAAATGAACCACCTGAAAACTTTCATTAAAAAAAAAAAAGAAAAAAAAAAGCATACACTGCTATGAAAATTAATTGGGCAAAAAACTGCCTGAATTCAACTGAATTCAAAGCTGGAAATGTTTGTGGCAGTGAAACAAAACTATCCAAAGGTGAACAAGAGTATGATAAAAGAGAACTCCTCCCTCTCAATTAGATGAACAGTTTCTAGAATAAAATAAATAAACAATTACAAATACATATATTTATTATATTTAATTATATAATAAGCTGTGAGATTAACCCGTATATCTGCTGTGACTGAAGTTGGAACTGTGCGTGTATGTGCGCATGAGCATAACCTTTAATCTGACGATCTCTTGGTTCTTGGCTGTGCGCTCTGCGTTGAGTTCCTTCAGCAGAACCTCCATGGTGATCATTGAAGAGCGTCGACTCTCCAGCTCTCTCTCTTGACACTCCAGCACCTGAGACAGACTCGAGCTAAAGCCACCGGGGGTTTGGGGTGTCTGAAAAAACAGACAATGTTTGACAAAGGCTTCATTTTTAAATTGACTCTTTCATCACAATCAAGAGCAAGCACTCTCTCTCTTACACACACACACACCTGTATATTTCCTTTGGGTGTGGCAGCAGCTGGAGGTTGATTGACAGACTCTCTCACTCTCAGAAGGTTAATCTGATCATTCAGCTGTTTCACCTGTGAATGTGTGTGCACCAGAAATCATTCTGTTGTGTTTTCATGCATATTGTGGACGTTTGTCTGATTCAACAAGCTTGTACTAAGGGTGCTTGGTCACACTTTAGATTATGGTCCAATTCTCACTATTAACTAACTATTAACAACGACTTTTGCCTCAAAAAACTTTTACTGCTTATTAGTTAGTAAGGTAGTTGTTAAAGGGATACTCCACCGAAAAATGAAAATTCTGTCATCATATACTCACCCTCATGTTGTTTCAAAACTGTATGAATTTCTTTCTTCTGCTGAACAGAAAGGAAGATATTTAGAAGAATGTCAGTAACCAGACAATTTTAGATACCATTGACTTCCATAGTAGGAAAAAAATATACTATGGAAGTCAATGGTATCTAAAACTGTCTGGTTACTGACATTCTTCTAAATATCTTCCTTTCTGTTCAGCATGGAGTATCCCTTTAAGTTTAGGAGTAAGGCATGTAGAAAATGGTCATGCAGAATAAGGCATTAATATGTGCTTTATAAGTACTAATAAACAGTCAATATCATCATAATATGCATGCTGAGAAGCAACTAGTTAATAGTGCGAATTGGACCCTAAACTAAATTGTTACCGAGTGCTTTCACACTGGCAGTTTAGCTCGAAACAGGGCACGGTTTGCATGAAAAATTGGTCATGTAAAAGCTGTAATGAGCACCTAGGAGCGCATCATGGTATCGAACCCGAGACTACCTGTAGGAGGTGGTCTGAGTTCGAGAAGCATTTTCTCCACACTTTTGAAAGTTGATGAATACTGTTAACCTACCTATACTTGAATATATATTGCATTTTAATAATTGGATTTCACATTGTTTGCCTGCAGTCTAAGACACATCAGAACAATTCCGAGACCCATTTTTGGTTTGCAACACACCAGTTGAGAACCACTGGTTCAAAAACATTTGACTGCAAAATACCACAACTGTTCAATCAGAATCAAGTATTGCAGAGAGCCATCGATAATGACTGAATGCCAGGTGGACTCTACATTAATAACTCCTACATATTTGATTTAAAAACTGAAGCATGAATTGAGATAGAACGTAGAAGGGGCAGTACCTGTTCCTCTAGGGTGTTTATATTGTTCTCTTTCTCTGTGTTCAGAGTCCTAGACCTCTCCAATAAAGCAGCTTGTTCCTCCACCACTTTACTGAGTCTCTCCATCTCATCAGTAGCATATGACATATCTTCCTGCAGCAGCTCCAGCTGTGACACACACTTACTTCAGTTTCGGCTTGTGACAAAGTATTAAAACTTAACCCAGATACACACATACCCCAACACTGTCAGAAGCAAAACTTAACCCAGTTACACACATACCCCAACACTGTCAGAAGCAAAACGTAAACCCTGTTACACACATACCTCTACACGGTCAGAAGCAAGACGCCTCTCTGAAGCTTCTCGCAGCTCCTGTAGTTCGTTCTGCATTTGTGTGATGTTCTCTTTCATCTGCTCTTTCTCAGTACAAACTGTGCTGTACTTCCCCTGCAGGTACAACACTTAATATATCAATACAACCTACCTAAAGCATTATGAGCATGTAGGGTATGGATAGGGCAACTCACACTGATGTCAGCGATCTCTCCTCGCAGCAAACACACAGTCTGATCTCTCTCAGCCACCTCACTCCGAAGCTCTCTGGTCTCCTGCATAAACTCCAGCACCACATCCTGCAAACAAACACACACATAATGAAACCCCAGTCGTAACACAGCAGAGGAAAAACTAAATCCTATTGTTATTCAGTCAGTCTTAGTCTTGTTTTTCATTAAAACATAGGTTACAATAAGAATTATAGATAAAATGTTATCTTGACTTGTTTTCAAAATAGATCTTGAATACATATAACACATTTAATTGCAGTTACATGTATATTTAGATTAACCTCAATATAAACATCAATATCAGAAACCTATAAGATCATACACAGTAAACAACTAATTGCACGAATCATGATATTTTCAGTATTCAACCTAATGACAGCAATCATAAGTTGCTTGTGTTTATGGTTTACCATGAACACACTTTAAAGTCACATTTGAAATCAAAATGGACAATTCTTATTTTCAGTTTTTCCAGCTGGTTTCAGAGTGTAAATCTGATTATTTTACTGAAACCTTAAGTGTGTTTTGTCTTGTTCCATTAATGTTATTTTCTACATATACCACATTCCACATTTGCATTGACATTAAACATGTTGAATGTTAACATTAAGTTATAACCATTAACAATTAATTTAGCATTAAATACATTTTATGCCGTTTTATTCGTTTTTTTATTGATATACAATGCATAAACTAAGGTTATATAACCTAACCTTTTTTTTTTAATAGACATTTTTACAGTGAGTGAACGATTCCTGCTTTTTGTGATCAGTGTATTGTATTCTCACTTTGTCCTGTTCTATCTTCTGCTTGAGGCTGTTGATAGTCATGTTGGCTGAACACACACTCTGCTGTAGAGCACTGATCTCATCACACTGCACAGACACATCAGAACCAAACAGACATGTAGAGGTCATGTAATACAGCATCAGAACAACATCATGCAAATTACAAAATACTAAAATTATTAACGGACACACATACCTGTTGTTGATTTTTGTTTGTCAGGTCAGTGATATGTTTCTTCAGCGAGGAATTCTCTTCTACAGACTGCACAAGCTCCCTGAAAAACACTCAACATCAAAACTTCTATAGGTTGCACATAATGCAAATTATAAGTGCATTCATTTCTCTCTGGCTCTCTCCACACACACGCCCCAAAAAGTATTTAGACACTTATGCACGCAAGAAAAGATGGTGGAAAACAACAACAACAAAACTATAACTATATCGAGTTATATCAACAAGTCCATTATTTACACGCTTACTCTATAATATCTAATACCAAAATTAGAAACATCAAATAATAAGGCGGGTTTTTGACAGATGTTTTCATGTCTCTTTCACTCACTTGGACACACTCTCTTGGTGGGCGGTCAGCTGGGATCTCACACTGTTGTTCTGCTCTTTCTCCTCCTGAAGATTATGCTGCAACTCCTACAAACAAAACCATACTATGCGATCAATGCTGTGATAATAGCTATGCCTTCAACCACACAATAAAATGAAATGCAGACACCTGACCTAAAAATCATTCAAACAAGCATGTTTGAACCACTAGTAAACCTGTATAATAAACGTGAACAGTATAGGGTTTTACACACTTGTAATAGTTAACCATGAATTATCCTGGGTTAGACTGCTTCACACTGGTCATAATTTATTCTGGGTTAAATACTGGGTATTCATAAGACATTTCACACTGTAATTAGCTAATTGATTAGTTACATTTATATAGGGCTTTTCTGGGTACTCAAATTGCTTTACATATGGCAGGGGGGAATCTCCTCAACCACCACCAATGTGCAGCACCACCTGGATGATGATGATGCGACGGCAGCCAGACTGCACCAGAACGCCCACAACTAGGGGTGGAGCAGTTCATCAAAAAAAAAAATCTGAACCGTTCAATTCACTTATCACGGTTCGAGACACGTGTGTTTTGTTCGGGTCAAGCCATGCACAGCATAACACGTTTTATTTTTTCATTTGGCACAGAGGCAAATGTTACACCGTGTCCTAACCAGATGCGATGCGATAAGATTCCAGCGACAAATAATTTGACTGTCCACACCAGACGCGATGCAACTATGGGACACAATGTAGTCAATCAAAAATCACAGCCAATCAGAAGAGCGTGAGTGAGTGGGCTCTCTAGGCAAGCTCCCGGCACTCTCAACTAAATGGATAAGTACATAATCAAGTTCATGAATATTACACAATTTTAACACTATTAAAAATACATGCTGAGTTATTGAAACTATCCTTGTCATAGAATACACTTGTCTGTTAAGAATGAGTTGACAGTTTGAACGTTCTTGTTCACTTTTATTTATTTAGAAGATCCGAGGTGAATTGTTGCTTTCAATACGGCTATAAAAAGACACACAAAATGATATGCAAACTCACACAGACGCTTTTAACATTAAATAAAGCACAAACAGTAGCCTACCTGAGATTAGCATACTTTCTGTTCTCCGCGACGTCGGAGAAATAGGAACTTTTTCTAAAATAGAATCGAAGCGTGTCGCCGTTGCGGCTGGTTAGGACAAAAACTCAGATTAACATGGAAAAGTTACCTTTTATCACGTGTTGCATCGCATCTGGTTAGGACACGGAGTAACAGTGACAAGAAAGCCTATTCTTTAAGTGTTTTTGTTATCAGCTACAATTTATTTAAGGCCAACAGTTGTAAACTTTTTTTGACAAATAAATGAAAAGCCTGTTGAAATTAACATTTACAGCCTCTTGCTGTATCAGAATCTCACAGATTTAATTTATGATTGTCACAATAACGTGTCTATTCCTAAAATCAAGCTGCCTCACTCTTTCAGTTGTTTTGATTACTTGACCTTGAGAATAACTTATTTTTTAAATACTGTAAATGGTAGATTTTAAGGCTATATATGTTATGCTGATGTATAGTATTTCTAAAGTGTAAAAAAAAAAAAAAAAAACCATTAACAATGTATACGGTATCTAACCGAAAACCGTGACCACAAGCCGTGATACAAACCGAACCGAGGATTTTGTGAACCGTTCCACCCCTACCCACAACACACCGGCTTATTGGTGGAGAAGAACAGAGTAATGAAGCCAATCAGTATATATGGGGATGATTAGGAGGCTAATGGGCAAATTTGGCCAGGATGCCAGGGTTACACCCCTAAACCTTTTTTTTAAGGACATCCCGGGATTTTTAATGACCACAGAGTCAGGACCTCGGTTTAAAGTCTCATGCAAGGGACAGTGCTTGTTTCAGTATAGTGTCCCCGTCACTATACTGGGCCATTAGGACCCACACAGACCAGAGTGAGCGCCCCCTGCTGGCCTTACCAGCAGCAACTTAGTTTTCCCAGGAGTCTCCCACCCAGGTACTGAGACCAGACTCAACCCTGCTTAGCTTCAGTGGGCTACAGTGTGATAGCTGCTGTACACTGTACATAAAGCCTCTAGCGCTGCACATCTTCATTTTATATATTTCTGAATATATCAAGTTTTACCTGAATGGACTTTTTCAGACTATAAAAAGTAAGAATACATTTCTTAACTCCAGTAGATGTATTTTCTGTCACCATATGAATTTTTTTCCCCTCAAACACTGAAACTTTTTATTCAACAAGCAGTGACTTTGTGACTGTCTAAATTATGTAAATATGAGGAATGCAAAGTGGGTGCCTGTTAGGCTTAGCCTTAACATTCTAACATTTTCTAGTTTGGCAACACATTGTGGAGTTAACAGTGCAAAAGCGGTGTTAACCCTGCTCTAGGACAGGGTTTCATAAAAGCTGTGTTTAGAACAGCAATATCCCAGGGTTAGGCACAGTGTGAAAAGCCCTTAAGTGAAAACTAAAACTGTGTGATTATGTGAATGAATACTGACATTAATCTTGGTTTGCATTTCTGAACACTCTCGGCGCTTGAGCTCCATCTGCTGTGTGTGCTGATCCAACTCGAACTGAAACTCAGCCTGCAGTGTGTCATATGTGTCCTGAAGAACACGCTGTTTTTCCAACACCTGCTCCCACTCCAACCTGAGACAGACAAACAGATTATATTGAGCATCATTGTAATCTAAGACAGACAAGTTATACTGGGTATAAATGTTTTCTGAGACAGAAAGACAGGTTACAAAATGTAAAAAAAAACAAAAAAGAAAACATCAATCTGAACACCCCAGTAATTAAACCTCTACAAACAGCATGTTCCCTTTCGAACGGTCAGTCATATTGCGTAGCTATACGCTATGGGGAAAACTCCTTTTTCTCCGAATACTGAAGCCTTTTTGTATAATAACGCAGTGCTACTGCACAGCCATAATAGTGCAGATGCTACTCGCAAGCTTATTGGCTGGTCAGTGGTAACTGCACAAACCTATGGCAGTTTATATTGGAATCATTCAGTTCCGGCTGACGCTACGACAGGCACTATGCTGCCAAAAAAGGCGCTGACAGTCATGGAAGGTGATAACATTAAAAAGTCGTTGGGAGTTTATGACAGACGGGAGTTTATGACATGACAAAAAATTTCTGCTGTCAAACTGCAGCAGAAATCCATCTTGGACCTGGTGGAGGAGGTGAAGGCTCTCCGGATCCAGAACGCTGAGAAGAACCGGCGTCTGGTGTACCTGGAGAGCAGAGTAGCGGAGCAGTACACCAGGATCAACGATGTGGTCATCCAGCCCGTTCTCATCCCAAGGCGTCATATACTGACTTTTGACATTTTGTCTACATCGAACATGGCACCCTTTAGCGTCAATATGACACGCAGATAGATATGGGCCAGAAGGCGCCTCCTAGCGGTCTAACCCTAACCCTACCCCAGACCTAAACCTACCCATAACCGAACAAAGCTCTGTGCGTCTCATATTGACGTTAAAGGGTGCCATGTGCGTTCGATGTAGACGAAATGTCAAAAGCGTCAGTATATGACGCCCTAGGATGAGAATGCGTTGGGTCATCACTGGGCTCCGCATTAAACCTCGGTCATATGCTCGAGCAGTGACCGCTGATAACGTAGGGCAGCCCCGTGAGCAGGATGTCAGCTCTGTGGAGCAACAGGTGGTTACCTTTCTTCAATCCAAAGGGATAAAAAATGGACTCCGATAACATTGAGGCATGCCACCCTCTGCCCCGGAGAAATGACAGCGACAAACCAGCTATCATCATGAGATTGACCAACCAAAAGCACAGAGCGGCATAACTGCACGAACCAATCGGTGCACAGCTCCCCGAGCTGAGCGCAGAGCCCGCCAGAATGGGCGGGGCATCTGCCTATAAAAGACGCTCGTTTCACCATATATTCAGATTTATCTCCTTCAGCGACGATCTACGGACCTCGCAGAACAACTCTACTCGAAGCCTTCACCTTCTTCACAGAGAAAGCAGAGCCAGCAGACTGCACCAGACCAGCGCGCTCTTCAGCCAGCAGAATTCATCGCAGTGAGCTGTCGCGCTGTTTCCCTGCGCTCTCCGGCGGGCGCCTAAGAGAGGCAAATTTCTAAAAGAGCAAGCGACGTTGATGCAAATGTTGCGCCACGGCTGTGGCATATGCAGAGCCCCTCTGCATGCAGAGGACAAACACAGTGAGAGAGAAAATGGAGGAGTCAGAGGGCTGAGCATTTGGAAGTTAGTGAGCTCACGCCAGCTGAAACATCGACGACGCTGATGAACTATGGAAAGCCATCCCTGGTGTGTCACGATGGGTTTTGAACACAGTAGAAACAGGCTACTCGCTCTAATTTGCTTGCAATCCACCCCGCTTTGCAGGCATAGTCGACACTTTGGTGAAGAGCAACGTGTCTCACGTCCTCCGCACCGAAGTGATGAGCATACTGGAAAAAGGGGCGGTAGAGGCAGTACCTCCATCCCACAGCGAGTCAGGCTTCTACAGCGTTTAACCTCCTCCCTGGCACTGAAGAGGAGGCGGAGGGTGAAGTGAACGCGGATGTCAGCAGCAGCACAGAACATGAAGAGGAGGATGAGAGACCACCTGCGCCCTCGCAAGTCCATGTGGAAGTGATAACCACTAATGTGGGAACTATGATAAAGCAGTACTTTTCTGTGTCAAATTTACATCTGAGATGCCCCATTCACATGTTTCAGCTGGAGATCAAAGCTGGCAAACGTGTCGTTAACGAGCATGACAACATTAATAGGCTGTTAGTGAAAGTCGGGCACCTGGTGAAAAGTGTACGCAAGAGCACCCTGAACACAGAGGAAACCGACCAATTAGGTGTCCGCCCCACTCGATGGAGCAGCCAGCTGCGGATGATTCAGTCGGTCATCCGGTTGTTCCAAAAAGACCCGTTATGGCAAAACAAACTCAAGTCTAATGTTGCTAACATCACCCTGAATCAAGTATGGCAGCTTGACACCTTGTCAGTGTGCTGAAACCACTGGCAGACCTCACAGAGAAAATGCAGAAGGAGCTGGGGAACCTGGGGTTGATCCTCCCTGCTGTCACAGAAATCAAATCCCTGCTCACCAATGACACTCACGCTGCACTTCCAATGGGCATCACTGCTTTTGCAGAAACATTGGCAAAAAACGTGTCAATTCGCTATGGAATATTTTAGCATCAGTGTTAGATCCCCGTTTCAAGACAGAATAGATAACCGAGATGAGTCCGCATGCAACAAACTCGGGGAGATCCGGGACCTCCTCATAAAAGAAGCTGAGGAAATTAACGCTCCCAGCGGGACACCCGAGACCGACACCCCACCAGCTGCTGACCTGAATCCTGAGCCTGAACCAAAAAGAGCTCGCCTGTTCGGGTCATACTTCAGCGAGCAGAAACGCATAAACGGAAGCACCAAAGGTGAAGTCGAAAATTACATCTTATCCCCGAGACAGAACCCGGACGCAGATGTTATTCGATTTTGGAAAGAAAACTCCACGTCTTTTGCCCGCCTGGCTAAAGTAGCTCACATTGTGTTCAGCATTCAGCATTGTGTTCAGCAAGCGGGTCTGCGAGTGCAGAGAGGGTTTTCTCCGCTGCTGGCCTGCTGTCAAGAAACCACCGCATGAGTCTGAAGCCTCAGACATTGGCCAAACTTGTGTTCTTGAAGGTGAACTCAAAAGAACTGTAGATAAGGAAAGCAATTCAATTTTTATTTTATTTTAAAGTTTGACAATGGACATAAGCCAATTTAAATTTTAAATGACGTGCACGCTGCGCAAAAGTTCAGTTATCAGAATTCTGGCCTGTATATTTTTATTTATATAATTAGGCCCATTGATTAGTTTAATTTTACAGGACTTTTTGTGTATATTTCTTC
The DNA here is from genome assembly GCF_965113295.1 of Leuciscus leuciscus. Classification (NCBI taxonomy): domain Eukaryota; kingdom Metazoa; phylum Chordata; class Actinopteri; order Cypriniformes; family Leuciscidae; genus Leuciscus; species Leuciscus leuciscus. Next base: position 9,540,073 of record NC_138724.1, on the reverse strand, counting down.
TTACATACATTTCAAAAAACATTTCTATTTGGAAATTGTTGTTGTTTCTCTTTAGTTCTTTGGGAGGTAAGGCTGTGGTTTAAGCTAACAGTGAAATACATGCAGATATTTTTCCTATTTTGGAGCGAGCCGGGGGGGGGAGGGGCGATTTGAGTGGAGCGCGATGTAAACTGCGTTGAGCGCGGAGCGATAATGAGCGGACTGGCCTGATGTGGATTTGAGCGGGGGGAGCAGAGGGGTGAACAGCTCCGTGAGCGAGGAGCTGAGATTCTCACCACTCCACTCTGCTCATACATTCTGGTACGAACTGGCCAGAAGTCTCCTATAATGGGCAAAGAGCAACCTGCGTTTGCTGAGAGCGACGCATGTCCCGGGCAAACTGAACCAGGGAGCAGATATGCTGTCCCAGGGAAATGTGTCCCCAGGGGAATGAACCCTCCATCCCCAAATGGGTCAAACGATCAGGGACGTTTTCGGGAGAGCAGAGGACGACCTCTTCGCCACCGAAGACAACTCTCACTGCCCAATATTTTTCTCAAAGGGCAGGGATGCGCTGGCCCACGAATGGCCCAGCCTTCCCCTATATGCTTTTCCCCCGGTCACGCTCCTCCCTCAAGTCATAAAAAGGATCAGGGAGGGTAGACACACAGTCCTACCAGTGGCCCCCCTCTGGCGGACCAAACCCTGGTTCCCCGAGTTGATTCAGCTGCTGTCAGCAGCCCCGTGGCGGATACCCCAGAGGGAAGACCTTCTTTACCAGGCAAACAGGACGATTTGGCACCCCCGTCCCAAACCGCCCCGTAAGATATTCATTCTGAGAGCTTTCTGTAATGTATCTGCATTTGCAGCCTACGCAAATACCATTTTCAAGCTCCAGAAAGGTAGGAAAGACATCAGTAATCAATGCGACTCCAGTGGTTTAACCTCAATTTTATGAGCAATGCGGATGTTTTGAAAGCTCTCCGATTTCATTAAAAAGATCTTCATTTGTGTTACGAAGATGAACTAATGTCTTAGGAGTTTGGAACGACACGAGGGCAAGTAATCAATCACCGAATTTTCATTTTTGGGTGAACTAAACCTTTAATATTAAAGGTGCATTGCGCAACTTTTCATGTTAAAAATACCCGTTTTCTAACCCATACATGCTTAAACAATTGCCTGATGGGCTGAATGAGCCCTTCTCTGATCACTGCGATTGTCTCTATAATCCTGTACAGTAAAATAAATAAGAGGGATTCGGGTCGGAATTTGAGACTGGGCGTGACGTCATGCGCATTCACGGCACGCTCACCTGGCTATGTCTGGCAGGTTCGTGTATTCGCCGCCATTCTCCGTAGAAGATGGATTCTAAGAGACCGGCTTGTAGTTCATTTCAAACACCAACGCAAACTCCACGTAAGATAAAAAAAAAGAAAACTTTTGTTGTTGCAGTTTCGCTTGCCGCCAGAGGGGGCATAGTTCTGCAAAAACTCAGAGACTTGCACCTTTAATGTAATCTTAACGGCAATTCATATTTTTATCTTAAAAATAAAATAAAGTAAATCTGCCTGCAATCTTGAATTGTCACCAAATAAGGTGAAAATCAACTACAAATGAAACACCTATGAGAAGGGCACTGAGCACTACCGCAAAAACTTTGTTTTTAATAGAATGCCAAAAAAAAAATAGTTTTTATTATATTTTAATTTATAATAATATGCTCACTATTTTTTCCCCCTCATACAGAATACATGAGACTTTTAACACATGAAAATGTAAAGCTGCTTTTCTTTTACGGTCTGTGACCTAATGTAAGATAGACAGGTTACACTGTGTATCATTCAAAACCTCAGAGATAGACAGGCTACTGAGTACAATTATAACCTGAAGGAGATTAATTCAACTCTCAGAGAGACAATTTCTATAGAGTATATTTTAGTTTAATTTACACTACCAGTCAAAAGTTTGAAACCTTTTGATATGAAGGCTTCAGCTTAAAATAAAATTGATTAAACTAACACTGGCTGCTTTGGAGAAGTAGCTTTGTTTATTAATGCAGTTTTGTTTATTAACCGATAGAGCATTTAACAAGTTCAGGTTTTTTTTTTTTTTTTTAAGGCTACTTTTGGATAGTTTTGATTTGGTTCATTTACTTCATAATTCCTTGATTTCAATTATATATACATTTTTTAGAACAACAGTAAATAAGGCGGAGGTGTGTTCAAACTTGCGGCTGGCAGTGTATTTGATGTGACGGTGTGTTTGTACTTGACGGTGTCCAGCTGCAGCTGTGTGCTGATCAGGCTGTTGGACAGTTGTGTCGTCTCTCTCTCGTGTTCTGCTTTCTGCTGCTGCAGTTCTGTCCGCGTGGTCTCCAGCTCTTTATCAGAGGACTGAAGGACAACACGCAGATCTCGCACCTCCACCCGAAGCACTGCAGAGAGGTCACAGCAATCACAGACTGATTCATAATTTTGTACACTTGGTTCATTTTAGGAGCCTAAAAGAGGTTAACAAACTCACAGAATCCATCATATTGGCTACTAATTCAACATATTACTCACTTACTGAGCTGCAAGTCATTATTTCTTCAAGGTGGGTCCCAGCATTAAAAAAAGTTTGGGAACCCATGTGGCAAGGAGTTAAGCATCTGAACCACTCAAAACTCACCATCCATCTCTCTCTTCTCATCTTCCAGCTGCTGTTCAAGGGTACTGATTTTCTCCTGCAGATGATCCTCTTTTTCCAGCAGGGAGTGTCGCTCAGCACTGAACAACTACGGGTAGAGAGCATCATCAAACCCATTTGCACAGGAAACAGAACACCAGAAAAACTGAACACTATTACAAACACACCTCCTCTGTGCGACTGGACTTCTCAATGGCTTTGGTGACCTCTTCTTCCAGCTTGCTGATTTGCTTAAGCAGTTTCCTGTTCTTGGCTTCCTCCTCGTCTAACTGGCCCTGAACACCAAGAGCATGTTCCTGGAACCAAACCAAGAAGAACGTTTAAATAGATTCCCACAATCTACAGTAAATTGTAATATTAATTTCAGTAATCAAATCATACGATCAAAATTTTATGCAATATTATGATTTTTTTTCTTCTAGAACATGCACTGATGATTTCCATACTGTAAGAATGCAAAAAAAGCTCTTGTACATTAATTTGATGGTAATCTGTAGTGCTGCCCCCTAATAGTCGACTAAACGCTAGTCGATGAGAAGAGGCTTAGTCGACCAAAACGTTATTAGTCGGTTAGTAAAAAAAAAAAAAAAAAAAACTGAACAGGAGGTGGCGAAGTCCGTGAGGGCCAGATCGTTAACTGCGGGTCCTTGTGGTAATTACAGTATGTCGAGGAAAGAATCCAAACGTTCGCCTATCATCCATCGACCTTAAATATGCCTTATCATTTGAAACATGTAAGTAGCAACTTTACATGGCCGCTCGCTCTAACGTAAACCTAGATAAATGTGCGCAATTATTAGGTGCATATCCAAGTGTGTGTGCGGAGTGAGGAAGCTAAAGTATTAGCACGCATTGCTGCATGATATGGAGGCCTTTTACTTTTTCCATACTATGGAAGTCAATGGGGTCCATCAACTGTTTGGTAACCAATATTCTTCAAAAAGCTTCTTTTGTGTTCAGCACAATAAATAAATTCATACAGGTCTGGAACAACTTGAGGGCGAGTAAATTATGACAGAATTGAATTTTTTGGGTGAATTATCCCTTTAAATGAATATACTCGTGATTAGTCGACTAATGGCTTAAATGAATGACTAGTCGACTAGAGACATCTTCAGTCGGGGGCAGTCCTAGTATGCTGCTTTGAAACTGCAAAACAACCCTTAAAACAGATGAAAAAGTAAGGTTCTTTGTGATCACCTGCATTTGCTTGAGCTCTTCAGTGAGCGCTTCACAGGCTAGCTCGTTCATTTCAGGGGGCGGCGGTTCACTCTGGATATCATCAACGTCCATATCCTCGGCCTGTCCATTCAGATGCTCTGGGCTAGACAACGGCACCAGTCGATTGCGCAAGTTATAGCCTTTTGTGGGCGTAGTCAAGATCTGGGGAGCAGCAGCAGCCATTATAAGACATTTCAATTTGAAATCATTTTAAAACAGACCAACTTAAAGTCTCCCTACCTTAATGGTCTCAGCATGAATCTTGTTGAGTTGAGACACTTCCTGTTTGCTGTAGGCTTTAGTGGCCTCGAGGATATTCTCAAGGTGTTTGTTGGACTTCTCCAGATAGCGTTTCTCAGATTCCAGCTCAGCTACCTGTTTTCTGAAAAGTATAATGTTGAAACACTGGTCAGAATGATCAAATTTATAGCCACCAAGGACTCCGCAAGCATTTGGGAAGAGACACATGAATGTGACATGAACATACTTGTTGACCTCCTTAAATTCCTCAAAGGCTTGAATTGTTGCTGTGAGCTCTGACTGTTTCTGCAGCAGCTGAACCTTCATTCTCTCCATGGAAACTGATGACAGCGTCTCCATGGTGACAGGGGTGGAGTAGATGGGAGGAGCTAATAATCAAGGCAGTAACAGCAGTCTAAGTGATCTCCTTGTGCTTAAAAGTTGACTTTTGCAAAGCTCTTTAAATGTGATGTTGACTTTACTGTAAAGCTATGAATTGAAATTTTTAAGTGTAATTAATCTCTTTTTTTGTAGTGAAAGGTACCTTTGTTTGTTAAACATATACAAAAATTATATAATGACCGAGTACATAAACAACTAAAGTGTGTGTTAGAAATCAGGAATGATGATCAGGAGAGAACATTGTTGTGTTTCGTCTTCGAGAACATTTTTCGTCTTCAAACCAAAGTTGGGTCTTCAGCCGACAGAGTTTAAATCTCATCTGGCTGGTGCGCTTCCCATAATGTTTACACATTAGGTCAGAATGCAGATAGTCGGCGTCTTTTGTGACCGTTTGAATGCGTTCGATCGTTTACACTACTAAAGCAATCTGGTCGAATGCGTTTTCAGCTACCTCTGGAAGTGGTCGAAAGTAGGCAAGCTCAAAACATTTTAGCCCCCGTTTACACCTGTATTTAGCATCGTCCACCGATCGACCAAAATGCATCTTAATCCCAGGTGTGAAGAGGGCCAGAGAGAAGTAGCTTCAGCTACAGTGTTCTTAATGTTTAATTAAATCATGTGTGTTTAACTTTGACAACCCTACTTTATACATATCTGCCTAACGACTGTGGCAAACAGTTCAAACAGAGGTTTGAGTTCTTCACCTCCTGTGATTTCCTCTGGTCTCTGAGCTTCCAGCAGCTCTAGGAAGTTTTTCTCCAGCGCAGTTAACGACTGAACCTTGGTCTCAACGGCAGATCTGACAGAATCCAGAGCGCGCAGGGCTCGATTCTCCTCACGCAGGGCGCAGTTCTCCGCTGCATACCGCATCATCCGTGGGTGGTGTTCCACCTGACAAAAAGAAAAATATTTTTAAGAAAATGTTTGCATAGTTGGATAACTACTACTAGAAATGACTAGAGAAGGACTACACGCCTGCGCACATATATATATATTCAAAGTGCATACCTTTGGACTGAGAACGTAATGCGGATGTGTGCGACGTCTGCGTTTTCGCGGGTTTGCATTTTTGAGGTTTGACCAGAGATAATGGATAATTGTTTGCACCTTCGAAACTATTTCAGGGAGTGCGTTCTCGGGACACCAGGCACTGTTTTGTGCGGATGGGCGGCCGGAGCGGGGTTTTCCTGTTAGAACGGTGTTGTGTTCGCGGCCCCTAAGTTAATAACTAATGATCTTCGCAACGGAAGTGAATCAATCAATCAAAACTAACTTTAGCTGGACAATAACTTTATCCTAGAGCTGTTGTAAAGCCTAAACAATCTGTTACGGTAATTTCCTATTATCACTGTCAAAGGTGATTTGAAACAATCCATATTGTTAAAAGTGCTATATAAATGGAGGTGACTTGACTTGACTAGGAATATATTAGCAGGTCAACACCAAAACTGAAAGGCATTAAAGGTGTTAAACACCAGTTCATTCAATGAATTACAGATTGAACATAGTAGCTGAAACCATTAATTTACAATTCTTTCTAAGGCCTGCTTTAATCGTGTATGTCTACTGACTTAATATGCATGGTTAATATTTAAAAAGAGTGTGTACCGATCACACTACATGTGTACCGTGCCTGAGTCCAACCGAACTGTGCTCTGGACCAACTCTTCCAAGCGGGCCAGGGACGGTTAAGCGAACCGTGACTGGGCACAGTACGGTGCGATCCCACTAGTCAAACGAACTCTTGTTAGAGTGTACTCAATGAAGGCATTCTGAACCATACCTGAGCACGTTTGAACCCCAAAGTCAGCTCTTTCCCCCCAAAATGCCCCAGTGAATAACAAAGAATAAAGAAACAAAAAGGAGTATGTCTATCTGCAATGGCTCCAGACATGCGACTAAAACAATATTTCATACTGACTGGAACATTTTGTTGACAGTAAAAAATCTATTAAAAAAAACACACTAAAAAACATTGGTGAACAGACATAAGTGTCTCCATTCTAGGAATCCATTGTTTCACAATCTTATTTGTATTTGTGGCAGAAATTTGTGTTTAGTGTAAAAGCTTTTTTGTTATCAGTCTAATAAAATGTAGATATCTAATATCAGCACATGCCTAAATATTGGAATCTGAAGATTTATGTTATGTTCTGTTCATTTCATTTTTCCACTCCGCTTTGACTGTTGGATCAAACACATGCTGATCCACGCTATCATTCTGGGCTATGCTGTTGACTCAAACACCACTGTTATGCAGTCTGTCTACCTGATCTCGAAGCAGACGGATCTCTTCCTGCAGCTCCTGGTTTTGCTGCTCAGGATCTGATCTCTGGCCTGTCTGAAGTTCTTTCTTTAGCTCTGCGATGTAATCATCTCTGAACTTCATGATCATGCGGTTTGACTGGATGAATTTCTCCTTCTGAGCCCAGGCAGCTTCCAGCTGAGACACCTTCTGCTGAAGAGCCTGTAAGAAAGACAGCAGCAGAGGCGACTGTGGTTAAGACTGAGCATAATGGGAAGAAAACGCAAGTCAAACATGACGATGAGTAAATTACAGAATTTACATTTTTGGTCATATATACTGTATTTAAATTACTTTTAACTTTTATATTAAAATGATTGATTTCCTAATTGTTTTGGTGTACCAAATGTACCTCATGTCATTGTGTACCATTACTAAATCATGGGCACAGATAAGTTCTCAATAGAAAAATAAAATAATAATAATGAAATCAATAAAAAAGCACCTTCTTCTCCTCCTGTCCTTTCTTCCAGAAGCTCATAGCCTGAATGAACTGTGTCTTATAGGAAACTTCAGGGTCAGAGTCTGCGGCAACACAAACACCAGTTTAAATAACGAATGAATGAATGAATGAATGTGCGCACTGTAGTTGTAGTTTCTGACACCATGTCTAGGCAGATAGATTGTCTGTGTGAGCTCTGTAATGTGTGTATACCTGTTTGCTGGTCTGTTGGCGTAAGCTCTACAATGCGCCCTTGAGAAAGAGCATTTGCAAGCTGCTCCTTTAGTTTTCTCACTTCTGCTTGCAGTTGTCTGACATTACCCTGAGTGTCCTCATTTACCATAGCCTACAGAGACACAAACACACAGATCAGCCTTCACATCTCTTCAAGAATACGGAGAAGATCATGAATGTTCGGATGAATAATTCTGCTGTTCAACCTTATTTTTGATGAGTTTGGCTCTCTGAGCGAATTGCAGAGTGGACAACGTCTCTCCAAAGCACCTGGAACCCGGATGAACGTTTGCGATGATGTACGTCTTTGCATTTCCGCCCAGAGAGTCCTGACAAAATGAACAGCAGTCAGCCACGATTCACTCATCTACATTCATTCAGAGTAACGTTCTCAAAGCACCCTCACCCTGAGCAGGAAGGTCAGTTTCGAGTCTCTATAACAAATATGACGGTTTTTCCCATTGGAGACATCCATCAGGGCCATGATCACCTGACCGAGACACATCAGTGACCGGTTTATGCTGCTTGCCTCCTAAAGCATACAAATCAAAGGTTACAGTTAATTTTTAAAGTAATAACAGTGGAGTAACAGAATGTCTTTATTGCAACACAGCAGGTGTTTTAAAACTTTTCATTTGGTGGGCACTAAAATTGAATAGTATGTAAAAGTTGAATTAGTGTAAAGTTTATAAAATATATATTTAAAGAGCTTAACTTTTACAATTCGTACTTAACTTTGTCACACTAAGAAAGACTACATTGCTACTTTTGTTAGACAAACCGAAATAAATTGGGCTGCACTTATGTATGACCACAGCCATGTTAATGAAGTAAAGCAACAGAAACACTACAAATTCATTATAACAGTGTTATGAGTTGATTTCGTCAATTACAATAGGACTGCATGATTGCCCTATGATGACATACTGAGGTAGAATTAAAACATTAACTCCTCATATTGCTGTTGCCAGTGTATCAAGGGGAAACTAAATTACATGAAAGTGGATTTTTAGTCCACATTAGCTGTGATAGAGTATTGCACTTATTTGAAACAGATTCAAGTTGAATATTATTGTAATACAATACTGCAGAGTAGTAATATTTATAATAATAATAATGTGTTCCTGATGACCTGAAACTAAATCCCTTATTTTGTTTGAAAACAGAACAGATTGACAACCACTGCTTTAAAGTATTTTTGAGGGGTAAATGTTCAACATAAGCACCTTGAGCCGTGAACCCTCTGAATGCGTGTCCCTCTGTCTCTCTGAGCCGGCAAGATCCACCAGGTTGAGCTGAGAGGTCCTGATGTTGACCACTTCATGTCCAGTTTCCTTCGATTCCAACGTCATGGTGAACACTGCATGTGAACGAGAGGATTCGCGGTTCATTGAGGTGGAAGCCACTCGCCGGTTCCGCCATCCCATCGACAACACCTGCAAACACAAACATTCAGAAACATCACAAGGTCACAATAGAACTGGCAAAATAGTATAAATAAAGATAATATACAACCAGATTCCCACAGTTTGGGAAAACCTGAAAATGTGAGATTGCTTAATCAAATTTAAATAGCCACGGTATTTGTATGAAATGTAGAATGTAAATTGTTCTAGTTGTGCAAAAGTTCTAAAATATTTTTATCAGGTAGACATTTTGTAAAAAGTCTTATCCAGTAAATATCGAATGACTGGAAAAGTCATTGGTTAAAAAAAAAACGGGACCCTGAAGAACATTCAGCTCTTAAAAAGAAAATGTTTGTTCATTATACATTAAAAATATCGTTATACATCATAATTAAGTAAAAATAGAATTAGCAACTTGATGAGTAGAACTCTGTTAGATGGAATCCAGCCGTCACACTGTAGGGTATTTAAAAAAGTTGGTTTGACAAAAAGCCTGAAAAGAGTCTTGCGGTTTGAAAGCTATTAATGTCTGTTGCTAGTGTTGTTTTTTGACAACTACTCGAGGTCAACATGTGCGAGACCTGATAGGCCTCTGCAGCAGATGCAGCGTATTTCTCCACAGCTCCTTCTACAAAGACGCCCCTCTTGATGTCCTCTCGCAGGAACAGGCTGGTGGACACACTGTCCAACAGGTCATAAATCTGCTCGTTGTAGATCTCTATAAACGAACACTTGCAGAGGAAGCTCTTCGTCCCACCAGACTGCACAGAAAACAGAAAGAATTAATAAACACCACAAAGCACAACACCAAATAAATAATTTACTGTACCCACTGATTAAGAAATGTAAAAACGTCAATGCTTCTCTAATCTATAATTAAGGAAAAGAATACAAAACACTAGTCATTGTGTCATTTCAGACGTGTTCAAATGAACACTAATAACTCTAGGGGTGTAACGATACCCTCGTGTCACAATTCGACACCACGATACGATATTATTGTGATACTCCAAGACATATGGTAAAAAGTTAACAAAAAATGTACTGTTGATTAAAATGCGACATTCGGAATTACATTGAAAATGAATAGGCTTGGACTTGTTGCTGGAAACGCAATTCAAAGGACAATAGAGACACCAGAATAAAAATATTCATTATTCTGAAGCTGAAAATACAGAATTATTTTAGATGAATATGCTTGCAGTCTGCCACTGACTAGATATATTTAAAACAATGTAGGCCACTTTTTACTGGTAACATCAGAAATTTGGCATTATCAGGACACACAAATATTCCCCCATTGCATTATTATACATTATATTCAACATTATATATAGTAGTTTAATGTAGTAGCCTACTGACACGAAAACTCTGAAAACGTGAATTTTTTCTCACACAGTAATTTGAATTTTGGGTTAACTTCACACGATACATGTTGCATTTTTGTATTGCGATATATTGTGACACGATATATTGTTACACCCCTACTAAGACATTAAAAATACATAGTATTGTGACACACTGAGGGGCGAAAGAGAAGAAGAAATGTTGTATCAACAATGTATTGCAACATTTATAAAATATTTTGTTTTGTTCTCCTACAAAAGCTGATTGAACATGCACTTGTCATGACAACAGTTCATCGTAGCTCTAATTACGCATTTTCTTCTTCACACAGAACAAATCACACATCAGAGATCCCTATTTTACTGTGATGTACTGCCCAATTCAGTGGAAGAACACAGACATTCTAGAATAACTAAATAAACATCATATAAATTTCACAAATTTCCAAGTTTTGAGCTGGTTCTGTATGAGCGGTTCTTGAGAGTCCCATGCACACATCATTTAAACAGCAAGATACCTCAATGAGTGTGCACTTAATTGGCAACATTAAATTAATCTAGAATTATTTTACATTTATTGAAACTTGTCTCACCCGTTCCACCTCTCGATTGATGAGGAAGAAGAGGTATTCAAAACTACGAGGAATCACACCACGCAGCTCATCGGAAAAATTATCCAGCTCTGAGGGACCTGCAGACACAAAACACACACACCTGTCTGTATGCTTACAGTGCTCCCAACAAAGTAAATGGAAACTCCTGGAAAAGTCACACTTGAAACATATAATTGACAACACATTAGATAACAAAAAACGTCATCTGATCAAACAACTGTTCTCACAGCTTTACTGTTCTGAGACATTTTTAAATGACCGGTGTCAGCTGTTGTGATTTGTGTGCATGAATGCAGTCGGTTCCCTTCAAGTTCACTCATAATTCATATTCTAATCACATCAAACTCATATGAACTAGCATTTGACAACTACAAAATAAGATACAAAAACTACAAAAAATAGCTTGAGCTTACGGTATCTTCTAAACAAATGCCACTTGTTTTGATATTTTTGTTATACATTGCAATGTTATAAAAACATTTGGTAACACTTTACAATAAGGTTCATTATTTAACATTAGTTAAATACCTTAGTTAACAAACTAAGAATGAACAATACTTCAGCATTTATTAATCTTAGTTGATTAATTTAAACATTTTATTGAATACTTTATCGAATACTTTATTAAAATCAAAGGTTGTATTTGTAAACATTAGTTAATGCACTGTGAACTAACATGAACACCTGGATTTTAATTAACTAGCATTAACAAGGATTAACTAATATAGTAACAAATGTATTGCTCATTGTTAGTTCATGTTAGTTAATGCATTAACTAATGAACCTTATTGTAAAGTGAGTGTTACCAACCATTTTTAATTGTAGCTCAAGTGTCTAAATACTTTTTGGGAGCTACTTCATGTTTGCTATGCATGTCAAAAAGCGAACTAGTTTGCAAACTGACACGAGATCTCAGCACTTACCCAGCATGGTGAAGGTCTTTCCTGAGCCCGTCTGTCCACTGAAAAACAAAAACAACGTCATGAATTGACAAGGCTCTAACATTTTTAAAACGGGAACCACACAGGAACTCACTAGGCAAAAATGGTGCCGTTGTATCCGTTCATGCACGACTCCACGATGTTTTTAGCCACGCTGGAGAACACCTCCTCCTGAGAGACACAAAGAGCAGTGGATGAGATGTTCCTCGACTGATCTTCAGCCAGAGAAGACACTTCTGAAGCCCTGTCTCACCTGGCTTGTGTTCATGTCAGCCACATGGTCGTAAGTGAAGGTCCGAGGCTCTGGTTTGCAGTGCAGTCTGACAGTGTGCGGTGAGCTCACGGTCAGGCACAGACTGTGATCGCCGTCTGTTGTTAACCCAGAGCCTTGAGTCAGTGGCCGTACCCGCACAAACACCTTGATGGCATCTCCATCACTGCATGAGGACGTTAGAGGAGGAAATGAGTCTCGGACGGTAGAACACACATCTGTTTGATCCACATTCAGTATAAAGGGATGCAACCATGCAAATTTGTACTCTTTAAATACTATTCTATTCTCTAAATTGTATTCTTTTACTTCTTTAAAAAGAGAAACCATTCTGTATTCCAACGCATTCATGAACTACAACCAAGAGAAACCATTCTGTATTCCAACGCATTCATGAACTACAACCATCAAAGTTGAGATCTGTGCTCAAAAGCGGAGCGACCAGCGAAGATAAGGGGAAGAAAAGCGCAATTAATTTGTTTCTACCAGAAAAATGTCAACCGACAAGCATGATAAACTCTGAATGTTCTCAGTTACCTGATAGAATCACAAAAAGGGAACAAACTCGGTGGCAGTGCTGGGTAGATTACTTAGATTACTAATAGTAGTTAGTTGCTGATTCCAAATTACATGACAAAAATTGTAGTTAGTAATGTAATCTACAGGGTGGGCCATTTATATGGATACACCGTGGTGGCATGGGAGTGGTTGGTGATATTGAGGTCCTGTTTGTGGCACATTAGTATATGTCATGGTCACCACCCATCTTGAGGAGTTTGCCCCCTCACATGTACTGGTGTGCCACAAACGGGACTTTGGTGTCACCAGCCATTCCCATGTTGTTGCGGTGTATCCATATAAATGGCCCACCCTGTAGATTGCTCACTTTAGGTAATGTATTCTGACTCCTTTTTGATTACTTTTGACCTAACTCGTTTATCACATTGATCTGGAGAGGATAATCTTGTACATTATTGATATAAAAATACAAAGAGAAAGAAAATATATTCCAATCTTTATCAACAACAGGAATGATATAATATATAAAATAAAATAAATGAAACCAATCAAAATAAAACATTTACTAAAATAATTATTATTATTTTTTTCCCTGCATGTCATGTGACCATTAACCAACATCAGAGAACCATGAACTTCATTTTATTATTATTATTGACTTATTTGTATTATTGACCTATTAACTTAAAGGGTTAGTTCACCCAAAAATGAAAATTCTGTCAGTAATTACTCACCCTCATGTTGTTCCAACCGCGTAAGACCTTCGTTCATCTTCGGAACACAAATTAAGATATTTTTGATGAAATCTGAGAGGTGATCACTTCTCCGTAGGCTGCTAGGTGGCCCAAACTTGCTGGCCCAGAAAAGTTATTAAAGAGATCGTTAATATAGTCCAAGTGACTACAGTGGCTCAATCTTAAGTATATCAAGCGACGAGAATACTTTTTGTGCGCAAAAACAAACAAAAATAACGACTTTATTCCACTATTCATTTCCTTCTCTCTGGGCCTCGTAGTGTTTTTGCGCAGCGCGTCTGTGTTACACGTCACCACGTAGGCTCACTATTGGCCGACGCTGGTCATGTGTGTGACGCGCAGCGCAAAAACACTACGTGAACCGACTAGAGGCCCAGAGAGAAGGAAGTGAATAGTGGAATAAAGTCGTTATTTATGTTTGTTTTTGCGCACAAAAAGTATTCTCGTCGCTTGATATACTTAAGATTGAGCCACTGTAGTCACTTGGACTATATTAACGATCTCTTTAATAACTTTTCTGGGCCAGCAAGTTTGGGCCACCTAGCAGCCTACGGAGAAGTGATCACCTCTCAGATTTCATCAAAAATATCTTAATTTGTGTTCCGAAGATGAACGAAGGTCTTACGCGGTTGGAACAACATGAGGGTGAGTAATTACTGATAGAATTTTCATTTTTGGGTGAACTAACCCTTTAAAATATAAGGGCTTCCTTCCAGTAAATGTATTAGGGCAAAGAGGTTCAGCTAACAAAAAAGTTGAAGAATCCCTGTATTGCATGCAGACATGAAATGATGATCATTTGAACATTTTAAAATACATGGTTAAATAACTCACTGAAAGATCATTCAAATAATAATTAATGTGCTCATCAGGAGCTGATCAGATATGCAATGTTGGGAAAACACTTCCTACAAAGAAATGATCAAATGCTGTTGTCAGTTTTCAGTGACAGTGGCTGGTCTGTGAACCTGGAAGACCTTCTGAACGGATAAACAGTATAGGCTTTTTAAAAAATTTTTTAGAAAGACATTTTTTAAACATAACAAAGAAGTAGAATCAATGCATAGCATAATTTAATATTATTTTAAGAATAACATGTAACCATTTACTCAATAGAAAAGTATGATTACGAGTTTTTAAAAAGTGTAATGTAATCAGATTAATTACTCAATTTTGGGGATCTGATTACGTAATCCATTTTAACATGTAATCAGTTACTACCCAGCACTGCTCGGTGTAGATAATGGTATAAAACATTAGCTAACATCTCTTTCATTCTTTAACGTGAGCTCAGTGCTAGCACAGTCAGCAGTGTTTACTATCTTTTGGTTATGTGTATATTTATGTACCTGTTGATGTTCGATTCCGCGGTTGCTGAAAGGAAACATAAAAGATAAAACACAAATATAACAAAACTATAGTAAACATGGTGCTAATATTAACGACAACAAAGCTCGTCAGTAAACATTGACGTGTAACGTTACTCGACCCCAACAGTAACGTTAAATATCTTCTGTTTATTCGATGTAATAAACATTAAACATGTAGTAAACATTTCGGCTATTTGCTTTAATATCATATGCGAAGATTGAGATCGCTACATTAACTCATAGCATGAGTAAATAATCCTCACCTTTGCCTTTAAGATTCATGATTCATTCCTATTTTTATTTTTTTCTCTCTCTCACTGTATTCGTAAAGGATCAATACAAAATTTGGCGCCTTCTTGTTCTTCTTCTTCTTCTTCTTCTTCTTCTTTGTGTTTTAAGGGCAGCTCGTAACCTGGATGTCGCGCTACTGCCCTCTTCTGGAGTCATGAACTCCTGCATTCTTCACTGCACTTGCATATTTTCCCCATCAGTTCTGTTTTAATTATGACATTTTTCAAAGTGCTCATTATCTTGTCCGATTCTGCCAAATTCCAGTTTTTCAAGCGTCAACTTGACGTTTTCTTAAAAATCTTAATTTGTGTTTATGAAGAAATAACAGATGGTGAACAATGAACATACATTGGTCGCCTGAGGAACTATGATGAAATTAAAATGAAGTTTACTAGTTATATTCTCAGTGAATTACTTGAACCATTTTTTATACTGCAATTATACTTGTAAGTTTTCTTTAAGCAAAATTCTTTAAGCAAATACTTATACTATTTAAAATATTTTGCCCTATATTCACTGAAAAAAAAACCTGAGTATGTTCAATACAAATATCCATAAGCCAATAACATGACAGAAAACATTTTACTACTTTTTTTTATTCAATGTCAAAATTGTAAATTCATTAACAGTTTACTAAAATGCATACAATATAGTTCACCCAAATGCCTGGCATTCAGCTCTTTGCTTCTCTAAAGACATAATCCGTGGTGATGATCTTTACAATCTGACTTCAGCTGAACAGCCAAAATGCATTATTTTCCGGTTATCACTGTAAATATGCTTTAAACAATCCGTATTGTATAAAGTGCTATATAAATGAAGAAAATACTAGCTGAGAAGTCGTCGTCTCCTCCTCCTCCTTATAGACACAATTATGTTTGTACTGAACAATCAATATTTTATCCCCTAGCCGAAAAATGTCTGCATTTTTACATTTAAAACGTTCCTTATAAATCGATGATTTTAAGCCATTTTACTCATCAGGACCAAAAACGTCCCCACAAGAACAAGAATTTAAAATATTACATCTTTGTTGGGGCCTTTTGTTCCAATAACATAGGGTTTACTAACCATATGCACACATTCAAAACCACAGTAGTGCCATTTTGCAGTTTTAACTGAACAACAATCTCTGCAAATGCTTTAGCAATACAAATGTAAGAATATTTGTCATGCCAAAAAAAAAAAAACACCGTAAAACTGAAACTGAGAGGGCAAATCAGCCCTAAAAGGGCAACAGTGACAGAAAAATAAAGTGTATATGAAGTCAGTGCAAGTCACAAAATGTTTGTGTGTGTGTGTGTGCATTGTGCAATTGTCACAAAAAGACTCATTTTTGTACCACTTCGAAAAAAGATATATGCAGTAGTCAACATTTGAAGTGGATCAAAAAAGTTCGATAAAGCCAGTTCGTAACGGTAATAAATTGTTTAAGAGAGCGAAAACTAACTCTTTAGATACATTTGTGGTGGCTCTTAAAAGAGCCGTTGTGGGTTGACGCAGACGCGGGTTTAAGCGCGCTCTCCGCGGATGCGGCGGGCCAGCTGAATATCTTTGGGCATGATGGTGACCCTCTTGGCGTGGATGGCGCACAGATTGGTGTCCTCGAACAGACCGACCAAATAAGCCTCGCTGGACTCCTGCAGGGCCATGACAGCGGAGCTCTGGAAGCGCAGGTCCGTCTTGAAGTCCTGAGCGATTTCTCTCACCAGCCGCTGGAAGGGCAGTTTGCGGATCAGCAGCTCGGTGGACTTCTGATAGCGGCGGATCTCCCGCAGAGCCACGGTCCCGGGCCGGTAGCGGTGAGGCTTCTTGACGCCGCCGGTGGCCGGAGCGCTCTTACGGGCGGCTTTAGTAGCGAGCTGCTTCCTCGGGGCTTTACCACCGGTGGATTTACGAGCGGTCTGCTTGGTTCTTGCCATTGCTGCGGTCTTTCTCTCTGTCCTGCTTGCGCTGGAAGGAAATGTTGCTATATGTTATACACCCGCTTTTAAAGCATTATACCGCCAAAAGCTCATAGTGTCGTGACTGGCTGGTGTGACGTGTGCTTATGACTGCTAGCCAATGACTGCGTGTTCCCTCTTTTCAAACAAGCGGAGGGTTTCCCGCTCAATGTGCTTTGTTCCCTTTACTACTTTGCTCATGAAACAACCCATATGCTTATTTTTTGGTATTTATTTGTTCTTAAGCGTTTATTTTATTCGTAATGGTTGTGCAGTTCTCGGATTTTAACAGAATACCTTACCATTAAGCACAGCAAACATGACACAAACGATATCCATCAAACAAATATAACTCAGGGTTATGTTCATAGACATTAACACTTTGTTCCTGCTACTGCTATTTTTTTATCGTTAATTTTCTAATCACCCCCGGCTTTATAAATATTAGAAACAGAATGTGCTCTCTATGAGATGAAATGGGTGGCTCTTAAAAGAGCCTTTGGTCTTAATGTAACAGACACGAGTCGTTTATTTAGATTTGGAGGGTTTCTCGGTCTTCTTGGGCAGCAACACGGCCTGGATGTTGGGCAGCACGCCGCCCTGAGCGATGGTCACTCGGCCCAAAAGTTTGTTAAGCTCCTCGTCGTTGCGCACTGCCAGCTGCAGGTGGCGGGGGATGATGCGGGTCTTCTTGTTGTCCCGAGCGGCGTTTCCAGCCAGCTCCAGAATCTCAGCGGTGAGATACTCGAGCACCGCCGCCAGATAAACAGGAGCTCCGGCACCGACACGCTCGCCGTAGTTTCCTTTGCGAAGAAGCCTGTGAACACGGCCGACGGGAAACTGCAGGCCCGCCCTAGAGGAGCGAGTCTTAGCCTTCGCTCTGGCTTTACCACCGGTTTTGCCTCTTCCACTCATTTTATTTTCTTAATTTCAAGTATTGAAATCTTCTAAGCCTAAGTAAAGAGAATGAATAACCGTTTCTCCATTTACTGCCTTTAAAGGGGAATGCAGGTCGCCCATTGGTTTAGAGTCTATAAAGATTCAAACCAATCACTGGCCTTCGCTCCAAAGCTCAACCCCCTATAGAGACAGAGCGTATTTAGGCCACGCCCACACACCCAGGGGGAAAACAAACCAACCGTCCCCATTGACTTTGCATTGCGAGAGGCTGCCTCCTTGTCATTCCTTGCTTCTAACAAAAGACAGAAAAATGCCTAAAAGCTGCTGTGTGACAAGGTGTACAGCAAAGAAGCTAAAAAAAAAACAGAAAAAAGTTTTTATTAGCTCTCGACCCCAAAAAACGAGTGTTTAAGGACATAAAAGTGGATACAGGCAGTTGAGACAGAGCGTCACGTGTCTCATTACTCTGAGAACTAACGTACGTCCGCTGGAGGAGACCGTAATCGGCAACACAGGATAGTTTATCTTACAGAAATATAATATATAAAACTGATATTTGGCTCAGCAGTGACCAAATGTTTAACTTACTGCACACGTAGTGTATTTTTAGTGCATACTGAGTGTCAGGATCCCACAATTTACCCATTCGTTCCAGCCTGTATCCACTTTTATGTCCTCAAACGCTCGTTTTTTGGGGTCGACAGCTTATGAAAACTTATTTCTGGGTTTCTTAGCTTGTTTGCTGTACACCTTGTCACATAGCAGCTTTTAGGCATTATTCTGTCTTTTCTTACATTTACATTTAGTCATTTAGCAGACGCTTTTATCCAAAGCGACTTACAGATTAGGACTAAGTTAAGCGAGTCATCATGAAGAGGCAAAAACAACGCAAGAAGTGCTCAAAATACGAAGTTCAGGCATTATTCAGAGTAGCATAAGCCCGATAAGCGAGGTATTTAAAGGGAAAGGGAAGGTTTTTATTTTATTTTAATTTTTTTTATAAGAGGTTAAGTGCTCACGGAAGAGATGGGTTTTCAGTTGTCTTTTGAATGTTAACAGGGATTCTGCATTCCGGATGAGGGTGGGGAGAGCGTTCCACCAGCATGGAACGTACTCGGTTACCTAACGTAACCTCTGTTCTCTCTAGAGAGGGAACGAGTATTGCGTAAGTTTAGCTTACGCTACGGGTAAAGTCATCTTTTCTCGAGATATGAAGCAAAAAATTATCCTTAATTTTTATATCTTGTCAACGCAGTGCGGCAGCAAGCAGACCTAGAGCAGGCAATCTAGCGTGCTCATAGGCTGCTCTGCGGCAACTGCAGCAGCCTATCACTGAGCCCTTGGCGTGACGTCACGCCCAATGAGCGCGAGCAGCGCGCCTACGCGTCACGGCCCGAGGCGGGGCGTGGCAGAGGGTATAAATATGGGCTGAGAGGCTGCTTTCACTGGTTTTTGTCGCAGAAGCGAGTGAGCTCGTGGCGCGAGCACGGCGGGTTACGCAATACTCGTTCCCTCTCTAGAGAGAACAGAGGTTACGTTAGGTAACCGAGTACGTTCTCTTACGAGAGGTTCTCTCGTATTGCGTAAGTTTAGCTTACGCTACGGGAACTCCCTTGTCAACGCCGTGCGCGCCCGGCATCCACTGAATGAGTCCCAGGGAAGCCCGGGGAACACGAGAGTGTGAGCCAGGCGGCCAATGATATGGCTAGCGCAAGTACATAAGCACATAGTAGGGGGAACAGAACGGCGCGGCCGGTCTGACTAACCAACCCTTATATTGTACAGCTCAACCAGGAGGGCTAAATCAAACAGCAGTAGCCCGCGCACAGAAGTGGGCCGGCCTACGCGAGATTTAGACTGATAAAAGTTTAGCCTGCAGGGCGGGAACTTCTAGATTGTAAAATCTAACAAATGTAGACGGGGAGGCCCAGCCCGCCGCCGTACAAATGTCATGAATAGAAATTCCGCTAGTCCAAGCCCATGACGAGGCCATGCCTCTAGTAGAGTGGGCTCTGATGCCCAAAGGGCATTGCAGGTCTTTAGACGCATAAGCAGCTGCAATAGCGTCCACTATCCATCTGGACAGAGTGTGTTTCGAGGCGGCGAGACCCTTGGTGCGCCCACCAAACGAAACGAAAAGCTGCTCCGAGCGCCTCATGGCGGCGGAGCGCGTAATGTAATTTCTCAGCGTTCTGACAGGGCAAAGGAGATTACTGTCAACTTCGCTGCCGGTAGCCGGCAAAGCTGAGAGAGAAATGACCTGTGCTCTGAAGGGTGTGCCCAACACTTTGGGGACATAACCGTGTCTCGGTTTGAGAATGACTTTAGAGTCATTAGGTCCGAACTCGAGACATGCCGCGTTAACTGATAACGCATGCAGGTCACCCACACGTTTGACTGAAGACAGGGCTATCAGAAAAACGGTTTTGAGCGTGAGGTATTTCATATCCACAGTTTCCATGGGTTCAAAGGGATGCGCTTTCATGGCCTCTAAGACCAGGGAAAGATCCCAAATAGGAACCGAGGGGGGTCGCGGGGGGTTCATCCTCCTAGCTCCTCTAAGGAAGCGGATAATGAACTCATTCCTCCCTAATGCGCGGCCCAGCGCCTAGTCGGAAAAAGCTGATATGGCCGCAACATATACTTTGAGCGTGGAGGGGGACCTGCCCATGTCCAACAGCTCTTGGAGGAAACAAAGCACACGCGACACCTCACATGTTTGTGGATCCAGCCCTTGGGCGGTGCACCATTTATTAAACACAGACCATTTAGATGTGTAGAGCCGTCTCGTAGAGGGAGCTCTAGACTGTGTGATCGTGTTCACAACCCCTATTGGCAAGTCAACGGGTATCCGTTGACTATCCATACATGCAGAGACAGCGCTCTGGATGAGGATGCCAGATCGAGCCGCGGGCTTGAGAGAGAAGGTCTCTTCTCACCGGTATCGGCCAGGGGGGTGTGTCCGCCAGCCGTATTAGATCTGGGAACCACGTTTGATTCTCCCAATACGGGGCTATGAGGAGCACCGTGTGGCGCGCTTCCCTGATTCTCCCGATGACTTGTGGCAGCAGAGAGACAGGGGGAAAAGCGTAAAGCGGGCCGCTGGGCCAGGTTTGGGCCAGCGCGTCCTCGCTCTTGGAAAAGAACCGTGGGCAGTGCGCGTTGTCTTTTGACGCAAAGAGGTCGACTTCCGCTCTGCCGAAACGGCGCCACAGTGACTGGACTGTTTGGGGATGCAAAGACCACTCCCCCAGGGGAACATTGTCCCTGGACAGTCTGTCTGGACCCTCGTTCAGGAGACCCGGCACATGCGCGGCTCTCAGCGAGCGCAGTGAGTGCTGAGCCCACACAAGGAGGCGTTCCGCCAGGGCGCAGAGTGTTTTGGATCTGACACCGCCCTGACGGTTCACATAGGCTACCACTGACATGTTGTCCGTGCGGACTAGTACATGGTGGCCCTGTAGGTATGGGAGGAAGTGCTTGAGCGCTTTCTCGACCGCCAGCATCTCTAGACAGTTTATATGAAGGTGACTCTCCTGGTCTGACCAAGGGCCATAGACCGGTCTGCCCTCTAATAGCGCTCCCCAACCTAGGTTGGACGCATCTGTCGAGACAACTTTCCGGTGCGAGACAACTCCCATCGTCACTCCCGTGCGATACCATTCGGCTGCTAGCCAGGGCTGCAGGGCTGAAACACAGCCATGATCCACTCTGACTCGTAAGCGGCCGGCCGTCCAGGCTCGGTGAGGCACTCGCGCTTTCAGCCAGCGTTGAAGCGGGCGCATGCGCAGTAAGCCCAGCTGGAGCACTGCTGCAGCTGAGGCCATATGCCCCAGGACTCGCTGGAATGTCCTCAGCGGAACCTGACTGCCCGTCTGGAAAGACGCGGCGAGATGTCGAATGCGGCGCACGCGCTGCTCTGACAATCTGGCCGTCATAGCCACCGAGTCCAGTTCTATTCCGAGAAAGGAAGTCGACTGGCGGGGCAGTAATGAGCTCTTGGTCCAGTTGACCGAGAGACCCAAGCATTCCAGATGGCTGAGAAGCGCTGTTCTGTGAGACAAAAGCTCTGCCTCTGACTGCGCGAGGACTAGCCAGTCGTCCAGATAATTCAGTATCCGCATTCCTTGTCTCCTCAGGGGAGAGAGAGCCGCGTCCATGCACTTCGTAAATGTACGGGGTGCTAAAGATAGACCGAACGGCAGGACGGTGTACTGATATACCCGACCGTCAAAGGCGAATCTCAAGAATGGCCTGTGACGGGGTATTATCTGAATCTGAAAATATGCGTCCTTTAGATCGAGAGAGATGAACCAGTCTCCCGGGCGAATTTGCGCAAGGATTTGTCTGGTTGTGATCATTTTGAACGGCCGTCTCATGAGAGCTTTGTTCAAATGTCTCAGATCTAAAATAGGTCTCAGCGCTCCGTCCTTCTTGGGTACGAGGAAGTAACGGCTGTAAAGCCCGACTCGCTCAGAGAAGGATAAACCTGTTCTATAGCCCCTTTGCGCAGCAGCTTCGCTATTTGTGCTTGAAGCAGGTGCGCTGCTTCTAAAGTCACTTTTGTCTCCGTCTGCGCTAGAAAGCGCGGGGGGCGACGAGCGAATTGAAGCGAATAGCCGTGTTATATAGTATTCAGCACCCATTCTGACGCGCCCTGAATAGCTTCCCATGCTTTTGCACGCATAGCTAGGGGTCGAATGGTCTCTGGGTTCAGATCGCCGCGCTGAGCGGGATGGGGAACCTGTATCAGAGAGGATGGGGCAGCGACGCGCCGCCAGTGCTCGAACACGGGGGCTGGAAAACAGTGCTGACTGGCTGTACAGCATATGATGGCTCGATCGCTACGGATGGAGCGCGTTTTGCTGCTAAACACCCCTGGCGCGAGAGCGGCGTGGGGGTTGTCATGTCTGAAAGTGGGTGCGCGTGCTCGTGAGCGGGCGCAGAGTTTACACTTATAACACGGCCAGTGTTTGGGAGCTTTGTAACCCGAGGTAACTGAGTGGCAGAGCAAGCAGCGGGTAGTTGTGAGCACAGGGTTGTGGGCACATTTACTACACTTGGTACTCGAGCATGTGTCCGCTTTATGAGAGTGCGCTCTGAGCGTGTTACCATGGGGATAGTGTTTGTGTGTAGTGGTGAGCACATTTTCTACACTTATGACACCTTCGGCCAGAGCCGGAATGTTTGTGAGCTTTGGAGGATCTGCAACCCGGGGTAACTGTGTAACAGAGCGGGCAGTGGGTAGGTGTGGGCACAGAATTGTGGGCACATTCTCTACGCTTAGCACTCGAGCGGCGCATGCCCGCTATGAGAGTGCGCTCTGTGAGCGTTACCGGGGAGACCGTGTTTGTGTGTAGCAGTGAGCACGTGGGAGTGGGCACATATTCTACACTTATAACACCATTGGCGTTATAGGAAACTGATAGAGCGAATGCTTTGATGGCTCATATGTTTAGACGCTCATAAATACTCAAGCACCATCCTGTGAGCGGGAGGGTGCGAGATGCGGGTTCACTTTCTGTATGTAAGAAAGCTGCCGCGAGCTCGGAGAAGCCAGCAGAAAAAAATATATTTATCTGCCGCCAGAGTCGGATTCGAACTCGGGTCCCCCGCGCGTTAGCCTAGTGTTCTGCCACTGAGCCACAGGGGCACACATAAGCTCTTAGTTAGCGCGAGGACGCAGGGGATCTTGTCAACGCAGTGCGGCAGCAAGCAGACCTAGAGCAGGCAATCTAGCGTGCTCATAGGCTGCTCTGCGGCAACTGCAGCAGCCTATCACTGAGCCCTTGGCGTGACGTCACGCCCAATGAGCGCGAGCAGCGCGCCTACGCGTCACGGCCCGAGGCGGGGCGTGGCAGAGGGTATAAATATAGGCTGAGAGGCTGCTTTCACTGATTTTTTGTCTCTTCAGCGAAGCTCTAGGCATCGCTGATCTCTGAGGAAGCCGCCGTTGAAACCAGCGCCTTGCAAGCCGAGGATTCTGCCTGAGGAAGCCGGCCGCCTTCGCCGCCTTCAGCTATCCCTGCCTGCTTCGCTATCCGGCGAATATATCCTTTATTTGCTCTATGTGTGTGTGTTGTGTGCTCGCCCCGCGACACACTTTGCATCTAAAAGAGCGTGAGGCATTGTTTCAAATGCCTCGCTCATCCTGTGGCTCGTGCAGAGCCACGCTCAGCGACGGAGACCGCCTTGTGATTGCGCTCTCTGCCTGGCCTTCTACCCGGGCGGCTGCGTACAGCGAGCCGGGTATGACAGCTGAGCGCTCGCCGGAGCCCCTCCCGCGAGCCTCGCTCTCTCCTTCTCCCCCGCCCTTCACCGACGCGCAGCGGCCGGCCATTGCCCGCACTGCCGTCGCCTCAGGGGACGAAGCAGATGACGTCAGACCCCTCTGTCAAGCCGCGCAAACGGCGCCGCTCACAAGGGATGTCAGAAACGGACGGTCTCGGGCTATAGCTTCCTTTACGTTACAAGAAAGCTACCCCCCCGTCACTGGCTAAAGGAGAGTAGAGTGTTAGCGGACTAACCTCCATTCCTGACATATTTCTCAGTCCCCTCCTAAGCTCAGGCGACTGGAAATACATATATTGCAGTAACGAGCCTGTTTTTATGCACGCACGCCTGCAAACTAACGCTACGCAAAACATGACGACGCTCGCCCTTCCTGCGCTCTCCCCCTCTGTTCGAGCCGCGCAAACGCGCCGCTCACAAGGGATGTCAGAAGTAGGCGGTCACGGGCTGGCTTCCTTTGCGTTATAAGAAAGCTACCCCGCGTCTCGGTCGTGCGCGTCACCTACCGGCCACCTCCATTTCTCAGTCCCCTCCTAAGCTACAGGCGACTAGAAATATCTATGTTGCAGTAAACGAGCCTGTTTTCATACACGCACGTCTGCAAACTAACGATGTCACAGCACATGATGACATCTTCCCGCTCTCTCTCCCTTTGTCCGAGCCGCGCAACCGCGCCGTTCTCAAGGGATATCAGAGCGGACGTCACGAGCACCGGCGAAAAGAGGAAGTCCCACCCAGGTCGGACTAAACTCCGTTCCTGACATATTTCTCAGTCCCCTCTAAAGTTCAGGCGGCTGGAAATACTAATACTGCAGTAAACGAGCCTGTTTAATACACGCGCGCCTGCAAACAAACGCCGAAACGAAACACGACGCTCTGTCATATGCTCGCGCTAACTGAGAGCTTATGTGTGCCCCTGTGGCTCAGTGGCAGAACACTAAGCCTCCGCGCGGGAGACCCGAGTTCGAATCCGACTCTGGCGGCAGATAAATATATATTTTTCTGCTGGCTTCTCCGAGCTCGCGGCAGCTTTCTTACATACAGAAAGTGAACCCGCATCTCGCACCCTCCCGCTCACAGGATGGTGCTTGAGTATTTATGAGCGTCTAAACATATGAGCCAACAAAGCATTCGCTCTATCAGTTTCCTATAACGCCAATGGTGTTATAAGTGTAGAATATGTGCCCACTCCCACGTGCTCACTGCTACACACAAACACGGTCTCCCCGGTAACGCTCACAGAGCGCACTCTCATAGCGGGCATGCGCCGCTCGAGTGCTAAGCGTAGAGAATGTGCCCACAATTCTGTGCCCACACCTACCCACTGCCCGCTCTGTTACACAGTTACCCCGGGTTGCAGATCCTCCAAAGCTCACAAACATTCCGGCTCTGGCCGAAGGTGTCATAAGTGTAGAAAATGTGCTCACCACTACACACAAACACTATCCCCATGGTAACACGCTCAGAGCGCACTCTCATAAAGCGGACACACGCTCGAGTACCAAGTGTAGTAAATGTGCCCACAACCCTGTGCTCACAACTACCCGCTGCTTGCTCTGCCACTCAGTTACCTCGGGTTACAAAGCTCCCAAACACTGGCCGTGTTATAAGTGTAAACTCTGCGCCCGCTCACGAGCACGCGGACCCACTTTCAGACATGACAACCCCCACGCCGCTCTCGCGCCAGGGGTGTTTAGCAGCAAAACGCGCTCCATCCGTAGCGATCGAGCCATCATATGCTGTACAGCCAGTCAGCACTGTTTTCCAGCCCCCGTGTTCGAGCACTGGCGGCGCGTCGCCGCCCCATCCTCTCTGATACAGGTTCCCCATCCCGCTCAGCGCGGCGATCTGAACCCAGAGACCATTCGACCCCTAGCTATGCGTGCAAAAGCATGGGAAGCTATTCAGGGCGCGTCAGAATGGGTGCTGAATACTATATAACACGGCTATTCGCTTCAATTCGCTCGTCGCCCCCCGCGCTTTCTAGCGCAGACGGAGACAAAAGTGACTTTAGAAGCAGCGCACCTGCTTCAAGCAGAAATAGCGAAGCTGCTGCGCAAAGGGGCTATAGAACAGGTTTATCCTTCTCTGAGCGAGTCGGGCTTTACAGCCGTTACTTCCTCGTACCCAAGAAGGACGGAGCGCTGAGACCTATTTTAGATCTGAGACATTTGAACAAAGCTCTCATGAGACGGCCGTTCAAAATGATCACAACCAGACAAATCCTCGCGCAAATTCGCCCGGGAGACTGGTTCATCTCTCTCGATCTAAAGGACGCATATTTTCAGATTCAGATAATACCCCGTCACAGGCCATTCTTGAGATTCGCCTTCGACGGTCGGGTATATCAGTACACCGTCCTGCCGTTCGGTCTATCTTTAGCACCCCGTACATTTACGAAGTGCATGGACGCGGCTCTCTCTCCCCTGAGGAGACAAGGAATGCGGATACTGAATTATCTGGACGACTGGCTAGTCCTCGCGCAGTCAGAGGCAGAGCTTTTGTCTCACAGAACAGCGCTTCTCAGCCATCTGGAATGCTTGGGTCTCTCGGTCAACTGGACCAAGAGCTCATTACTGCCCCGCCAGTCGACTTCCTTTCTCGGAATAGAACTGGACTCGGTGGCTATGACGGCCAGATTGTCAGAGCAGCGCGCGCGCCGCATTCGACATCTCGCCGCGTCTTTCCAGACGGGCAGTCAGGTTCCGCTGAGGACATTCCAGCGAGTCCTGGGGCATATGGCCTCAGCTGCAGCAGTGCTCCAGCTGGGCTTACTGCGCATGCGCCCGCTTCAACGCTGGCTGAAAGCGCGAGTGCCTCACCAAGCCTGGACGGCCGGCCGCTTACGAGTCAGAGTGGATCATGGCTGTGTTTCAGCCCTGCAGCCCTGGCTAGCAGCCGAATGGTATCGCACGGGAGTGACGATGGGAGTTGTCTCGCACCGGAAAGTTGTCTCGACAGATGCGTCCAACCTAGGTTGGGGAGCGCTATTAGAGGGCAGACCGGTCTATGGCCCTTGGTCAGACCAGGAGAGTCACCTTCATATAAACTGTCTAGAGATGCTGGCGGTCGAGAAAGCGCTCAAGCACTTCCTCCCATACCTACAGGGCCACCATGTACTAGTCCGCACGGACAACATGTCAGTGGTAGCCTATGTGAACCGTCAGGGCGGTGTCAGATCCAAAACACTCTGCGCCCTGGCGGAACGCCTCCTTGTGTGGGCTCAGCACTCACTGCGCTCGCTGAGAGCCGCGCATGTGCCGGGTCTCCTGAACGAGGGTCCAGACAGACTGTCCAGGGACAATGTTCCCCTGGGGGAGTGGTCTTTGCATCCCCAAACAGTCCAGTCACTGTGGCGCCGTTTCGGCAGAGCGGAAGTCGACCTCTTTGCGTCAAAAGACAACGCGCACTGCCCACGGTTCTTTTCCAAGAGCGAGGACGCGCTGGCCCAAACCTGGCCCAGCGGCCCGCTTTACGCTTTTCCCCCTGTCTCTCTGCTGCCACAAGTCATCGGGAGAATCAGGGAAGCGCGCCACACGGTGCTCCTCATAGCCCCGTATTGGGAGAATCAAACGTGGTTCCCAGATCTAATACGGCTGGATACCGGTGAGAAGAGACCTTCTCTCTCAAGCCCGCGGCTCGATCTGGCATCCTCATCCAGAGCGCTGGTCTCTGCATGTATGGATAGTCAACGGATACCCGTTGACTTGCCAATAGGGGTTGTGAACACGATCACACAGTCTAGAGCTCCCTCTACGAGACGGCTCTACACATCTAAATGGTCTGTGTTTAATAAATGGTGCACCACCCAAGGGCTGGATCCACAAACATGTGAGGTGTCGCGTGTGCTTTGTTTCCTCCAAGAGCTGTTGGACATGGGCAGGTCCCCCTCCACGCTCAAAGTATATGTTGCGGCCATATCAGCTTTTTCCGACTCGGCGCTGGGCCGCGCATTAGGGAGGAATGAGTTCATTATCCGCTTCCTTAGAGGAGCTAGGAGGATGAACCCCCCGCGACCCCCCTCTGTTCCTATTTGGGATCTTTCCCTGGTCTTAGAGGCCATGAAAGCGCATCCCTTTGAACCCATGGAAACTGTGGATATGAAATACCTCATGCTCAAAACCGTTTTTCTGATAGCCCTGTCTTCAGTCAAACGTGTGGGTGACCTGCATGCGTTATCAGTTAACGCGGCATGTCTCGAGTTCGGACCTAATGACTCTTAAGTCATTCTCAAACCGAGACACGGTTATGTCCCCAAAGTGTTGGGCACACCCTTCAGAGCACAGGTCATTTCTCTCTCAGCTTTGCCGGCTACCGGCAGCGAAGTTGACAGTAATCTCCTTTGCCCTGTCAAAGCGCTGAGAAATTACATTACGCGCTCCGCCGCCATGAGGCGCTCGGAGCAGCTTTTCGTTTCGTTTGGTGGGCGCACCAAGGGTCTCGCCGCCTCGAAACACACTCTGTCCAGATGGATAGTGGACGCTATTGCAGCTGCTTATGCGTCTAAAGACCTGCAATGCCCTTTGGGCATCAGAGCCCACTCTACTAGAGGCATGGCCTCGTCATGGGCTTGGACTAGCGGAATTTCTATTCATGACATTTGTACGGCGGCGGGCTGGGCCTCCCCGTCTACATTTGTTAGATTTTACAATCTAGAAGTTCCCGCCCTGCAGGCTAAACTTTTATCAGTCTAAATCTCGCGTAGGCCGGCCCACTTCTGTGCGCGGGCTACTGCTGTTTGATTTAGCCCTCCTGGTTGAGCTGTACAATATAAGGGTTGGTTAGTCAGACCGGCCGCGCCGTTCTGTTCCCCCTACTATGTGCTTATGTACTTGCGCTAGCCATATCATTGGCCGCCTGGCTCACACTCTCGTGTTCCCCGGGCTTCCCTGGGACTCATTCAGTGGATGCCGGGCGCGCACGGCGTTGACAAGGGAGTTCCCGTAGCGTAAGCTAAACTTACGCAATACGAGAGAACCTCTCGTAAGAGAACGTACTCGGTTACCTAACGTAACCTCTGTTCTCTCTAGAGAGGGAACGAGTATTGCGTAACCCGCCGTGCTCGCGCCACGAGCTCACTCGCTTCTGCGACAAAAACCAGTGAAAGCAGCCTCTCAGCCCATATTTATACCCTCTGCCACGCCCCGCCTCGGGCCGTGACGCGTAGGCGCGCTGCTCGCGCTCATTGGGCGTGACGTCACGCCAAGGGCTCAGTGATAGGCTGCTGCAGTTGCCGCAGAGCAGCCTATGAGCACGCTAGATTGCCTGCTCTAGGTCTGCTTGCTGCCGCACTGCGTTGACAAGATATAAAAATTAAGGATCATTTTTTTGCTTCATATCTCGAGAAAAGATGACTTTACCCGTAGCGTAAGCTAAACTTACGCAATACTCGTTCCCTCTCTAGAGAGAACAGAGGTTACGTTAGGTAACGAGTACGTTTTTTTCCGTAAAAACAACGGGATTTTTTTTACAGTGTGTACTTAAAGTTTACTACTGTTACACTTATAGTACACTTAAACGTATACTTTTATATTCTAAAAGTGGGCCAATTTAGTCCCTAGCAGTATTGAAATAGTACACTTACAAGTTTACTACAAGTACACATTGATATTAGTGTACTTACTACATAAAGTATACTTAAAAAATACTTAAATATAAAATGAACTTGCTATACTTCTTTTTCGTAAAGGTAGACATAAGGCAACCTTTTGCTTCTAAATAGTAAATAAAATAGTAAAAATAACCATTGTAGGAAACGCAGAAGCGGAGACCAGAAGACTTGGTTGTTTCTTCAGCAGGATTCTTTATTGAGAACACGAGCTGTTGGTAGGTGCAGTCCGTAAAGGTGCTGACAGTCCTTAAAAGTGTTGACCTTACACACAGCCTTACAGATAATCAAATAATCTAAAGACATTACAGGCAGTTACCCCCGACTGTGAAGATAATGCTACCCCCCAATTGTATAAACATCACATGGCCACAAGAACTATATGTAAACATTCACACATAGTTTGACTCTCAGTAGGAAGATCAAAGGCTGACAAAACCCCTTCACTGGAAACTATATTGAATCTAATCAGTAAATTGATGCCTTCACGTATACCTTGAATGCCCAATACAGTGTATTTCACCTTAGTTTTTCATGTGATGTTATGTAAGGATGCAGGATCAACAGATCTTAAACAGATTCTTAAATTTGTAACCCCACACCATGGGAACTATGAATTTGGATCTACTGTGAAGTTTTTGTATAAAGCTGGTGAGTAAATTTTTGCAAGCCCCCATGTCTCTGTTAGTAAGTTGACAATTAATATTGTTTCATGAAACGCATTAATATTCATTTGTGTGTGTGTGTGTGTGTGTGTGTGTGTGTGTGTGTGTGTGTGTGTGTGTGTGTGTGTGTGTGTGTGTGTGTGTGTGTATGTGTTTCCCTCCTTGTAATCCAGAAGTTTTGGGATTGAAAATCTTCTGCCGCATGATCTTCAGAGAAAGTGAGTATTTATGTCATACAAACATTAATACTGTCATTTACATTAATACTGTATCATTATACTGTTCCTTCTGTTTGAGGAAATACAAACACAGGTAAAGCATGCAGACTCCACCTCATGACTTTTCAAACTTGTATAACTTCTGTAAAACACAAAATATTTTGAAGAATGTTGGTAACCAAACAACATTGGACCAGGTTGTACAACATTGGACACAGGTTGTAAGACATCTCTCAAAATATCTTCTTTTATGTTCCACAGAAGAAAGACACTTAAACAGGTTGAAAAGACTTGAGGGTGAGTTAATGATGACAGAATTTTTATCCTATAATATAATGATCTCATCAAGTTACATTTGTAAGACATTTCACCCACTTGGGATAGAAAAACAGTGTAAACCGCTTCAATTAATACAAATATGATTTGGTTGGTTTTATGTTGGTGTACTAATTGGCATTTTTCTGGGTAAAAGAAATTGGGGTTTTACCTTGTGTGTTCACATTGCCATGATACATCTGAAAATGTAGAAAAAATAAAAACTTTTAATTTACAATCTTGAGCATGCATTAACACTTTATTGAAGGTTTTTTATGTAACGACCTGTAAAATAACAGTGTTTCTCTGCAGAACTTTTAGTACTATCACTTTATTAAAGGTATTCGATCATAATAATTTAGGAAAAATCTGTAAAATAACAGGGGTGTTTGGCTCGAGGTCATGGTGCAAAGGACCCTAGGTTGATTTTACTCTGAACCATCCCTTTAAGAGACCATTTTTCAGTTAAGCCTTACTTTCCAGTTAGACTAAAGTGTAGCTTTCCTTGAGAGAAAGAACGTATTATCTTGATGTTTTGAGAGGACTCTCCTGTTTATAGTTAGAGCCTGGTCATTTCCAACCTTGAAAAAGCTGTGTGTCAGTGTGTGTTAATCTTTTTGGTTAAAGGTTAAGGAACAACTGGCATTATTGGAGGTTGACCGAGTTGTTGTTCAGGACATGTTGGCGCCCAGCAACGCAAATCTGCGACCTGGAAGGTCACGACATGCCTAACTTCAGGGTCCGAGTGTCAGCTGCCTAATTGATGGAGATATGCTTCAGTCTATCTGTATATGTGTGGAACTTTATTACTATGTTGATCTATTTCTTAGTTAATGAGAATAATTCAACCTGAAGCAAGGATGTAGCTTAGACCTTAATTGGTGAAGGGTATAATTGCTGTGATCTTTGTAACTGTAAACGGGCCGGCCTACAAACTCCTTGAGAGTCTTGAAGCTGACTTCTGCTGATGAAACTGCAAACTATCTTCAGAAAAACTTTTCTTCAATGTATTATAATTCTGACTCCATGTCTTCATTCATCATATCTGGTTCTGGGTCTTTGACTGTAAATCCCTTTACAGCAGAATGTTTAGTGCTGTCACTTTATTAAATGTATCAAGGGAAAAAGTTTTGAAAAATAGTTTTGCACTGTAAACAAAAATCATAATACAATAATCACAAATATGATAAAAACCAAGCATGTAGAGGACAAGACAATTCATTCTCAAACGAAATGTTGCATTACTATATTGAGATGTGTTATGGAAATATGATCCCCAGAACAGCGCCACCCTCAGGTAACTGTATGTACCGACAGAGCATAGTGGACGTGGCATTACTTTATGATTTCAAAAATGAAAAAGGAAAGCGTAGAGGGCTAGAAAAATTAGTTCTTTAACTAAATCATGCATTTCTACACATTCTGAGGGTGGCGGTGTTCTGGGGATCATATTTCCTTAAGAACACAGAATATGCTCAATGACAGCAGCCACATCCATTGAGCACCAAAGCTTGTTCTTGCTTAAAATCCTTTCAAGAGTGTGTTTGCTCAGAGCTATTCCATGGCGTTAAGCGAATAAGGCAAGAATTACATCATTAGTAGCTCAAACCACATTTAAAATGCGCTACTCCTTAATGCGTTTACAATTCATTCTTTATCGGGTTGTGTCAGATCAATGAGCAGCATGTCATAATTTTGGCTTGGTATGCCAAAATTTCGACATGTGGCGGGAATGGGCTTCCATACAATTCTGACTTTTTTCTCTCGCAATTCTGAGAAAAGTCAGAACTGTGAGAAAAAGTCGCAATTACCTTGTTTATTTTTTTAAGTCTGTGGCAGGAACAAGCTTCAGTAGTATTCAGCCCAGATTGTATTACAATAATAATGCTGCTTTGATTTTCTTGTTTCATAAAAGCAGTGTGAAAGAGTGCCAGTGGTCAAATACTGATCCCTTCCCTAATGGGTCTAGTAATAAAAATGAATAAATAATTCTCCACACATTTTTTATTTTCATTCATAGTTTATTTACAAAAATAGTGTACGGTTTCCTCAAATTAAAATAAAATAGAGGGCGTGTAATTGAAGGCACATTGTTGTGCACCCAGGTTTGAACACTCACTCATCGTTGTGCCATTCCTGGAAACAGTTCCTGTTCAACTGAAGACACAAATGAACATCACATGCCTGGCATTTCCATGGTGTTTGTTGCTTCTTGCCACGCACTGCTTTGCAATGCACACATATGCGGCGACCAACAGAGGCAATTCTTCTGACATTGGAGGTCAGCTCAGCTCCTGGAACCGGCACATGGTCATTACTGGTCTGTTCTGGATCTGCTTTCTCAGACACACCACAGAGCCCTGCAACAAGCTCTTCCATAAACGCCTTGTGCGTCATGTTGCCGTGTAGCTCCTTGTGCAATATGAAAGCGTTGGTGGCAGCAACGTCCAAGAAGTGTAGAAAGACTTTTCTGTACCACTTCATGGTGTTGTGCTGTGCAGTGTAGTACTGCAACAGCTGGTCGGACGGGTCAACACTTGTCATGTGCTGGTTGTAAGCACTCACAGGCGCAGGACATGGAAGAGACTTTGTCTTCCGTGTCTCTTGTGCTTTCACTTGTCGTTGCACACGGTCTCCTGTATAGGCAGCATGGATGGTGGAACAAACAGACACCTCTTTTTTGTCCATCCACTTCACACACACAAGAGGCCCATCCCGAATCCACCGGATGGATCCCCTGCTGGACTTTTTGGTCAATGGATTAGATGCACTCCGTGGGAAGTCCTTCCTAGTGTCTCTGTAAGTCCCACAAGCACCAAACTTCATAGCAAACAAGTCTGTTAAGAGCTTTGGACTTGTATAGAAATCATCCATGTACACATGGTACCCAGAGCCCAAAACTGTCTTGTCCAAAAGAGACATCACAGCATCATAAGAAAGCCCACGGCCTGTGGGAAAGATATTCTTGCCAGTGTACACAAAGAGGTCCACAGTATATCCATTCGATGAGTCCGCCAGGACAAAAAACTTGAAGCCCAGCTTTGCTGGCTCGGCTTTCATGAATCTTCTCATTCCTGCATTTGCTCTGCATGCCACCAGTCTTTCCTTCACAGCCAAATTTCTTCTGGGATGATAAAAGGTTTTGCACGCAAGACGGATGGTGTCCATGAGGGGTCTGACCCTGAAGAGCTGGTCATGTTCAGCGGTTCCCCTCTTTTTGTCATTTTCCTTGTCTGCCTCTGGGTGACTTATGTGCAAATTCCATGAAATGGTGCGGTATCGGTCCCTAGACATGACTGTGGCGGGAAAGGGCACAGAGAAGAGACTGTCCTGCCGCCAGTAGTCAGCGATGGAGCTCATCTTCACCGAGGCCATGTAGAAAACGAGTCCAATGTAGCGGTACAGCTCGTCAACACTGACATCTGTCCAACTGTATTTGCGACCCTTTGCGAGTGCCCTGGCAGCCTGAGCGTTTGTGTTGTGGCACAGATTTGACACAGCGCTCTCTGAGAAAAACAGTTTGAAAAGACTCATAGGAGAGTGCGAGTCAGCAAGACTCGACTGCGGCCCAGGTTCCCGAGCTGGCAGGAATCTCAGAGACTTTGGAGCCACATCGACATCAGTCTCTTCCCTCCATGACAGCGTCTTGGCTCTCTTTAAAACAGGAATCTGGTCACTGTCATTCTCACATCTGTGGGGGGAGAAAACAAAAGTGAGCATGTTGACAAAAGGATCACAACATTTTCAGTTACTAATACTGATATATTGGCCACTCATTAAAAAGCTATTTACACATTCATCCATGCACATATACTTGGCTTAGATTAATTTTGATTACATGCACTGTGAAATAATATGTCATTGTCACTTGTAAAATGACGGGGTAAACGTGCACTTACACATTAAGATTCTCAACCGCGTTGAAAACTGAACGATGATTGTGTCCTGTGTGAGGTTCACCTGAAGGAACCACATTCCTAAGAAAAGGTACAAGCACAAATATTAGTAAACAATTAGCTTATGTTGTCCAAGGTGGCAAACCAGTGCATGCATAAGTGATAGACCCTTTTCACATTTCCGGGTTTCTCAGAAGAGAAAATCATCCTAGTTAATTTGCTCAAATAGAAAAACTTCACAATAGTGTTTTCACAACTTTCAAAAGAGTCAAGGAAATATAGAGAGCTTAATAACGGCAGTCAAGAAGAGAGAAATATGTATCTCACTGTCACTCACACAGCCGCAGTATTAGAAACACCCTAATTTTTTGTAATTTGATGCAACGGTGATATATTACCATGTGTAGTTATAAATGTGCATACGTTTAAATAGTAATGATGATAATAATAATAATAATAATAATAAACACTCTGCAGGATTCACGATGCTTATCACCATTAAAACTAGTCATCACAGTCTGTGAAAAGGGTCTATTGATAATTAATGGATATACGGTCGTGCGCTTTATGGCGGTTGATGGGGCATCGACACGCTTCTGTTATTCACATTCAAAACATTTACAACTCAGCAGATGTTGGAGAACACAGTTAAGCTCCGTTGCTAAATCTCTCTCTCGCTCTTAATCTCTCTCCACATTAGAATATAACAGGTATATGCTTGTTTTGGAAGACATTTAGATGTTCTAAAAGTCCACAGGACAACACATTTCACTCATATCACAAACTGGTAGATATCGTCAGGCCATATTGGTCTGAAACAGCTATATGCGACTCTAATAACTAAAATAAGAATAAACGGCTTACTCTTCAGAAAATGTGTCCTGCGCTGGATCAAACTGATGCAGGCCTTCATCATCAACGTCTTCATCATCATCATCATCATCATCTTCTGACTCTGAGGAACAAGTCAATTCTTCCTCACTGTCTATGATCATCCGAAGAGCTTCCTCGTGTGCGTGACGTGCCATCTTAAGGAAAAGTCAATAAAACCAAACAAAAGTTTGGCGCCAGTTTTATCCTGTTGATCGGGGGCGTTTCCCACAGTCACGTCATTACCATGTGAATGACGCGCTATGTCGGTGGGCGTGGCCAGACCGGCGCTAAACGGGAACAGGAAAACCCCCTTCAACTTTGTAATTTGGCAAAACTCTCTTTATTTCTGGATTTTAGATGTTTCTTCCCTCTTTCGTCGGCCGTCTTGGTGAGCGCATTCTTTGAGGACAGATTTCACTGTTTCGGGAATGTTAATCTTCAACTCACAGTGGATCTTCTTCTTTTTGATATTTGCGGCAGACTAGACGCTACAATGGCGTATTGCTGCCCTCCTCAGTTCATTTGAAGAATTAATAGATTTAACAGATTATATCCTTATATATAGTCCAGTCCAGTGTAAAAAGTTGATGACAAATCTTGTTGTCTCATAGTTCTTAGTACAGAGTAATGATTTTAATAAATAACTAAACAACAGTTCTGAGTACATGAGATTTATTTCTGTACGATGACATACACAGTCCATTAGAGCATGGCACACAGTTTCTCCTTCTCCACATATGCATCTGCCATCTGGATGTTTTCCAACCATTGCCAGCCCATAATTCAATGCACACCTCATACCTAAACCTATATTTATGGAATGATTCACTGTTGACCGAATAGAAAAATAATGTCTGCCTTTATTTCCCTTTTCCCATTCTGTTTGCCAGAATTTCATTAGTTCTTGCTGAATAATATATTTACAATCAACCTTCCATACATTACTTCAAATTCTACTTCATTTCTATGTACAGCTTTTTTGTTGTTGTTGCCATTTCATCAGCCTCTTCACTCCCCTGAATTCACAGAGGATCTGATTCGGCACTGGATATTTATTTGACACTCATGGTAATTTCAAATGGCTGGATTGTCTTCCTCTGATTGGCTATATATGGGTTGAAGGTGTTTCATTGGCTAGAAAAGACAGGCAGCACAGACTCCATTGCCCCTTATAGACTCAGATTCTTCTTCAGCTTTAATTAGTATAATACATGCAAAATTAGACAAAGCAGATTTATTAATGGAAGTATATTTATTATTACACAGATTGAAAGAGGCTGGAATAGTGGTGTATTTTTGTTAGGTACCAGCACATGTTGGGGTATCTGGTAATGAAGTTGCTGATAAACTAACAAAAAAGTACCTATGGGAAAAAAAGAGGCAAAACAGATTTTAAAGAAAAAGGTCATGCATAAGTGGCAAACTAGATGGGACAGTAGAAACACAGTGACACAGGGAAATGGTGTTATAGTATTACACTGACTGGAGGATACTGCTAGGGAGAAAATAGAAAATATGTATTGCTGTCTAGATTAAGATTAGAAAGCACACGATTGAAATCAACACTGGCACTTATATTATAGGTTTACATGAAAATGGATTATGCATTGTGTGTAATGTATTTGAAAGTGTTTGTCATGTGCTTTTTATATGTAGTAAATATAATATATATTGTGATACATTATTTAATCACTTATAATTAAGAAAGAGGATATTTTAGGAAAAGGCAGGACATACAGCTATACAGAGCACTAACTAAATTCATATTACATGGGTCTAAGGTCTAGAATATATTATGTGTGGATGGAATACTTTGAGCATTAATCCCAGGATAAATTTCAGACTCATCAACCATGTTAATTTGTCATTCAGTACCTATGGTGATAATACTCCTAAGGCGTTAATTGCCATTAAAACGTGAAGAAGAAGCAGAACTCCCTCACAAGTTTCAGGATCATTATCCTTACGCTACTCTCTCTTCACATTTTGGTAAAGGTGTGGCTTGGTTAGATTTTCAGACCATAATTTAACACAAATGACTCATACAGCATTATTCGGCATATAGTACAGTCATCTGTAAATACTTCGATTTTTTTTTTCTTTGCATC
Source organism: Leuciscus leuciscus (assembly GCF_965113295.1). Taxonomy (NCBI): domain Eukaryota; kingdom Metazoa; phylum Chordata; class Actinopteri; order Cypriniformes; family Leuciscidae; genus Leuciscus; species Leuciscus leuciscus. Next base: position 9,502,229 of record NC_138724.1, on the reverse strand, counting down.
TGTTTTCTCGAAGTGATAACATGTACGTGCTTGCATGATGAGGAGAAAATGAAACACTTTATAACAAAACTGTTACATATATACACCTCTGACACATCAGTTTGATACAGCAAATGTGGTTCTCTTACGAGAGGTTCTCTCGTATTGCGTAAGTTAGCTTACGCTACGGGAAAGTCATCTTTTCTCGAGATCTGAAGCCAAAAAATTATCCTTCATTTTTATAATTTTGTCAACGCAGTGCAGCAGCACGCAGACCTAGGGCAGGCTTACTAGCGTGCCCATTGGCTGCCCTGCGGCAACTGCAGCAGCCTATCGCTGAGCCTTAGACCTGACGTCACGTCCAATGAGCGCGCTTGGCGCGCCTCATGCGTCACAGCCCGCGAAAGAGGGGGTGTGGCTTAGCGTATACAAGCGAGGCTCAGAGGCTGCTTCACTGATTTCTGTCTCTTCAGCGACGCTCTCCGCATCGCTGGACTCTGAGGAAGCCGCCGCCGTTGAAACAAGCACGCCGAGGATATCAGCCTGAGGAAGCCGGCCGTCTTCGCCGCCTTCAGCCTTCCCTGCCTGCTCCGCTATCCGGCGGATTATATCCTTCTTTGCTCTGTGTTGTGTGTGTTTGTGTGTTTGCCCCGCGACACACTGCATCTAAAAGAGCGCGAGGCGTTGTTTCAAATGCCTCGCTCCCCCTGTGGCTCGTGCAGAGCCCCGCTCAGCGACAGCGACCGCCATGTTATCTGCGCTCTCTGCCTGGGCCTCGACCACGCAGCCCTCGCCCTTACTTCGGGCGGCTGCGAACTCTCCGAGGAGATGCCGATGTCGACCCTGCGGGCTCGACTCGCCTTGTTGGACCCTCCTCCTGCCTCCGGACCCGGATGCAGTAGCTGAGCGCTCACCGGAGCCCCTCCCGCGAGCCTCGCTATCTCCTTCTCCCCCCCCACCTCCCGACGCGCAGCGGCCGGCTTTCGCCCGCACTGCCGTCGCCTCAGGGGATAAAGCAGACAACGCTGCTATCATAGACAGCTGCTTACCCCCCTCTGTCAAGCCGCGCAAACGGCGCCGCTCACAAGGGATGTCAGAAATGGACGGTCTCGGGCTATAGCTTCCTTTACGTTACAAGAAAGCTACCCCCCCCCCCCCCCCCCCCCCCCCGTCACTGGCGAAAGGAGAGAAGAGTGTTTAGCCCCACCCAGGTCGGACTAACCTCCATTCTCACAGATTTCTCAGTCCCCTCCTAAGCTCAGGTGACTGGAAATACATATATTGCAGTAAACGAGCCTGTTTTTTATACACGCACGCCTGCAAACAAACGCTGACGCAAAACATAATGACGCTCGCTCCTTCCCGCGCTCTCCCTCTCTGTTCGAGCCACGCAAACAGGCGCCGCTCACAAGGGATGTCAGAAGTGGACGGTCACGGGCTAGCTTCCTTTACGTTATAAGAAAGCTGCCCCGCATCTCGGTCGTGCGCGTCACTCACCTCCATTTCTTACACATTTCTCAGTCCCCTCCTAAGCTCAGGCGACTAGAAATATCAATATTGCAGTAAACGAGCCTGTTTTTAATACACGCATGCCTGCAAACAAACAAACGATGTCACAGCACATGATGACATCTTCCTGCTCTCTCTCCCTTTGTTCGAGCCGCGCAACTGCGCCGTTCTCAAGGGATATCAGAGCGTACGTCACGAGCGACGCTCTGTCATATGCTCGCGCTAACTGAAAGCTTATGTGTTCCCCTGTGGCTCAGTGGCAGAACATTAGGCTTTCGCGCCAGAGACCTGAGTTTGAATCCGGTCCTGGCGGCAGAGAAATTTTTTTCCTGTTTGCTTCTCCGAGCTCGCGGCCAGCTTTTTTACATACAGAAAGCGAACCCGCATCTCGCACACTCCCGCTCACAAGGATGGTGCTTGAGTATTTATGAGCCATCAAAGCGCCCAGCTCTGTCAGTCCCCTTACAAGAGGCTACTGCAGCAGCTTACATCGCAGCCAACGAGCCAGTAACACAACTCGCTCGCCTGCACACAAACGCCGTTTTTAAGGCGGCCCAGATAAATCTCATAAAGAATATAAATTCGGGTTGTCCGGCTCACGCCGAAGGTGTCATAAGTGTAGAAAATGTGCCCACACCCTCGTGCTCACTGCTACACACAAACACGTTCCCCTGGTAACGCGCTCAGAGTGCACTCTCATAAAGCGGGCACGCGCAGCTCGAGTGATAAGCGTAGAGAATGTGTCCACGACTCTGTGCCCACACCTACCCACTGCCCGCTCTGCCACACAGTTACCCCGGGTTGCAGACCCTCTAAAAAACACTGGCCGTGTGACAAATGTAAGCCCTGCGCCCGCTCACGAGTTCGCGCACTTACTAACAAACACGATACCCCTCATGCCGCTCTCGCGACACAGGTTTTTAACAGCGAAATGTGCCCCATCCATAAAGATCGAGCCGTCATACGCTGTACAGCCAGTCACTACTGTCTACCAGCCCCCATGTTCAAGCACCGGCGGCGCGCGCGCCGCCCCATCTTCTCTGATACAGGTTCCCCATCTCGCGCAGTGCGGCGATCTGAACCCAGAGACCATTCGACCCCTAGCTATGCGTGCGGAAGCATGGGAAGCTATCCAGGGCATGTCAGAATGGGTGCTGAACACTATAGAACACGGCTATTCGCTTCAATTCGCTCGCCGTCCCCCGCGCTTTTTAGCACGGACGGAGACAAGAGTGAATTCAGAATGCAGAAAATAGCAAAGCTGCTGCACAAAGGGGCTATAGAACAGGTCCATCCTTCTCTGAGCGAGTCGGGCTTTTACAGCCGTTGCTTCCTCGTACCCAAGAAGGACAGAGCGCTAAGACCTATTTTAGATCTGAGACATTTGAACAAAGCCTCATGAGACGGCCGTTCAAAATGATCACAACCAGACAAATCCTCGCGCAAATTCGCCCAGGAGACTGGTTTATCTCTCTCGATCTGAAGGACGCATACTTTCAGATCCAGATAACACCCCGTCACAGGCCATTCTTGAGATTCGCCTTCGACGGTCGGGTATATCAATACACAGTCCTGCCGTTCGGCCTGTCTTTGGCACCCCGTACATTTACGAAGTGCATGGACACGGCTCTCGCTCCCCTCAGAAGACGGGGAATGCGTATACTGAACTATCTGGACGACTGGCTTATTCTGGCGCAGTCAGAGACAGAGCTTGTGTCTCACAGAACAGTGCTTCTCAGCCACTTGGAAAACCTGGGTCTCTCGGTTAACTGGACCAAGAGCTCATTATCGCCCCGCCAGTCAATCTCCTTCTTGGGATAGAACTGGACTCGGTGGCTATGACGGCCAGATTATCGGAGCAGCGCGCGCGCCGCATCCGTCATCTCGCCGCATCCTTCCAGGTGGGCAGCCAGGCTCCGCTGAGAACATTCCAGCGAATCCTGGGGCATATGGCCTCAGCTGCAGCAGTGCTTCAGCTGGGCTTACTGCGCATGTGCCCGCTTCAACGCTGGCTGAAAGCGCGCGTGCCTCACCGAGCCTGGGCGGCCGGCGACTCGCGAGTCAGGGTGAATCAAGGCTGCATTTCAGCCCTACAGCCCTGGCTGGCAGCCGAATGGGAGTGACGATGGGAGCGATCTCGCACCGGAAGGTTGTCTCGACAGACGCTTCCAACCAAGGTTGGGGAGCGCTCTTCGAAGGCAGACCGGTCTATGGCCGCTGGTCAGACCAGGAGAATCTCCTTCACATAAACTGTCTAGAGATGCTCGCGGTCGAGAAAGCGCTCAGGCATTTCCTCCCAGTCCTCCAAGGTCACCATGTTCTAGTCAGCACGGACAATACATCAGTAGTGGCCTACGTGAACCGCCAGGGCGGCGTCAGATCCAAAATGCTCTGCACCCTGGCGGAACGCCTCCTCGTGTGGGCTCAGCACTCACTGCGCTCGCTGAGAGCCGCGCATGTGCCTGGGCACCTGAACGAGGGTCCCGACAGACTGTCCAGGGACAATGTTCCCCCTGGGGAGTGGTCCTTGCATCCCCGAACAGTCCAGTCACTGTGGCGCCGTTTTGGCAAAGCGAAAGTCGACCTCTTTGCGTCAAAAGACAACGCTCACTGCCCAAAGTTCTTTTCGAAGAACGAGGACGCGCTGGCCCAGACCTGGCCCAGCGGCCCACTATATGCCTTCCCGCCGGTCTCTCTGTTGCCACAAGTCATCAGGAGAACCAGGGAAGCGCGCCACACGGTGCTCCTCATAGCCCCGTACTGGGAGAACCAGACTTGGTTCCCGGAGCTAATACAGCTGGCAGACACAGTCCCCTGGCCGATTCAGGCGAGAAGAGACCTTCTCTCTCAAGCCCACGGCTCGATCTGGCATCCCCATCCAGAGCGCTGGTCTCTGCATGCATGGAGACTCAACGGATACCCGTTGACCTGCCAGAAGGGGTTGTGAACACGATCACCCAGTCTAGAGCCCCCTCTACGAGGCGGCTCTACACATCTAAATGGTCTGTGTTTAAAAGTGGTGCACTGCCAAGGGGCTGGATCCACAAGCATGTGGGGTATCGCAGGTATTGGTTTTCCTTCAAGAGCTGCTGGACACGGGCAGGTCCCCTTCCACACTCAAAGTCTATGTTGCAGCCATCTCAGCTTTTGCCGGTTCGGCGCTGGGCCGCGCATTAGGAAGGAACGAGTTCGTCACCCGCTTCCTTAGGGGAGCCAGGAGGATGAACCCCCGCGACCCCCCTCGGTTCCTATGTGGGATCTTTCGCTGGTCCTAGAGGCCCTGAAAGCGCATCCCTTTGAACCCATAGAAACTGTGGATATGAAATACCTCACGCTCAAAACCGTTTTTCTGATAGCTCTGTCTTCAGTCAAACGTGTGGGAGACCTTCACGCGTTATCCGTTAACACCGTGTGCCTCGAGTTCGGACCTAATGGCTCGAAAGTCATTCTTAAACCGAGACATGGTTACGTCCTCAAAATATTGGGCACTCCCTTCAGAGCACAGGTCATTTCTCTCTCAGCCCTGCCGCCTTCCGGCAGCGAGGTCGATGATAATCTCCTCTGCCCGGTCAGAGTGCTGAGAAATTACGTCACACGCTCCGCCGCTATCAGGCGCTCGGAGCAGCTTTTCGTTTCGTTTGGTGGGCGCACCAAGGTCTTGCCGCCTCGAAACACAGCCTGTCCAGATGGATAGTGGACGCTATCGCAGCTACTTATGCGTCTAAAAACCTGCAGTGCCCTCTGGGCATCAGGGCTCACTCCACCAGAGGCATGGCCTCTTCGTGGGCTTGGTCCAGCGGAATTTCCATTCATGACATTTGTACGGCGGCGGGCTGGGCCTCCCCCTCGACATTATTTAGGTTTTACAACCTGGAAGTTCCTGCCTTGCAGGCGAAAGTTTTATCAGTCTAAGTTACGCGTAGGCCGGCCCACTGTCTGTGTGCGGGCTACTGCGGTTGATTTAGCTCTCCTGGTTGAGGAGATCAGCTCAGACCAGCCGTGACGCTCTGAGCGCCCTAGTGTGTGCTTATGTACTGCACTAGCCATTCTATTGGCCGCCCGGTTCCCACTCATCGTGTTCCCCGGACTTCCCCTGGGACTCATTTAGTGGATGCTGGGCGCGCACGGCGTTGACAAGGGAGTTCCCGTAGCGTAACTTACGCAATACGAGAGAACCTCTCGTAAGAGAACGTAACCTCGGTTCTCTCTAGAAGGGGGAACGAGTATTGCGTAACCCGCCGTGCTCGCGCCACGAGCTCATTCGCTTCAGCGACAGAAACCAGTGAAGCAGCCTCTGAGCCTCGCTTGTATACGCTAAGCCACACCCCCTCTTTCGAGGGCTGTGAGGCATGAGGCGCGCCAAGCGCGCTCATTGGACGTGACGTCACATCTAAGACTCAGCGATAGGCTGCTGCAGTTGCCGCAGGGCAGCCAATGGGCACGCTAGTAAGCTTGCCCATTGCTTGCACTGCGTTGACAAAATTATAAAAATTGCTGCACTGCGTTGACAAAATTATAAAAATTAAGGATAATTTTTAGGCTTCAGATCTCGAGAAAAGATTACTTTCCCGTAGCGTAAGCTATCTTACGCAATACTCGTTCCCTCTTCTAGAGAGATCGTTACGTTAGTAACCGATTACGTTTAATGTTTCACAGTCACCAAAAAGCAAAGTACAATCCGATTTAGATGATATTGAGTGACATTTAAGTATTATATTTTAGCTAAGTTCAAAAGAGTCGCTTTTATTGCAATGGAAAATTGCGCCATGAATTCAGTTGTTTTTGACAATCACTAAACGTGTGCTACAATAACAGGTTCAGGTTCTGAGAAACTCTAAATTCTATATTGTAGAGAACTAAACATGAGCAATAGTCTGGAAACACAAGCTCCGTAATTACTAAAATCAAATCTCCATACAAGTTCTGCTTGAAAGTGGTTACTAATTAGTAGTTGACAGAATAAACAACTTAAAACATACTCCTTTTCAACATGTGTGTGGCTCTTAAAAGAGCCGTTGGGTTTGAGTAGTTTCTCCTAGTTTCAGGCGTTTATCCACCGAAGCCGTACAGGGTGCGTCCCTGTCTCTTCAGCGCGTACACAACATCCATGGCGGTGACGGTCTTTCTTTTGGCGTGCTCGGTGTAAGTGACGGCATCGCGGATCACGTTCTCCAGAAACACCTTCAACACTCCGCGGGTCTCCTCGTAGATCAGACCGGAGATGCGCTTGACGCCGCCGCGGCGAGCCAGACGACGAATGGCGGGTTTGGTGATTCCCTGGATGTTATCACGCAAAACTTTACGGTGACGCTTAGCGCCTCCTTTCCCGAGTCCTTTACCGCCTTTGCCTCTTCCAGACATATTTCACATGTACACTTATCAATAAATGAAAACAAATGTACGTTCAGCGTTGCAAGGAGGCCTTTTATGGTTACTTACAAGACCTGATAGAAACCAACACCGCGTCACAAGGCGCAAAACGCCCCTCCCCTCAATATAGTTCCAGCACAAAACAATGTGGTTCAACCCAAACCATAATCTAACGAGGCCTGTCCGACTTCTTTCATGTTTTATAAAATGTATTTCATTTGATGAAGAGAATGTTATAATATCATCATACAGAGATACTGAATGGTAATGAAATGTGCTAATCTAGAAGTACAGTATAGTACATTTTGTATTAGACAATTCGGATATATTTGCAGAATAAAAATGATTTCAGGCCTCATTGATTATACTGTATGTCTACCTTTAGCTGAACTTGCACCTGTATAAGAGTAATCTCTAAAGTTGTCATTGAACTTCCGCTAAAAGTTGCAAAATAGACCATGCCACTATTAGGGAGTAAGTTAGCTGGAAGAAAAGAGTAAAAAAACAAACAAAAAAACACCACTGTAGTCTAGTTTGGGAAACCTGTTTGAAGATGAAACGAAGCTTTACCTGTAAATAAGAAGACAGATTTCTAGTTCACATGTCAATCAATTGCGCATGATAGTTTTGTTAATTTCAATAATTGGTGTTTTGTCGCCATTGTGTGATTCACACCCTGTACAACTGACGTCACAGCATTCAAGTAAAGAATATAGAGCTAGGCCTATACAAACATTAAAATACATAACCGCTTTTATTACATAATCATTCACATTTCTTTATGTCTCAGTATTTTATAATTAGGGTTAGGATTATATTTAATTCTGATAGGATAGGGTTACGGTGACCCAGAGAGTATTAATGTAATGCGTGAACGCAACTTTCTACTCGTATTGAGTTAAACTGGAAATGATCTCGTTCAGTGCAGTTTTGGTGGCTCTTAAAAGAGCCGTTGCGGGTTGACGCAGACGCGGGTTTAAGCGCGCTCTCCGCGGATGCGGCGGGCCAGCTGAATATCTTTGGGCATGATGGTGACCCTCTTGGCGTGGATGGCGCACAGATTGGTGTCCTCGAACAGACCGACCAAATAAGCCTCGCTGGACTCCTGCAGAGCCATGACAGCGGAGCTCTGGAAGCGCAGGTCCGTCTTGAAGTCCTGAGCGATTTCTCTCACCAGCCGCTGGAAGGGCAGTTTGCGGATCAGCAGCTCGGTGGACTTCTGATAGCGGCGGATCTCCCGCAGAGCCACGGTCCCGGGCCGGTAGCGATGAGGCTTCTTGACACCGCCGGTGGCCGGAGCGCTCTTACGGGCGGCTTTAGTAGCGAGCTGCTTCCTCGGGGCTTTACCACCGGTGGATTTACGAGCGGTCTGCTTGGTTCTTGCCATTGCTGCGGTCTTTCTCTCTCTAGAGTCTTGCTTGCGCTGGAAGGAAATTCTGCTATATGTTATACACCCGCTTTTAAAGCATTGTACCGCCAATGTCGCGAGGATGCAGACCTTGTGATTGGCTAATACGTGACGTCTGCGGATGAGTGCCAGCCAATGACTGCGCGTTTCCTATTTTTCAAACAAGTGGAAGGTTTCCCGCTCGAGCAGCTTTGTTCTGTTGAATACTACATATACATCAAACAGTGTATATGTAACACCAACCTGGTATTTATACTCACAATGTTGTATTCAATTGTTCTGAAATACTCGCCTTAGTTCCCAGTGATTGTGCAGATCTCGGATTAGAAGATCACATTACAGTCTGTATAAAAGCACTGCAGCGAGACACACTAGGGTTTCCATCCGTCCCGTAAAATAGGGGATCAAAGAACCAGAATAATATTTACCAATTTCTTTTAGTGAAGCCGATATGTAGGCTATGTTGCTTTTTATTTTGAATAATTTATTAAAATATTCAATTCATTATCAGAGCATATACACTGCAAGGCAAGGCCATTTTATTTATATAGCACATTTCAGCAGAAGTGCAATTCAAGGTGCTTTACAAAAAAACACACAAAAAAAACACAACAACATTAGAATGCAGTTTAAAAAATAAGAACAACGTTTAAAAACAGATTAAAAACAGGAATAAAAGTAACAGTGCAATACAGTGAATGAATTAAGAATAAGCAACATTTAAAAAATAGGTCTTCAGCCTTGATTTAAAAGAATATAGTTGTTGCGGACTTACAGTTTGTTCCAGATATGTGGAGCATAAAAACTGAATGCTGCTTCCCCCTTTTTAGTTCTGATTCTGGGGACAGCAAGTAGACCTATCCCAGATGATCTGAGAGGTCTGGGTGGTTCATAGCTTACAAGCAGATCTGAAATGTATCTAGGTCCTAAGCTGTTTAGTGATTTGTAAACCAGTAGAAGTACTTTAAAATCAATTATTTGTGGCACAGTGTAAAGACCTCAAAACCGGAGTGATGTGATCCATCCTCCTGGTCCCCGTGAGGACCCGAGCAGCAGCATTTTGAATCAGCTGCAACTGTCTGATAGATTTTTTTCGGGAGGCCTGTAAAGACACTGTTACATTAGTCAAGTCTACTGGAAATAAAGGCATGGACAAGTTTTTCCAAATCCTGTTGGCACATTGTCTTTTAACCCTTGATATATTTTTATGGTGGTAGTAAACAGACTTTGTTACAGCCTTAACGTGATTGTTGAAATTCAGGTCTGGGTCCATAATTACACCAAGATTTCTGGCTTTGTCAGTTGTTTTTAGCATCGTTGTTGTTTGGAGATGAGTGCTGGCTTTTAAGTCTTCGTCTTTTGCTCCAAAAACAACCACCTCAGTTTTTTTCCTCATTTAATTTAAGGCACATCCAATAACTAATTTGTTCAATGCACCTAGCCAGTTCTTGTATTGGCCTGTAGTCTCCGGGTGACAAAGTTATGTAGTGTCGTCCGCATAGCTGATGTTGTTTTCACATAACTTTAGCTAGCGGAAGCATGCAGATATTGAACCGCAAGTCCCAGGTAGACCAACTATATTTTAATATTAAGGGAGATGGGTTGGGTGACAAACACACATTAGGGGATCATCATGTGCTTACAACAAACACGCACACCTACGACTGTAATCATCAATGATTTAGAGCAATCATTAAATTTTACTCTGGTTTGATGGGTCATTTTCTCCCTCAACCAAACGCCTTCATGTCGTTTATAAATATTAAAAAGAAAAAACTCTCTATCAGATAAAATAGGTGGCCCTTAAAAGAGCCTTTTGGTCTTAATGTAACAGACACGAGTCGTTTATTTAGATTTGGAGGGTTTCTCGGTCTTCTTGGGCAACAACACGGCCTGGATGTTGGGCAGCACGCCGCCCTGAGCGATGGTCACTCGGCCCAAAAGTTTGTTGAGCTCCTCGTCGTTGCGCACTGCCAGCTGCAGGTGGCGGGGGATGATGCGGGTCTTTTTGTTGTCCCGAGCGGCGTTTCCAGCCAGCTCCAGAATCTCAGCGGTGAGATACTCGAGTACCGCCGCCAGATAAACAGGAGCTCCGGCACCGACACGCTCGCCGTAGTTTCCTTTGCGAAGAAGCCTGTGAACACGGCCGACGGGGAACTGTAGTCCCGCCCTAGAGGAGCGAGTCTTAGCCTTCGCTCTGGCTTTACCACCGGTTTTGCCTCTTCCACTCATTGTTTTTAAAACACTTAAAACAACCTTCACAGACAAAAATAAGTAACAGAATAAAATCCGTATGCCTCCACACACTGGCTTTAAACGAGAGTGCCAGTCGCTGATTGGTTTAGAGTCTGTAAATATTTAAACCAATCACTGAACTTCTCTTCCCCTTCTAGCGGGTTTTATCGTGCAGTTTGCGCAAGTATTTGTGAGTGTGTGACTAATAAGACAGAAGAGTTATATGAAATTTAAATAAGTACAAAACGGATATTGTACACTGTTCCTACCAAAAGCGCTGCACCTTTCACACAGACACACGTATATTCTGTGCACACTGACCATCAGATACTGTACAGTACTATGTTCCTATTGCAGTATTGTTTTATCACTGTCCATATTGTTGGATGTGTGGTTGTTTGTATTGTATTCTTACAATTCCTCAGCATAGTGTTGTGTGTATATTCTGTCTGTACCTTGTTGTATAACATGCCATTTCTGAACCCTCTTGTTTTTTTTGTGGCTATTTACAATACATTTCTTATGTTTTTTTTATCTGGGTGTTTTGAATTGTCTGTTTAGAATGAATGAGTCCAAGAGGTTAAAAATCACATCTCTATTGAACATTCATTTCACATTTATATTAAAATGAACAGAAATCTTTAATATAAATAAGTTTTGCTCTAATTCAGAGTAAGTGGGTGGCTCTTAAAAGAGCCGTTGAGGAACAAAGAGTGAACTTTACTTCTTTTTGGGCGCTGCCTTTTTAGGCTTGGTGGCTTTAGGTTTTGCCACCTTAGCAGTCTTTGCCTTTTTGGGACTCTTTGCTGCTTTCTTAGCGGCTGCTGGTTTCTGTACCTTTTTGGGGCTCTTCGCCGCCTTCTTAGCGGCTGTTGCGGCGGGTTTCTTGGCCTTCTTGGGCGACTTCTTAGCGGCGGGTTTCTTTGGCGATTTCTTGGCGGCTGGCTTCTTTGCCGCAGCGCTCTTGGGCTTCTTGGCAGCAGCGGGTTTCTTGACCGCGGGCTTCTTCGCTTTAGTAGCCGCTTTCTTCTTGGTCTCGGCTTGCTGCTTGTTGAGCTTGAATGAGCCCGAGGCGCCGGTCCCTTTGACCTGCACCAAGGCGCCTTTGGTCACCAGGCTCTTGATGGCGATCTTGACGCGAGAGTTGTTCTTCTCCACATCGTAGCCACCGGCAGCGAGCGCTTTCTTGAGCGCGGCGAGAGACACGCCGCTTCTCTCCTTGGATGCGGACACAGCTTTGACGATGAGCTCGCCGACGCCTGGTCCTGCTTTCTTGGCTTTCGCAGCGGACTTCTTCTTGGGCGCTTTGGCCGGGGTGGCAACAGCGGGTGCGGGTGCGGTTTCTGCCATCTCTCTGATTGGGTCTGCAGTCTTTCAAATACTGTCTCTCGTTTCTGCAATGACTGGCGCTCGCGCGACGCTGCACTCTTAAATAACACATGAGAACCTTATAGACTCAACCTGCCCGCTCGGCGTCTATGCGCGTCCACGAACCCCTCATGCGTGTGTTTTCTTCTCTTACATTTGAGGCAAAACTGGAACGGTAAAATAGTTTAGCACAGTCAAAACAAAGTGAACACCAAGCAGAGGTTCTGAGCTTTCATTTGAGACTAATATACGCGAAGAGGAAATGTTTATTTTGCCTTCATCAGATCAAATCCAAGGCGAGCATCAGGCGCGGGGAAAAGCAGCGTGTACATTTGATAAATAGTTTAAGTGGAAACGTTGATAAAAGCCTGAACGCGTCTTCTTTATGTTCAGCAAACAGTCTGATGAGACTTTAATGAAATCAGCATCAGTGAGGGACGTCAGGAGGCTTTCATACAGATGTTGTTTTGGGCAGCTTGAAGCACACGAACATCCGGAGACTCCGAGTCTCTCTGTGACTCTCATGTCTGGCCAGATGATCTGTCCATATAATAATAATAATAATAATAACATTAATCACAATAATAAATATATACGCCTGATCACACAAGTGTTAATGTTTTAACTTATTAAACACATCATGTGTCCTCATAATGTGTATTTAAATCCTCTTGTCATTTTATGAGATTCTGAACTGTTATTCCTCTGTTAAATCTGTTTTATCACTCAGGGCACCAAACTCTTGGATGATGGTTTGCATTTTGACCCGTTTACTTTTGGCAATCGTTTTACTCATTTTAATGGCTAAACTCCTCACTTTATAGGCTATTTCATAAAATCCCACTGCAGCCCATTTTGGTTAGTAATTACCGGTACACCCTGTTTATAGTATTTTTCAATTATTTTTAAGACTTCACACTTAAATTCATCATTTAATAATAAAGAATTGTTTAAAATCCAGTATCCATTTCTGCTCATGTTCTTTCTATTGTCATTAGTGGTGATAAAAATGTGAATAGATTTATGGTCCGTAAAAGCTGTCTATTAAGGGTGTCAACTCCTCTGCAATCTCGGATAGATTTATGGTTAATATCAAAGACAATTCACTATTTTGCCATGTATACGTGAGTTCTCTTACGAGAGGTTCTCTCGTATTGCGTAAGTTAGCTTACGCTACGGGTAAAGTCATCTTTTCTCGAGATATGAAGCCCAAAAATTATCCTTAATTTTTATTCATTGTCAACGTAGTGCAGCAGCTAGCAGACCTAGAGCAGGCTATCTAGCGCGCTCATTGGCTGCTCCGCGGCAACTGCAGCAGCCTACCAGTGAGCCTGGCGTGATGTGGCGTCACAGCCCGCCAGAATGGGAGTGGCTTAGCGTATAAAAGGAAGGCTCGGAGGCTGATACCCCGATTTTCGTCTCTTCAGCGAAGCTCTCTGCATCGCTGGATCTCTGAGAGAAGCCGCCACCGTCGAAGCAAGCGACAGAGCAAGCAGAGGACAGCGCCTGAGGAAGCCAGATGATTCTTCGCCGCCTTCAGCCATCCGTGCCTGCTACGCTATCCGGCGTCATATCCTTTTACTGCTGTGTGTGTTCGCCGCTGCGACACATACTCTCGCTTCTAAAAGAGAAATTTCCTACGAGGCGTTTTTTCAAATGCCTCGCACCACTCCCCGCTCTCTCTCTCCCTCTGTTCGAGCCGCGCAACTGCGCCGTTCACAAGGGATGTCAGAGATGCGGACGATTATGGGGCTCGCTCTCTCCCTCTGTTCGAGTCGCGCAAACTGCGCCGCTCACAAGGGATTGCAGAAGTGTACGGTCACGGGGCTAGTATTTCTTTACGCTATAAGAAAGCTACCCCGCCCCCCGCGCCCGTCTCCCGGCGAAAGGAGAAAAGAGTGTTTCACATCCATTTCACACATATTTTTCAATCCCCTCCTAAGTTCAGGCTACTGGAAATATCAATACTGCAGTAAACGAGCCTGTTATAATACACGCACGCCTGCAAAACATGATGACGCTCTCTGGCTACTCGCCCCGCTTCCCACGTTCTCTCCATTTGCTTGTGCCGCGCAAACTGCACCGTTCTCAAGGGATGTCAGAGCGGACGGTCACGAGCAATGTTCAGCACCCCGCGTGCCTCACTCACCGGCGAAAGGAAGAGAGAGTGTTTGTAGCCCCGCTGAGGCCGGGCCAATCTCCAATTCTTACACATTTCTCAGTCCCCTCTGAGTTCAGGCGGCTGGAAATATTAATATTGCAGTAAACGAGCAGTAAACGTTACAATACACGCACGCCTGCAAGCTAACGCCGACACGAAACATGACGACGCTCTATCATATGGTCGCGCGAACCGATAGCCTATGTATTCTCCCCCTGTGGCTCAGTGGCAGAATCTTAGGCTTTCACACCAGAGACCCGTGTTCGATTCTGGCTCTGGCGGAAAAAAAAAGTAAAAGAAAGTGTTTTATGCTGTTCGCTGCTCCGAGCTCGCGGCCAGCTTCTCACATGCAGAAAGTGAACCCGCCCCTCGCACCCTCCCGCTCACATGATGGTGCTCGAGTAATTATGAGAGTCTAAACATTTGAGCCTTTAAAGCATTTCGCGCTGTCAGTCACCTAAAAAGGCGACTGCAGATGTGTATTTTGCAGCCAATGAGTCAGTTACACAACTCGCTCGCCTGCACACAAACGCCGTTCGCACAGCGACCCAGAGAAATCTGAAAAAGAGTATTCATTCTGGTTATTCGGCTCACGCCGACGGTGTTTTGAGTGTAGGAAATGTGCCCACAGCCCAGTGCTCACCCCTACACACAAGCACGATCTCCCCTGTGTCTCTCACAGAGCTCACTCTCACAAAGCGGGCACGCGCCGCTCGAGTGATAAGCGTAGGAATTGTGCCCACGAGTCAGTGCTCACACCTACCCACTGCCCGCTCTGTCACACAGCTGCCCCGGGGGTTAGATCACATAAAGCTCCCCAACACTGGCCATGTTATGAATGTAAGCCCTGTGCCCGCCCACGAGCGCTCACACTTACTGATAAACACATTAACACCCACGCCGCTCTCGCGTCACGGGTTTCTCACTGCAAAACGTTCTCCGTCCCAAGTGACCGAGTCATTGAGTGCTGTCCAGTCAGTTATCGCTATCAGCGAGCTCCCGTTCCCCAGCATCGACAGCGCGCGCACCGCGCAAATTCCTCTGTTACGAGTCCCCTATCCCGCGCAGTGCAGCGGCCGGGACCCAGAGGCCATTCGACCCCTAGCTATGCATGCGGAAGCGTGGGAAGCTATCCCGGGCGTGTCAGAATGGGTGCTGAACATTGTGAAACGGGGCTATTCGCTGCAGTTCGCTCGCCGTCCCCCGCGCTTTCGAGCACGGGCCGAGACGAGAGTGAATACAGAAGCAGCCCATCTGCTTCATACAGAAATTGTGAAACTATTGTGCAAGGGGGCGATAGAACGAGTGCATCCTTCTCTGACCGAGACGGGCTTTTACAGCCGCTATTTCCTCGTTCCCAAGAAGGACGGAGCTCTCAGACCCATATTAGATCTGAGATATTTGAACAAAGCTCTCATGAGACGGCCGTTCAAAATGCTCACATCCAGACAAATCCTCGCGCAAATCCGCCTGAGGGACTGGTTTATTTCTCTCGATCTGAAAGACGCATACTTTCAGATTCAGATTATACCCCGTCACAGGCCATTCTTGAGATTCGCCTTCGACGGTCAGGTATATCAATACACCGTCCTACCGTTCGGCCTGTCTTTAGCACCCCGTACGTTCACGAAGTGCATGGACTCGGCTCTCGCTCCCCTGAGAACACAGGGCATGCGAAATCTGAACTATTTGGACGACTGGTTGATTCTAGCGCAGTCAGAGGAAGAACTCATATCCCACAGACTAGCGCTACTCAGCCATCTGAAAAGCTTGGGTCTCTCGGTCAACTGGACCAAGAGCTCATTAATACCCAGTCAGTCAATCTCTTTTTTGGGAGTAGAGCTGGACTCGGTGGCTATGACGGCCAGACTGTTGACACAGCGCGTGCGCCGTATTCGACATCTCGCCGCGTCTTTTCAGAAAGGCAGGTGTTTCCCCCTGAAAGCATTTCAGAGGATGTTGGGCCACATGGCTTCAGCTGCAGCTGTACTTCAGCTGGGCCTACTGCGCATGCGCCCGCTTCAGCGCTGGCTGAGAGCGAGAGCGCCCCGCAGAGCGTGGATTGCCGGCAGCTCGCGAGTCAGTGTGAATCAGGGCTGCGTCTCAGCCCTGCAGCCCTGGCTGGCGGCCGAATGGTACCAACGGGGAGTTACAATGGGAGTTATCTCGCACCGGAAAACGATCTCGACAGACGCCTCCAACCTAGGTTGGGGGGCGCTTCTCGAGGGCAGACCAGTCTATGGCCTCTGGTCAGACCGGGAGAAATGCCTTCACATAAACTGTCTGGAGATGCTAGCGGTCGAGAATGCACTGAAACATTTTCTCCCATACCTGCGAGGACACCATGTACTAGTTCGCACAGACAACATGTCAGTGGTGTCCTACGTGAACCGTCAAGGCGGGATCAGATCCAAAATCCTCTGCGCACTGGCGGAACGCCTCCTCGTTTGGGCTCAGGGCTCACTGCGCTCGCTGAGAGCCGCGCATGTGCCCGGTCACCTGAACGTCGGCCCAGACAGACTGTCCAGAGACAACGTTCCCCCCGGGGAATGGTCTCTGCACCACCAGACAGTCCAGCTTCTATGGCGCCTGTTTCTATTCGGCAGAGCGAAAGTCGACCTCTTTGCGTCAGACGACAACGCCCACTGCCCGATATTCTTCTCGAAGAGCGAGGATGCGCTGGCCAGAGCCTGGCCCAGCCTCCCGCTGTACGCTTTTCCCCCGATCTCGCTGTTACCCCAGGTGATCGGGAGGATCAGAGAAACGCGCCACTCAGTGCTCCTTATAGCCCCGCACTGGGAGAACCAGACATGGTTCCCGGAATTAATGCGGCTGGCAGACTCAGCCCCATGGCCGATCCCAGTGAGGAGAGACCTTCTCTCTCAAGCCCGCGGTTCGATCTGGCATCCCCATCCAGAGCGCTGGTCTCTGCATGCGTGGATAACGCCTCATCGCGGGCTTAGTCCAGCGGGATTTCCATTCATGACATTTGTACAGCGGCAGGCTGGGCCTCCCCCTCTACATTTGTTAGGTTTTATAACCTGGAAGTCCCCGCCCTGCAGGCTAAACTTCTATCAGTCTAAGTCGTGTGTATGCCCTGCCCACACTTTTGTGCGCGGGCTACTTACTCGATTTAGCTCTCCTGGTTGAGCTGCACTAGAAAGGGTTATGTCAGTATAGACCGGCCGAGCCGCTCTACACCCCCTAATGTGTGCTTATGAACATGTGCTGGCCCACTCTGTCGGCCACCTGTTTCCCACTTATCAGTGTTCCCCGGGTTTCCCCTGGGACTCATGTAGTGGATGCTGGGCGCGCACGGCGTTGACAAGGGGTTCCCGTAGCGTAAGCTAACTTACGCAATACGAGAGAACCTCTCATAAGAGAACGTAATCGGTTACTAACGTAACCTCGGTTCTCTCTAGAAGAGGGAACGAGTATTGCGTAACCTGCCGTGCTCGCGCCACGAGCTCATTTCGCTTCAGTCGACGAAAACCAGGGTATCAGCCTCCGAGCCTTCCTTTTATACGCTAAGCCACTCCCATTCTGGCGGGTTGTGACGCGTGAGGGCGCGTGCGCCCTCATTGGGCGTGACGTCACGCCAGGCTCACTGGTAGGCTGCTGCAGTTGCCGCGGAGCAGCCAATGAGCGCGCTAGATAGCCTGCTCTAGGTCTGCTAGCTGCTGCACTGCGTTGACAATGAATAAAAATTAAGGATACTTTTTTTGGCTTCATATCTCGAGAAAAGATGACTTTACCCGTAGCGTAAGCTAACTTACGCAATACTCGTTCCCTCTTCTAGAGAGAACCGAGGTTACGTTAGTAACCGATTACGTTTTTGGGGGTTCATTTTCCGCCAGATATCAACAAGCACCCCCCAAAAATACATTTAGCATTCATGTATTTAGTTGATAGGTCTGCAATTCGTTTTTCTAATTCATGAAGTAAAATCAGATTTGTAGATTTGCAATTAGTACCATAAATATTGGCAATAATATATTGCATTTCAGAGTCCTCTAATCAGCCACCTTCAAATTTGCCCCTGAAATTCCCTCTGAGAATAGCGACCCCTGCTGATATATTTGTACCATGACTCAACCAAATGTCCTGACCCCACTGACTCTTCCAAAAATTGTAATCAGCCTTTAAACTATGTGTTTCTTGTAATAAATAAAAATCAGCCCTTTTATCTTTCAAAAATAAAAATGCAGCCTTTCTTTTATTTATATCGCGGATGCCCCTACTATTAAGAGAAACTAAAGAAAAAGACAGGATTAGAAATAACTCGAACAACTACCATACCCTGGCTTACTTAAAGGGATACTTCAGGATTTAGCATTAAGCTTTGTATTAGTAGAAAACCTGTAGTATTTTCAAATTACCGTGCTTTCCACCCTCATATCCCCCTGAGATGAGAGATTTATGTATTTTTTGTCTGGAAAAAATCCTCAGATGACGCAAAAATCGTCATTTTAGGTCATAGGAGGATTTTTTGGCCAGAGGCTAAAGACTACAGACAGTAGGAGGGGCTGTCCCACATGTTTTCAACCCACCCATAGAGGGTGGGATCTCACTCACAGAATGTCAGCCGTCTTTCTTTGGAAGCTAAGCTAACAGGCTCTTGTTCTGTGGAGAAAGCTGAGTAGTAGGAGAAAGCTGAGTATTAGGAGAAAGCTGAGTAGTAGTGGTTACCATCCTCTTTTTCCCGGACATGTCCGGCCGTCGAGATCGTCCAAAATGTCCGGGATTCGGCTTTTGCTTTCTGCAGTCGCCATTCATTTTTTACATGCACACCTTTTGTTTCAATCTAGCTGAATTCAACTCCGATTGGTGAATCTGGATGTAGTGTTTACATGAACGCTAAACAAGTGATCGGTTGATGTGCGTTTTAACATTGCTAAGAAAATTCCCGCTCCTCCGTGAGAGATAGCCTACGAGACTGGTGCGTCTCAGTAATCACGCCACCGGCCTCGCGCCGTTCTCCCGCGCCCCTCAGCCTCGTCCTGCTCGCCACTGTAAAAATAATGAATGGCGGCTGTAGAACGCAAAAGCCGAATCCCGGACATTTTGTGCGATCTCGAAATCCCTGGCAAACTCGTCACGGAGACTCACTGGTAGCCTAGCCTTGTTGTTTTCATCTGCGCTCTCTTACCGATAGGCGTGGCCTCCTAGGGCAGCGAAGCAAGTGCATTCTGGGAGTTGTTGTCTTTCATCCACATAAGCCAAAAATACATTTTCTGGCTTTTCTCAGTCTAGAAAGC
Organism: Leuciscus leuciscus; assembly: GCF_965113295.1. NCBI lineage: Eukaryota > Metazoa > Chordata > Actinopteri > Cypriniformes > Leuciscidae > Leuciscus > Leuciscus leuciscus. Next base: position 9,482,941 of record NC_138724.1, on the reverse strand, counting down.
TCCAAATTCAAAAATAATTTCACATTTCTTCTACATAAATTACCTATTTTAAATACACATTCATCTTTCCAGAGGTGAAGTGTCCCTTTAAGTAAGTAGAACAATACCCGGACAACCCTTCTGTGTTAAAATGAACAAGAGCTTAATTAAAAAATAGAACCTTCTATATATTTCATGCATTGTATGATGAGGAGAAAGAAAGGAAAGAGAGAGAGAGAAAAATATATATATATATATTTTATATATGTGTCACACACTTTATTAACAAAGTTCAGGAGGAGCACGTTCAGATAATTAACACGAGTGGAGAGCACTCAGCAATCAACGATAAGTGGTGTATATATATTCAGCAGTCTCACCACCCCTTCTCCACACTTCTAGTCCTAACCACTTACATATGGGGAGAGTACTCTGGGGTCGGGCCGAACTCCGAGCTCGGAGCCCTCCCCCCGGACAGCACGCCAATTACGCATTAAACTTTACTCCCTCTAATTGTATGTAAGTGTGAACTCGTGAAATGACCAGCGTCGGCCAATACTGAGCCTACGTGCTGACGTACAACACAGAAGCGCTGCGCTGTTATGCTGCGTTCACACCGAACGTGAATTGAGCGAGTGATTTCCATGTTAAGTCAATGTAAAGATGCGTAGACGCGCGTCTGGAGGTCCTGCGGCGCGATAGATGCGTTTAGCCTGGCGCGGTGGATGCGATTTCGCCTCATTCGTGCGAAAGAGGTGAATTGAGCGTCTGCCGCGATACGTGCAAGTGATTTTATTTGGTGTTTTTTGTGCAGTCACGCATTTGAAGCGAATTCGCGTCTGACGCCCGAGTTGAAAAATCAGATCTTTGGCGTCTGTTCGCGCAGGGTTAAAGCTGCCGTCGGCAACATTTTTTTGATCATATTCAGTGAAATTGACACTATAATCCGACAGAACAACATAAATAAGGTGGTTTTAGAAAAAAACCCGAGCTTCTAACTCCACCTGGAGCGTGTTATTTGTTTTGCAAAAATCCACCGCTCCCGCTTCATCAGGTCCAATCAGCGCAGGGGGGTGTGAGATCTGACTGTCAATCACAGGTCGTGCACACGCCACAGATCCCCCCTCACTCGCGCACGTTAATATCACATGCACACACCACGCCTGAAATTCGCCTGGAGATTGCAAGCGTGATGGCGGAGAAAAAATCTACTAACAAGCTTCCAATTCCTCGGTTATTGCTATCTATGGATAGATCAGCCAGGGCAGCCTACCTCCGAGTCCATGGTGTTGATAGATGCTGAAGAGACGGACGCGTTCACAGAAAATCAGGTACACACGCACAGTGACGCACTGACGAGCACGACCTCGATGGGAGGGTGCTCGCTGGTAGTGGGGAGGGGCATGAGAGTTGTAAACATTCAAAATTTTGGCTAATCGACCCAATCTGCCAGACTTGCCGACGGCAGCTTTAACCAATCAGGAGCCTGCTTGCTGCTGTCACGTGGTGAAGTGACGTTATAAACGGGGGCAAGCCCGCTTTTCAGTTAATGTTATTTTATATGTTTGGCCTCAATGACTTATTTTATATGTTTGGCCTCAATAAATTATTTTGTAATATGACTAAATGCCTGGTGTGGTTCTAATGCACAACAAAGCAAATCTTTTATCACATAAAAACTTGATTTCAATAATCGAGACATATTCATTTTGTATTGAATGCTATTTATTCCATGTCTAAATCTAGATTATATGAAACATTATTATTCTAATGTAAAGACAACCAACATACTTTAATGTATAAGAACATAGTTCGTGTCATGACAGTGTTGTGTGAGAAAAAAAAAAATCACAGGACAGTTTAATTACTTTTGGAGACTGGCTCCATTTATCATCAAAACAAAAATAAATGACAGATTAGGTGGTTGAGGGCAAGGGTGATCCAGGTCATCAAACTGACAGGCGGAAGTACCACTGAAAGCAGCCGTCATCCAGGCGCAGCTCCTGGAGCAAGTGGTGAAACTCGCCAAACTGGGTACGCCTCCGGAGGGTCTGGTGGACCCAAGTACGGCAACGTTGACCCCTACGCCGCTGTTCTGCTCTCCAGAGCAAATACGAGCGGCGACTCTCTCGATGAATGCTCGATCAACACAGCCATTTTTAAAGGGCACCTATTATGCAAAATTCACTTTTACATGGTGTTCGAACATAAATGTGTGTTGGCAGTGTGTGAGCAAAACCACCCTAGAATGATAAAAATCCACCCAGTGTTTTTTTTACAATCTCAATAAATCATAAGCACTGTCTCAGAATGAGCTGTTCTCAGATTCTGCGCAATGTGACGTAGAATTGCGCAGGCCCCGCCCACGACTCCTTGATTGACACTGCTGTTTGAGCCTAGACCCGCCCTGAGTGAGCTGGACACAGAGTCCGCCATTGTTCGAAGCTGGAGCAGCTGTAAACAAGAATGTCTCCTAAGCGATTGAGGTGTGCTGTTGTTGGATGTAAGAATGAACATATCAGTCTTCATTTACTCTCGTTGTTACTCGAGGATGGATCTGTACTGTTTGTGATCCAGCTGGACTAACGTTACTGATCACGGCAGAAGTGAAAGTGAAAGCGCGCACTTTATGACAGCACATCGAGTCATTTTACGGATATAAGGTTTACCAGTTTATTTAGCACCCACTGAAATAAAAAATACACTGTGTATATATTTGTTTACTGTTAGTTGTAACGAGTGTTCTCTTACGAGAGGTTCTCTCGTATTGCGTAAGTAGCTTACCCTGCGGGAAAGTCATCTTTCTCGAGATCTGAAGCCAAAAAATTATCCTTAATTTTTATAATTTTGTCAAAGCAGTGCAGCAGCACACAGACCTAGGGCAGGCTTACTAGCGTGCCCATTGGCTGCCCTGCGGCAACTGCAGCAGCCTAACGCTGAGCCTTAGACGTGACGTCACGTCCAATGAGCGCGCTTGGCGAGCCTCATGCGTCACAGCCCGCGAAAGAGGGGGTGTGGCTTAGCGTATATAAGCGAGGCTCAGAGGCTGCTTCACTGATTTCTGTCTCTTCAGCGACGCTCTCCGCATCGCTGGACTCTGAGGAAGCCGCCGCCGTTGAAACAGGCGATCAGCACGCCGAGGATATCAGCCTGAGGAGGCCGGCCGTCTTCGCCGCCTTCAGCCTTCCCTGCCTGCTCCGCTATCCGGCGGATTATATCCTTTTTTGCTCTCGTTGTGTGTGTTTGTGTGTTCGCCCCGCGACACACTGCATCTAAGACACATTTGAGCTGCACGCACTGCAGTCTGAGCTGGAAGCTGTTGAGAAACAGATCCACGACCTTTTATTGAGACAGGCCGAGCTGAGAGACCGGTGTTTGTTTGGCTCTTGAAACATCACGCGCCGATGCACACAAATCAGTGTTTAACGTTACTAACCCGCTGACTCCGACCGCGTCTACTCCGTGCGTTCCTCAGCATCGGTCGCAATCAGCCATGGTCTCGTTCACTCCGGCTCCAACACGCCACCACAAAGCCTGGGTGGTTCCGCAGCGGAAGACGCGAGTCAGGTTTAGACCAAGACTTTCTCCGACCCTCACGGTTTTCGAGTTATCCACACAAAACCGCTTCTCCCCTCTACGTGAAATTAGTCAATGTCGATAAAGCATTAATTGTTGTAGATTTTAACATACACGTAGATAATCCAAATGATGCGTTAGGAGCTGCGTTTACAGATTTATTAAATTCATTTGGGGTCAAGCAAAACGTCACCGGACCAACACATTGTCTTAATCATACACTCGATTTAATTATATCACATGGAACCGATCCAACCGATATAGATATCATTCCACAAAGTGATGAAGTCACTGATCACTACATGGTAACTTGCATATTACGTACTGCTGTAATATGTCATGCGGCGTCGCGTTATCAACCAGGCAGAACAATCCTCCCATCCACCATAGATAATTTCTCAAATTGCTTATCTAATCTGTCTCAGCTGCCGCCTGAACCCAAACAAACAGATGAACTAGAAGAACTAACTAGCACTATGAGCACCATTCTCTCTAGAACATTGGATGTGGTTGCACCTATTAAATTAAAAAAGGTCAGAGAGAAAAATAAAGCACCATGGTATAACAATACTACGCATGTTTTAAAGAGAGAAACCCGTATTTTAGAGCGTAAATGGAAACAAACTAATTTAGAGGTCTTTAGAATCGCGTGGAAAGACAGTAAGTCACGTTATAAAAAGGCCCTAAAAGCGGCCAGGGCTGAGCACCTCCGCAAACTAATAGAAAACAACCAAAACAATCCAAGGTTTTTATTTAACACCGTGGCTAGACTAACAAATAAACAGACGTCACCCGAACAAAATATCCTGTTACAGTTCAGTAGTAATGATTTCATGAACTTCTTCACTGAGAAAATAGAAAGCATCAGAACCACAATTGTAAACGTTCAATCTTCAATCGCGCCTTATAATTCAGCTTCAATTATCACCCCGCAAGAACAATTACAGTGCTTTACAACTATAGAACAAAAAGAGTTAAATAAACTTATCACTTCATCTAAAACAACAACATGTTTATTAGATCCTATACCAACTAAACTACTGAAAGAAGTGTTACCTGTAGTGGAAGAGCCTCTCCTCAATATTATTAACTCGTCTTTATCTTTAGGTCATGTTCCAAGAACATTTAAACTGGCAGTTATAAAACCTCTCATTAAGAAACCACAATTAGATCATAATAATCTAGCAAATTATAGACCCATTTCAAATCTTCCATTTATGTCTAAAATATTAGAAAAAGTGGTGTCCGCTAAACTGGGCTCTTTCTTGCAACAAAATGATATCTATGAAAAGTTTCAGTCTGGATTCAGACCGCATCATAGCACTGAAACTGCGCTCGTTAAAATCACAAATGATTTACTTTTAGCTTCTGACCAAGGCTGTATCTCAATACTAGTTTTACTTGATCTTAGTGCTGCGTTCGAAACTATAGATCATACATTACTCTTAGATCGACTACAAAATTATACTGGTGTTCAAGGACAAGCACTAAGCTGGTTCAAATCATACCTATCTGACCGCTACCATTTTGTCTATTTAAATGGAGAAAAATCGATCATAACTCCAGTAAACTATGGAGTGCCGCAGGGATCTGTATTAGGCCCTCTGTTATTTTCAATATATATGATGCCACTTGGAAATATTATAAGGAAACATGGAATTAGTTTCCATTGTTATGCTGATGACACTCAAATATATATTTCATCAAGGCCGGATGAAAACGCAAAATTTTCCAAATTGACAGAGTGTGTTAAAGATATAAAAGATTGGATGACGCGTAATTTTCTTTTATTAAATCCAGACAAGACAGAGGTAATACTTATCGGTTCAAAAAACCGCCCACAAAACCTCGCACAATACAACTTTAACATCATAGGATGTCCTGTTACTTTATCCTCTACAGTAAAAGACCTGGGTGTTATACTCGATTGCAACCTGTCTTTTGAAAATCATATTTCATATGTTACAAAAACAGCCTTTTTCCACCTTAGAAACATTGCTAAGCCACGTAATATGCTATCAGTTTCTGATGCAGAAAAGTTAGTTCATGCATTCATGACCTCGAGACTGGATTACTGTAATGCTTTATTAGCTGGTTGTCCTGCATCCTCAATAAACAAGCTACAGTTAGTCCAAAATGCCGCCGCTAGAGTTCTTACGAGATCAAGAAAATATGATCATATAACACCGATTTTATCATCACTGCATTGGTTACCTATAAAGTTCCGTATTAATTTCAAGGTATTGCTACTGACTTATAAAGCCCTAAACGGCTTAGCTCCAGTCTATTTAACGGATCTTCTATCGCCCTATAATCCATCGCGCTCTTTAAGATCACTAAATTCAAGGCTTTTGGTCATACCTAGGATATCCAGAACCACCAAAGGAGGGAGAGCATTTTCACATTTGGCTCCAAAACTCTGGAATAGTCTTCCTGATACTGTTCGTTGCTCAGACTCGCTCTCCCAGTTTAAAACTAGATTAAAGTCGCATCTCTTCAGCCAGGCATTCATATAGACAACTTGAAAGGATCCATAAAAAATCCGGTCTCACTGTCCATGCCCAAGCTTACAAACACGCCATAACCACATACAATTCTGCTCTCAAAACTGCCCGGTCCAACTTCTACTCACAACTCATCCACTCAAATTCTTCCAACTCCCGCACCCTATTCTCCACATTTGCAAAACTGACCAAACCCAAGGACAAAATAACCTCCACTTTCACTACAGACAAATGCAATAACTTCCTGTCATCCTACCATACTAAAATCCATACCATACACTGTTCACTAGCATCCACTTCCTCCGCTTCTCCTCCTTCTGAATATCAATTCACTCCGCTCACACACCACAGCTTTTCCTCCTTCTCTCCTCTGTCTACCTCTGACACCTCCAAACTCCTCTCAACCATGAAATTCTCCAACTGCCAGCTTGACCCGATCCCTTCTCCCCTCTTCAAAACCTGTCAACAAATCCTCATCCCTCTCATCACCATCATCATCAACACTTCCCTTACGTCTGGATCTGTTCCATCTCCGCTAAAACTTGCGTCCATCACACCCCTCCTGAAAAAACCTGGCCTCAACCCTGACAATCTGGACAACTTCAGACCCATCTCCAATCTCCCGTTACTTTCAAAAATTCTGGAACGCGCCGTCATCACACAACTCCACCAACATCTCCACTCCTCTCAACTCTTCGAAACATTTCAATCCGGATTCCGTCCACACCACAGCACAGAAACAGCACTTCTTAAAGTCACAAATGATCTGCTCATTGCTGCCGACTCTGGTTCCATATCCATCCTCCTTCTCCTCGACCTCTCCGCTGCATTTGACACAATAGACCATACTGTCCTCCTCCATCGTCTTAAATCTATTGGCATCTCTGGCACAGCACTTCTCTGGCTCACCTCCTACCTCTCTGACCGTCACCACTTTGTCTCTGTTAACAACTGCAACTCCCACACCTCCCCTGTCACCCATGGTGTCCCCCAAGGTTCCGTGCTCGGCCCCCTCCTCTTCACCATCTACATGCTTCCCCTCGGTCAGATCATCCGCCACCATGGACTCCATTTTCACTGCTACGCCGATGATACCCAACTCTACATGTCCACCAAATCCATCACCCCGGCTAATCCTCTCCACCATCACCAACTGCATTTCCGACATTAAAACTTGGATGGACAATAACTTTCTTAAACTCAACAGCAGTAAAACAGAACTCCTTATCACCAGCCCAAAATCTCTCCTCTCTTCTATTCAGAACTTTTCTCTCCTTATCGACGGACATAATGTCACCCCCTCCCTCTCTGTCCGAAACCTTGGTATCATAATGGACTCCACCCTCTCATACCGAACACACATCAATCATATCACTAAACTATCCTTCTTCCACCTCCACAACATTGCCCGCTTTCGCCCCTCCCTTACCCTGTCAACAGCTGAAATCCTCATTCACGCATTTATAACTTCAAGACTTGACTACTGCAATAGCCTTCTCTACGGACTTCCTACCAATCAACTTCAAAAACTGCAATATATCCAGAATTCAGCCGCCCGACTCCTCACCCACACCCGGTACCGAGAACACATCACCCCTGTTCTCCAGCAGCTCCATTGGCTACCTGTTCATTATCGCATTCAATATAAGCTCCTCCTCCTCACCTACAAGACCCTCCATTACTTGGCCCCGCCCTATCTCACTGAGCTCCTGGAACAGCACCAACCCACCCGCCACCTCCGCTCAGCTGGCACCAACCGCCTTACCCCGATCGTCCGCACTAACCGCCGGACCTTGGGGGACCGAGCCTTCGCTATTGCCGCCCCCACCCTCTGGAACTCACTCCCTACATCCATTAGAAATTCCGACTCACTACCAAACTTCAAATCAGTACTCAAAACCCACCTGTTCAAACTAGCTTTTCCTTAAAACCCTTTTTTGTTTTGTTTGTTTTATTCCCCATGTGAAGCGTCTTTGAGTGTCCAAAAAAGCGCTATACAAGTGTGATGTATTATTATTATTATTATTATTATTATATAATCCTACAGTTCAAACTACAATCCGGCCTCTAGCTCATAAATGCCAGAGGAGAACTGGCCCCCGACTGAGCCTGGGTTCTCCCAAGGTTTTTTTTTCTCCATTAGGTCACCTGATGGAGTTTTAGGACACCATTAGGTCACTTAATGGAGTTTTTCGGTTCCTTGCCACTGTTGCCTTTGGCTTGCTCAGTTGGGGATATTTTGGGGACATTTAATTTAATTTTATCAATCAATAAATTCCTCTTGAAACAAACTTTGTTGTATTATTTTAATTTAATACTGTGAAGCTGCTTTGATACAATCTGTATTGTGAAAAGTGCTATACAAATAAACTTGACTTGACTTGACTTGACTTAAAAGAGCGCGAGGCGTTGTTGCAAATACCTCGCTCCTCCTGTGGCTCGTGCAGAGCCCCGCTCAGCGACAGCGACCGCCATGTGATCTGCGCTCTCTGCCTGGGCCTCGCTCCGTCTGCCTCCACCGCGCCGCGTAAGAAGAAACGCCGCGCTCAGAGGCCCTCCGGAGCCGGATACAGTAGCTGAGCGCTCGCCGGAGCCCCTCCCGCGAGCCTCGCTATCTCCTTCTCCCCCCCACCTCCCGACGCGCAGCGGCCGGCTTTCGCCCGCACTGCCGTCGCCTCAGGGGATGAAGCAGACAACGCTGCTATCATTGACAGCTGTACTCCCCTCTGTCAAGCCGCGCGAACGGCGCTGCTCACAAGGAATGTCAGAAACGGACGGTCTCGGGCTATAGCTTCCTTTACGATACAAGAAAGCTACCCCCCGTCACTGGCTAAAGGAGAGAAGAGTGTTTAGCCCAACCCAGGACGGACTAACCTCCATTCCTCACATATTTCTCAGTCCCCTCCTAAGCTCAGGCGACTGGAAATACATATACTGCAGCAAACGAGCCTGTTTTTATACACGCACGCCTGCAAACAAACGCTGACGCAAAACATGATGACGCTCGCCCCTTCCCGCGCTCTCCCCCTCTGTTCGAGCCGCGCAAACAGGCGCCGCTCACAGGGATGTCAGAAGTGGACGGTCACAGGCTAGCTTCCTTTACGTTATAAGAAAGCTACGGTCGTGGTCTCGGTTGCGCGCGTCACTCACAGGCGAAAGGAGAAAAGAGTGTCAAGTCCCGCGAGACCGGACCCACCCCCATTCTCACACATTTCTCAGTCCCCTCCTAAGCTCAAGCGACTAGAAATATCAATATTGCAGTAAACGAGCCTGTTTTTAATACACGCACGCCTGCAAACAAACGATGTCACAGCACATGATGACATCTTCCCGCTCTCTCTCCCTTTGTTCGAGCCGCGCAACTGCGCCGTTCTCAAGGGATATCAGAGCGGACGTCACGAGCACCGGCGAAAAGAGGAAGAGAGAGTGTTTTCGTCCCGCCTAGGCCGGATTAACCTCCAATTCTTACATATTTCTCAGTCACCTCTAAGTTCAGGCGGCTGGAAATACTAATACTGCAGTAAACGAGCCTGTTTTTAATACACGCACGCCTGCAAACAAACGCCGAAACAAAACACGACCCTCTCTGTCATATGCTCGCGCTAACTGAAAGCTTATGTGTGCCCCTGTGCGTTTTTACGGCGGCCCAGATAAGTCTCATAAGAGTATAAATTCGGGTTGTCCGGCTGTGCCCACACCCTCGTGCTCACTGCTACACACAAACACGGTTTCCCTGGTAACGCGCTCAGAGTGCACTCTCATAAAGCGGGCACGCGCCGCTCGAGTGATAAGCGTATCTCGTATCTCACTCGATCTGAAGGATGTGTTCTTTCAGATCCAGATAATACCCCGTCACAGGCCATTCTTGAGATTCGCCTTCGACGGTCGGGTATATCAATACACAGTCCTGCCGTTCAGCCTGTCTTTGGCACCCCGCACATTTACGAATTGCATGGACACGGCTCTCGCTCTCCTCAGAAGACGGGGAATGCGTATACTGAACTATCTGGACGACTGGCTTATTCTGGCGCAGTCAGAGACAGAGCTTGTGTCTCAAAGAACAGCGCTTCTCAGCCACTTGGAAAACCTGGGTCTCTCGGTTTACTGGACCTAGAGCTCATTATCGCCCCGCCAGTCAATCTCCTTCTTGGGATAGAACTGGACTCGGTGGTTATGACGGCCAGATTATCGGAGCAGCGCGCGCGCCGCATCCGTCATCTCGCCGCATCCTTCCAGGTGGGCAGCCAGGCTCCGCTGAGGACATTCCAGCGAATCCTGGGGCATATGGCCTCATCTGCAGCAGTGCTTCAGCTGGGCTTACTGCGCATGCGCCCGCTTCAACGCTGGCTGAAAGAGCGCGTGCCTCACCGTGCCTGGGCGGCCGGCAGCTCGCGAGTCAGGGTGAATCAAGGCTGCATTTCAGCCCTACAGCTCTGGTTGGCAGCCGAATGGTATCGCACGGGGGTGACGATGGGAGCGATCTCGCGCTTGTCTCGACAGATGCTTCCAACCAAGGTTGGGGAGCGCTCTTCGAAGGCAGACCGGTCTATGGCCGCTGGTCAGACCAGGAGAATCTCCTTCACATAAACTGTCTAGAGATGCTCGCGGTCAAGAAAGCGCTCAGGCACTTCCTCCCAGTCCTCCAAGGTCACCATGTTCTAGTCCGCACGGACAATACATCAGTAGTGGCCTACGTGAACCGCCAGGGCGGCGTCAGATCCAAAATGCTCTGCACCCTGGCGGAACGCCTCCTCGTGTGGGCTCAGCACTCACTGCGCTCGCTGAGAGCCGCGCATGTGCCTGGGCACCTGAACGAGGGTCCCGACAGACTGTCCAGGGACAATGTTCCCCCTGGGGAGTGGTCCTTGCATCCCCAAACAGTCCAGCCACTGTGGCGCCGTTTCGGCAAAGCGAAAGTCGACCTCTTTGTGTCAAAAGACAACGCTCACTGCCCAAAGTTCTTTACGAAGAACGGGGACGCGCTGGCCCAGACCTGGCCCAGCGGCCCACTATATGCCTTCCCGCCGGTCTCTCTGTTGCCACAAGTCATCAGGAGAATAAGGGAAGCGCGCCACACGGTGCTCCTCATAGCCCCGTACTGGGAGAACCAGACTTGGTTCCCGGAGCTAATACAGCTGGCAGACACAGTCCCCTGGCCGATTCCGGCGAGAAGAGACCTTCTCTCTCAAGCCCGCGGCTCGATCTGGCATCCCCATCCAGAGCGCTGGTCTCTGCACGCATGGAGACTCAACGGATACCCGTTGACCTGCCAGAAGGGGTTGTGAACACGATCACCCAGTCTAGAGCCCCCAGCCGGCAGTGGCTCAGTGGTTCATGTAGATTGTCTACAAACCGGAAGGTTGGTGGTTCAATCCCCGGTTCCACCTGACCAAGTGTCGAGGTGTCCTTGAGCAAGACACCTAACCCCAGCTGCTCCCGACGAGCTGGATCGCCTTGCATGGCTGACACCGCCGTCGGTGTATGAATGAGTGAGTGAATGGGTGAATGTGAGGCAATATTGTAAAGCGCTTTGGTGGCCATTGGGTCTGTGAAAGCGCTATATAAATGCAGTCCATTTACCATTTACCCTCTACGAGGTGGCTCTACACGTCTAAATGGTCTGTGTTTAAAAAGTGGTGCACTGCCAAGGGGCTGGATCCACAAGCATGTGGGGTATCGCAGGTATTGGTTTTCCTTCAAGAGCCGCTGGACACGGGAAGGTCCCCTTCCACGCTCAAAGGCTATGTTGCGGCCATCTCAGCTTTTGCCGGTTCGGCGCTGGGCCGCGCATTAGGAAGGAACGAGTTTGTCACCCGCTTCCTTAGGGGAGCCAGGAGGATGAACCCCCCGCGACCCCCCTCGGTTCCCAGGTGGGATCTTTCGCTGGTCCTAGAGGCCCTGAAAGCGCATCCCTTGAACCCATGGAAACTGTGGATATGAAATACCTCACGCTCAAAACCGTTTTTCTGATAGCTCTGTCTTCAGTCAAACGTGTGGGAGACCTTCACGTGTTATCCGTTAACGTCGTGTGCCTCGAGTTCAGACCTAATGACTCGAAAGTCATTCTTAAACCGAGGCATGGTTACGTCCCCAAAATATTGGGCACTCCCTTCAGAGCACTGTTCATTTCTCTCTCAGCCCTGCCGCCTTCCGGCAGCGAGGTCGATGGTAATCTCCTCTGCCCGGTCAGAGCGCTGAGAAATTACGTCACACGCTCCGCCGCTATCAGGCGCTCGGAGCAGCTTTTCGTTTCGTTTGGTGGGCGCACCAAAGGTCTCGCCGCCTCGAAACAGAGCCTGTCCAGATGGATAGTGGACGCTATCGCAGCTGCTTATGCATCTAAAAATCTGCAGTGCCCTCTGGGCATCAGGGCTCACTCCACCAGAGGCATGGCCTCTTCGTGGGCTTGGTCCAGCGGAATTTCCATTCATGACATTTGTACGGCGGCGAGCTGGGCCTCCCCCTCGACATTTGTTAGGTTTTACAACCTGGAAGTTCCTGCCTTGCAGGCGAAAGTTTTATCAGTCTAAGTCACGCGTAGGCCGGCCCACTGTCTGTGCGCGGGCTACTGCGGTTGATTTAGCTCTCCTGGTTGAGCTGCATTATACAGGGGTTTATCAGCTCAGACCGGCCGTGCCGCTCTGAGTGCCCTAGTGAGTGCTTATGTACTGCGCTAGCCATTCTATTGGCCGCCCGGTTCCCACTCATCGTGTTCCCCAGACTTCCCCTGGGACTCATTTAGTGGATGCTGGGCGCGCACGGCGTTGACAAGGGAGTTCCCGCAGCGAAAGCTACTTACGCAATACGAGAGAACCTCTCGTAAGAGAACGTATCGGTCGTCACGTCTAAGGCTCAGCGTTAGGCTGCTGCAGTTGCCGCAGGGCAGCCAATGGGCACGCTAGTAAGCCTGCCCTAGGTCTGCGTGCTGCTGCACTGCGTTGACAAAATTATAAAAATTAAGGATAATTTTTTGGCTTCAGATCTCGAGAAAGATGACTTTCCCGCAGCGTAAGCTACTTACGCAATACTCGTTCCCTCTTCTAGAGAGAACAGAGGTTACGTTAGGTAACCGATACGTTTTGTGTACTTCGCTGTGTATGTTGTTGATAATGAAAGGGAGAGAGAGAGAGAGAGAGAGTTTATGGATAAGACTTTAATACGCACTTATATACTGTGTTTATTCAGGTCTTACAGTGATTCTCTGGAGTAAAACTGTTGCTTCATCTTTTGTGTGATGTACAATAAACTTCACTGAACTCATCAGTATATTTTGGTCATCATTCGGACAGGGTTTGCTACAGCAGGCTTGTATTAATAGTGGATAAAAGCAGATGACAAATAAGTTATAACCATAATTAAACAACACTATACCTGTTCTATCTCATACAGTATATATTCTCTGGCTCTGTGGGCATTATTGTCCGACTCCGAGTCGAAATGAACACGCTACTGAGAGTTTCTGTTTGTCCTGACTGAAGCGCGAGCTCGTGAGTCTCCGCCCCCTGGGCCGTGCAGCAGCAGTTAATTTGCATTTAAAGGGCACACACTAAAACAGCGCGTTTTTCTGAGCCCCCAAAAAATGACAAATTAAACATGCTGTAAAAAAATATCTGTTGGGTATTTTGAGCTAAAACTTCACATACATACTCTGGGGACATCATAGACTTATTTTACATCTTGTGAAAAGAATCATAATAGGTGCCCTTTAAGACACGATTAACTCATGGTACCAGGAGTAAACCGTTTTTGTCAAGCTTCAATTTAACTCGTAAAATGGATGTTTTGAAGCCATCAGAGGGACTGAAACTGGTGGGTAACATGGACAGTTACTAGCGGTCTTTTAAGCAACAGTTCGAGTTTTATATGGCTGCCATAGGACTGGACAATAAACCTGACGCCAGAAAGATTGCGTTGCTACTTACGGTAGCGGGTCCCCAAGCCACCGAAAATGAAGACAAACAGAAGTACGACACCATACTGGAAAAATTCAGTGCATATTGCTCTCCACAGAAGAGCATTGTGTATGAAAGGTATGTGTTCCGTCACGGATGCAACAGCACGGTGAAACTTTCGATTGCTTTGTGACTGATTTGAAGCTTAAAGTGCAGTCATGTGATTTTGGAGATCTGAAAGATTCTATTATCTGCAATCAAATTGTCTATGGAATCCAAGATTAAAGGATAAGGGAGAGGCTTTTAAGAGATGCTAAACTGACTCTGGAAGAAGCAGGGAGACTGTGTCATGCAAGTGATTTAGCCTAACAGCATGCAAAGCCGTTTAATGAAGCGAATACCACGGCAGTACATGACAGTGCCAAGGTAGCTGTAGTCAAAAATAACTCCACAAATTTACTCCACAAAAGAAAAACAGAGAAGATGCAGCAGCATATTCCTGGAAACGTTGTGGTAGCAGACATGAGCCCCGGCAGTGCCCTGCCTATGGCAAAAGATGTTCGAAATGCAATGGAAAAAAAATAATTTTACAAATCAGTGCTTATCAAAGGACAAGCCCAAGTAAGTGAGGCTAGTTGAAGATACTGACCTAAGTCAGACTTTCTTTGTCGGCATGGTGTCATGTAACAATGTAAAAAATTATGTCATAAAGGAAAATGTTAGAAAATGCTAACCGTCAGAGCGGGTAAACTCAATGGTGTGCGTCGACAAAAAGAATGCAAGCAAGAAATTGAGAATAAGCATGGATCCAGAAGATTTAAATCAAAACATAAAACGTGAGCACTACCAGATACCAAAACGGGAGGAAATCGCAAGTGAGATGGCAGGAGCCAGGTACTTCTCAAAGGTAGATTTGCACAGGGTTTCTGGCAAATCAAGTTGGATGATGATAGCTAGTATCTTATTCGTTGCTATTGTAGATGATGTGGTGATCTGGGGATCCACGCTACTAGAGCCCAATGAAAGACTGACAAAAGTGCTCCAAATGGTGCGTGAGAATGGACTAAAGTTAAACTGTTCCAAATGCCAATTCGGTGTGCAAGAAATAACGCTTTCTTCTCAAGGGATAGAGCCAGATGAAAGGAAAATAAAAGCCATTTTAGGCCCCACAGACAAGAAAGGGGTGTTCAAAATAATGGGAATGATACATTTTATTGAAAAGTTCATACCCGACCTATCAGTGAAAACATCAGCACTGAGAGAACTTCTCCATGACTCCAAAGAGTTCAAGTGGACATCAAGAATTGAGCAAGAATGGAATAATCTAAAGATAACACTGACAAATGCACCCGTGCTTGCGTATTGTGATCCCAACAAGAGACTGAAGATTTCAACACATGCGTCGAAGGACAGACTTGGAGCTGTCTTGTTACAGGCAGAAGGAGATAGCTGGAAGCCATTTGCTTACGCTTCTAGGTCCATGACTAAGATTGAAACAAGATACTCTCAAATTGAAAAGGAATGTCTAGGACTAGCTTATGGACTACATATCTTTCATTGCTATATGGGCTTCCTATATTCACAGTTGAGACAGATCATCGTCCTCTCATAGCAAACATCAAGAAAAGTCTCAATGAGATGTCACCGAGGATTCAGCGGCTCATCACGAAACTGCAAAGGTATGATTTTGAGCTTGTATACACACCAGGCAAGCACTTAGTACTGGCAGATGCGCTATCACGAGCGCCAGAGTTGAGTACTGCTTGCTCCACTGAAAAAGAGATTGAGAATTATGTCAACATAATCGTTGAGTCTCTACCTGTATCTTACGTTAAAGCAAAAAAAAGATTAGTGATGAAATAGTCAAAGACAAGGAGCTACAAACAGTGATGGAAAACATTTACAGTGGCTGGCCCAAGGGGTCCTGTCAGAAATATTATCACATTAGATCAGAGCTAAGTGTGGCAAATGGACTGTTATTGAGAGACTGTAGAATTGTCATTCCACACAGCCTGAGGCCAGAGATACTTTGTAGGCTACATGAGGGACACCTTGGCATTGAGAAATGTAAAAGGAGAGCCAGGAATGCCATATATTGGCCCGGAATCAACAAGGAAATTAAAAACATGATAGGAAAATGTGAAACATGTAACAAGTACCAGAGCAAACAGGCAAAACTCCTCCTTGGAGCCTTGGGAGAAAGTTGGAACATATTTGAAATTTCTCTGCTCACAAGTGCAACCTCCAACAGTGTCATTACTCATGTCAAGTCCATTTTTGCCCGGCATGGGATACCAAAGACTGAGTGACAATGGTCCTTTTATAACAGCAAGGAATGGCAACAATTTGCAAGGCAATATGGATTTCACCATGTCACTTCAAGTCCACAGCATGCACAGGCAAATCACTCAAATCACAGTCAGCCAATCACTCTCCAAAGTCCACTCCAACTCCCAAGTCGACTCACAGGCAGAGAAAAGCCTGCAGGGCCCAAAAGTCGCCTCCTCAGACACCACAGTCATCCTCCCGCACAAGATCCGGCTCACTTCGGCCATCGCGCCGCAGCAACAGGCCTTCAGCAAACATTTCTTGCACGGTCTGCAGGTCAGTGGCACCCTCAACTGCATCGTGCCCGCAGGTTAACCCTTCCACTCTTCCCTACCCGGGAACAAGCACTGCTAAATCCACCAGCTACGTGCCTCGTGCAGCAACCACTAGCGCAAACCAGGACTCCTCTCTTGATGAAAGCAGACAGCCCTGTAACCATTTTAACTCGGGTAAATGTAACAGAGCGCTGCCGGTTCATGCACATCTGTAGCTTCTGTGGCGGCGCTCATGCCCGCATTGTATGTCCAGTGTACAAATCTGTGAATAAAAAAATTCATTTCAGCTCACCCGGAATTTACTCATTATCTGCTGTCAGGCCTAAAAAACGGCTTTAAATCCGGCCTAGAATGCCCGCTCTCCCAAAACATCATTATGTAATAATCTTCAATCCGCCCTCATAGAACCTGAAGTTGTAGACAATCTGATCAAAAAAGAAGTCGAGTCAGGCTTCATGATCGGCCCGTTTGACAATCCTCCATTTAATCTGTTTTGCATTAGCCCCATTGGAGTGGCTTCAAGAAAATTCTCGGGTAAAAAACGCCTAATAATCGACCTGTCAGCCCCGCACAATTCCCCGTTCCCAAGCATAAACAGCTTGATCCCTCTCGATGAATTTTCGCTTAAATACCACGACATAGATCAAGCAATTGACATGATCAAAATCACTGGTCGGGGCGCTTGGCTTGCCAAAACTGACATTACATCTGCTTTCAAAGTAATGCATATCCATCCAGATTCATGGCACCTATTCAGAGTTCGCTGGCTCGGGAAATATTATTTCGCAGTACGTTTAACTTTCGGATGCAAAACCAGCCCTAAAATATTCTACATGCTATCAGAAGCCGTTTGCTGGATTTTGTCGAACAACTACGCCATTCCCCACCTCATTCACCTGCAAGACGATTTTTTTATAATCCCGCCTCCCAATGCCATCCCAGCCGCGTACATCCTCACAGTCCAAAACTTTTTTTTCTGAGCTCGGAATGCCCATCGCACAGGAAAAAAACATGGGCCCTGCAACATCCATCGAGTTCCTAGGATTTAATTCCAAGCATCCCTGCCCAAAGAGAAAATCGACCGAATAATTCGCTTCTCATCTACGCTCCTAAAAAAATCGAATTGTTCAAAACGCGAACTCCTATCCTTGCTCGGCCATTTAAACTTAGCAATGCACATCATTCCGCAGGGCCACCCCTTCATATCGCATCTCACTCGCGTCCTCCGTCCACTCGCTAGAGGACCTCATTTCCATAACTCAAGCATGTCGCGACGAACTCAGGCTATGGTTAACATTTCTAAACCAGTGGAACGGCCAAACTCGTTTCGTCCCCAAACCGATATCCAACTGTTCACAGACGCCGCCCCCTCAATCGGTTTCGGGGGATTTTTTCAAGGTCGTTGGTTCGCGTCTCTGTGGCCACCGGAGCTCCAGGACACTATCCTCCAAACAGTTTCTCCCAGGACCCTCCAATCCTACGTGACTGCTTGGAGATGTTTTAAAACATTCCATGTCTCTTATAACATGTCGTTCCCCAATTTTTCTCTTCTTTCAATCACCTCATTTATTTCCTACCTTAATAGCATTAAGGGCCTTCAAGTCGGGTCCATCAAAGGCATCTTTGAGCATACTTGAGCGGCATCCAGTTTTCCATAAATTGATGTACGGTGCTCCCTCCCCGGAGATAAACAATTCACAAACCTCCCTCCTGATCAAAGGGATTCAAAGATCCCAGCCCACCCGCTCCGACGCCAGACAATCCATGACGCTAGACATTCTTACCAAATGTATTCACGCCCTCCGCACAGGCTACCAGCCCCTCAATACCGCCCGCACACTCGACGCTATGTTTATCCTAGCCTTTTTGGGTTTTCTTAGATGCTCGGAACTCGTTATCACTTCCAAATTCGACCCCAAAAATCCACCCCACCATCTCAGACTTGTCAGTACTAGATGGTGAAACAAACTCATATTTGATTAAACAAAGTAAGACTGACCAAACCAAAAAAGGTCATTTCATCTACATTTTTAACCTCTCATCGCCAATCCAACCATACCAGTCAATTCTGGCATATCTGCAATGGAGAAGCTCTCAGGCTAAATAGACATCAGGCTTCAAACTCCTGCCATCAAATTTTCTTTTAAAGACTGATGCAAGTCCACCACCACAGCCAGTAATGTGAGGGGAACTGAAAAAAGTACAATCCGGTTGTACAAGCTCAGTAAAAGGGCTGAGGTCTCCAACGTTAAGCCAAGTCTCAGTCACAAATGAAAAAAAGCCAGACCTTGTGAAGCGAAAAAGTCAGTCAGTTTGAAGGTCTTACTAACCAACTATCTTGAATAAACCAGAGCGAGGAAACAAGGAACCATCAATTTGAGTATTGAGAAGCATCCACAGTATAGTCCTGGAATTTGTATCTATTTTTATATTTTATACAAACAATGTTGCGATCTGCGGTCACAGATTTAATGTCAACACAATAGTTGTGTTTAACAGCAGAATTACAGTGGTGAAAAAAAACAGTACCCAAGATGTTGTACAGAAAATTCCATCAATCAAAGTCGCCAAAAGAGCTCTTTAACCCCGCCTACTCCCATGAACCACTGTATCATGCAGTCAAGTTGGTCTCCTTACACTTTCCAAACACTGGAAAATTTGTGTATACGGTATGCATATTTTGAAATAAACGTAAAATAAATTGTTTTTAAATATATAAAATCAACATTTTTAAATCACTTTCATTTTTCTCTATTTTTTTCTGAATCAGGTCTACTAAAAGCTTTCAGCAATCAGGCTCAATTAAATTAACTCCTTATGGATGCAAAGCTACCACATTTAAGATCATCCAAAGGAAGGTCTGGTTACAAAGCAGACCAATCAGTGCAGTACTGAAAAAAGTGGTTCAACTTAAGAAATCTTAATTAAAAGGGGATGAAGTACTTCCTCAATTTTCCAGTTTGTGCAACTCTGTTACTGTTTATCTGAGAAATTAACCCATTCCCTGTAACACCCTGAAAAATGCACTGAATTAAGAGTATTGTGACTTCCTATAATTATATAGGCTAATAATTATATTTCTAAATCCACCCCTTTTCTGTCTTTTCACACTCTTGTAGACTGGGTGACTGACAGCATTTCAACAGGTTTAAACTGGCAGGGAATTTTCTCCTCTTTGCCTTCCCATGAGGCGGAAGGTGTTCAATGGATTATGCTGGCAAAAGCAACGACAGTTTTTAAAGAAAACTCCTTGAGAGAATACATAGAGAGGTTTCCCTTTCTGAATCTCAAAATAGTTCACGAGGTCTAAAATCTCCCATCACACATTTAATATTTAAAACCCCATAGAATCAGAGGTGTTCTTCGAATCCTGAAGACATGGACATGCCCTAACATTTGTGCTTATTTCAGCTATTTACACCATAAGGAAAATGGCTCACTACACTGCATTCAGCCCAGATTGTATTTCAATAATAATGCTACTTTGAATTTCTGTTTTCATAAAAGCAGTGTGAAAGACAGTGCTAGTGGTCATAAATACTGCATTCAGCACCTGAGGAAATATTGATCCCTTCCTAAAGGATCTATTAATATAAAAAATAAAATAAAATAAAAAATAAAATAAAATAATAAAAAGTCTCCTCACAATCACACATTTTTATATGTAGTTTATTTACAAAAAATAGTGTACAGTTTACTCAAACAAAAGAGGGTGTGTAATTGAAGGCACATTGCTGTGCACCCAGGTTTGAACACACTCAATCATTGTTGTGCCATTCCTGGAAACAGTTCCTGTTCAACTGAAGACACAAATTAACGTCACATGCCTGGCATTTCCATGGTGTTTGTTGCTTCTTGCCACGCACTGCTTTGCAATGCACACATATGCGGCGACCAACAGTGGCAATATTTCTGACATCGGAGGTCAGCTCAGCTCCTGGAACCGGCACATGGTCATTACTGGTCTGTTCTGGATCTGCTTTCTCAGACACACCACAGAGCCCTGCAACAAGCTCTTCCATAAACGCCTTGTGCGTCATGTGGCCGTGTAGCTCCTTGTGCAATATGAAAGCGTTGGTGGCAGCAACGTCCAAGAAGTGTAGAAAGACTTTTCTGTACCACTTCATGGTGTTGTGCTGTGCAGTGTAGTACTGCAACAGCTGGTCGGACGGGTCAACACTTGTCATGTGCTGGTTGTAAGCGCTCACAGGCGCAGGACATGGAAAAGACTTTGTCCTCCGTGTCTCTTGTGCTTTCACTTGTCGTTTCACACGGTCTCCAGTATAGGCAGCATGGATGGTGGAACAAACAGACATCTCTTTTTTGTCCATCCACTTCACACACACAAGAGGCCCAGCCCGAATCCACCGGATGGATCCCCTGCTGGACTTTTTGGTCAATGGATTAGATGCGCTCCGTGGGAAGTCCTTCCTAGTGTCTCTGTAAGTCCCACAAGCACCAAACTTCATAGCAAACAAGTCTGTTAAGAGCTTTGGACTTGTATAGAAATCGTCCATGTACACATGGTACCCAGAGCCCAAAACTTTCTTGTCCAGAAGAGACATCACAGCATCATAAGAAAGCCCACGGCCTGTGGGAAAGATGTTCTTGCCCGTGTACACAGAGAGGTCCACAGTATATCCATTCGACGAGTCTGCCAGGAAAAAAAACTTGAAGGCCAGCTTTGCTGGCTCGGCTTTCATGAATCTTCTCATTCCTGCATTTGCTCTGCATGCCACCAGTCTTTCCTTCACAGCCAAATTTCTTCTGGGATGATAAAAGGTTTTGCACGCAAGACGGATGGTGTCCATGAGGGGTCTGACCCTGAAGAGCTGGTCATGTTCAGCTGTTCCCCTCTTTTTGTCATTTTCCTTGTCTGCCTCTGGGTGACTTATGTGCAAATTCCATGAAATGATGCGGTATCGGTCCCTAGACATGACTGTGGCGGGAAAGGGCACAGAGAAGAGACTGTCCTGCCGCCAGTAGTCAGCGATGGAGCTCATCTTCACCAAGGCCATGTAGAAAACGAGTCCAATGTAGCGGTACAGCTCGTCAACACTGACATCTGTCCAACTGTATTTGCGACCCTTTGCGAGTGCCCTGGCAGCCTGAGCGTTTGTGTTGTGGCACAGATTTGACACGGCGCTCTCTGAGAAAAACAGTTTGAAAAGACTCATAGGAGAATGCGAGTCAGCAAGACTCGACTGCGGCCCAGGTTCCCGAGCTGGCAGGAATCTCAGAGACTTTGGAGCCACATCGACATCAGTCTCTTCCCTCCATGACAGCGTCTTGGCTCTCTTTAAAACAGGAATCTGGTCACTGTCATTCTCACATCTGTGGGGGGAGAAAACAAAAGTGAGCATGTTGACAAAAGGATCACAACATTATCAATTACCAATACTGATATATTGCCCACTCATTAAAATGCTATTTACACATTCATCCATGCACATATACTTTGCTTAGATTCATTTTGATTACATGTACTGTGAAATAATATGTCACTTGTAAAATGACGGGGTAAACGTGCACTTACACATTAAGATTCTCAACCGCGTTGAAAACTGAATGATGTTTGTGTCCTGTGTGAGGTTCACGTGAAGGAACCACATTCCTAAGAAAAGAAAAGGTACAAGCACAAATATTAGTAAACAATTAGCTTATGTTGTCCAAGGTGGCAAACCAGTGCATGCATAAGTGATAGACCCTTTTCACATTTCCGGGTTTCTCAGAAGAGAAAATCATCCTAGCTGGGTAAAATTCTAATGTGGTGAATGAGAGACTATATTACATATATATTTCAATTTGTTCAAATAACAATATAAACATTTCACAAAAGTGTTCACAACTTTCAAAAAAAGAGTAAAAGAAATATAGAGAGCTTAATAACGGCAGTCGAGAAGAGAGAAAGATGTTTATCTCACTGTCACTCACACAGCCGCAGTATTAGAAACACCCTATTTTTTATTTTATTTTTTTGTAATTTGATGCAACGGTGATATATTACCATGTCCATGTAGGCTATAGTTATAAATGTGCATACATTTAAATAGTAATGATAATAATAAACACTCTGCAGGATTCACGATGCTTATCACCATTAAAACTAGTCATCACAGTCCAGGGCTGGACTGGGACAGAAAATCGGCCCTGGCATTTTGGCCCAGACTGGCCCACTACATATGATCATAAACACCACCCATCTTTGCACGCCCTTGAATATGTTTTTGTTCAACTCCTATTCATTAAAACCACTAATGCCATGTAATGAGTGAGAGTTAACAGAATAATTTATTAATACAATTGAACTATACTGCACAGTGATGCATCCAAAAAACAAGCTATAAGCTGCATTGGCATAGCAATACTAGTGTTTCTCACAAGATTTTTGGTAAAACTGTGGTGGGTGGACCTCAGTCCTTCTAGGGGGGTCTGGGGGCAGGCTCCCCCTAAGAAACTTTTGTGCATTTTAATGTTATATTCATCAATCTGGTGCAGTTTGAGGGTTCGAAATTAAAAGCTCCAACCCATATTCAGTGTGCAAATTAAACAAAGAAAAAATCTAACTTCTTTTAGTAACAGTGTCTGTCTATATTACACTACTACATAATAATAATTATAATATTAATCTCATGACAGTAGCCTTATAGCCATATATTGTAAAACAAATACACTGAAAAATAAAGAAAACTTTCATAATTAGTTTTGTACTAATTTCTAAACTTGAAAGAGATTGATCTTTTATTTTGACGGAAACTGCATCAAGCTTCTATTTTGGCGGAAAACATGGATAAAACGCGTCTCTTTAAACTTCTAGTAAATTTCTGTAATCGTCAACTATGCAGATGTGGAAATAATGCGTCACTGGGTAATGGGTTCCTACACTCATAGCCAAAGTGTTTTGAACGTAGTTCTGCTTACCGCAGACTCTACCCTTTCTCATCTCTCTCCTGATCCTCCTCACTATCCTCCTCATCAGCCACGGGAGCTGATGAAGGTCCTGCTGCTGCAGAAAACTTATATTTTGTCACATTTTACAGCGTCTGCTTGAAGGGCCTGTATCTATTTTTCACGCTATTTCTCTGCACATTCCATGCGTTTCTTCTCCATGTCTCAGACTGTTTTGACAGATACACACTGACATTGCACGCTCACTCAAAGCCCAAAGGGGGAGGTGTTTAAAGATGTGATTGGGCCAGCCCAGTGTCAATCAAGAAAACAACCAATGGGCCGCTGATCTACGCGTTTCATGGGCCGGTCTGTCAGTGGGAAAAAAACTAACGCTTACTTTTTTTTTGACCAATGCATTACACCGGCATTAACCCAGCGCCGTCAATTAAACAAAACAAAACGAATGGGCCGCCGATCTATGAGTTTTATGGGCCGAAAAAAAAAAAGAAAAAAAAAGTATGAGATGTATCGGCCCAAAAAGCACGTCGGCCCACCGGGCATTTGCCCGGTATGCCAGATTACCAGTCCAGCCCTGTCACAGTCTGTGAAAAGGGTCCATTGATAATTAATGGATATACGGTCGCGCGCTTTAAATGGCTGTTGATGGGGCATCGACACGCTTCTGTTATTCACATTCAAAACATTTACACCTCAGCAGATGTTGGAGAACACAGTTAAGCTCCGTTGCTAAATGTCTCTCTCGCTTTCAATCTCTCTCTCTCCACATTAGAATATAATATACATTTAGATGTTCTAAAAGTCCACAGGACTGTAACACATTTCACTCAGAATATTAGAAACTGGTAGATATCGTCTGACTAGTTTTAATGGTGATCAGCATCGTAAATCCTGCATAATGTATATTATTATTATTATTAATAATAATACAAATATACATTCTGTAATTAATAAATACACATTCAAAACAATTACACCTCAGCAGATGTTGGAGAACAGCTCCGTTGCTAAATGTCTCTCTCGCTCTCAATCTCTCTCTCTCCACATTAGAATATAATATAGGCTACATTTAGATGTTCTAAAAGTCCACAGGACAACACATTTCACTCATATCACAAACTGGTAGATATCGTCTGGCCATATTGGTTTGAAACAGCTATATGCGACTCTAATAACTAAAATAAGAATAAACGGCTTACTCTTCAGAAAATGTGTCCTGCGCTGGATCAAACTGATGCAGGCCTTCATCATCAACGTCTTCATCATCATCATCATCATCATCTTCTGACTCTGAGGAACAAGTCAGTTCTTCCTCAGTGTCTATGACCATCCGAAGAGCTTCCTCGTGTGCGTGACGTGCCATCTTGAAGAAAAAGTCAATAAAGCCAAACAAAAGTTTGCGCAAGCTTTATACTGTTGATCGGGGGCGTTTCCCACAGTCAGGTCATTACCATGTGAATGACGCGCTCTGCCGGTGGGCGTGTTCAGACCGGCGCTAAACGAGAACAGGAAAAACCCCTTCAACTTTGTAATTTGGCATAACTCTCTTTATTTCTGGAATTTAGGTGTTTCTTCCCTATTTCGTTGGCCGTCTTGATGAGCGCCTTCTTTAAGGGCACATTTCACTGATTCGGAAATGTTAATCTTTTGATATTTGCGGCAGACTTGACGCTACAATGGCGTATTGCTGCCCTCCTCAATTCATTTGAAGAATTAATAGATTTAACAGATTATATCCTTATATACAGTCCAGTCCAGTCCTGTGCCAAAAGTTGATACATTTTGTTGTCTCATAGTCCCATAGTACTGTTGTATTACATATTTATTAAATGTTTAATTTAGTTTTTCCACTGCAATAGTATATACTGATAAAGTTTATAGACTGATTTATTGAGTCTCCAGCAAGAGTCTCCTTTCCTGCCAGACCTGTTTTCTCTATTGTGTTTTAAATGAGTCAGATCACTTGATTCTCACCTTTCGGAGCCCAGACGTTGAATCGTTAGGTTGATTGACTTTTAATGGCTCCGGGATGGCTCTTGGAATTGGAGTTCCTGGCCAGTAATCAGCATGTGAATAGTTATGCTGATTCAATGGGACTGGTAGTGCTCTCAGAGTAGGGTGTGTTCCCACTTCATTTGCATGCTTTATTCAGAGTTCCCGCCTCTATGTAATCCCTCCCCCTTGGAATGTATATAGCTACAATGTATAATGTTTTAGTTAGACTTTTGAAGAACTGCAGCCACGTCAACGCGAAGTCCTCAATAAAGAAATAACTTCTTGAACGTGATCCCAAAAGTCTCCTGGTCTTCGATTCTGAGTTTACAACAGTACAGAGTAATGATTTTAATAAATAACTTGAAGTTCCAGCTTCCGACAGTTCTGAGTAGGCTACATGAGATTTATTTCTGTACGATGACATACACAGTCCATTAGAGCATGGCACACAGTTTCTACTTCTCCACATATGCATCTGCCATCTGGATGTTTTCCAACCATTGCCAGCCCATAATTCAATGCACACCTCATTCCTAAACCTGTATTTATGGAATGATTCACTGTTGACTGAATAGGAAAATAATGTCTGCCTTTATTTCCCTTTTCCCATTCTGTTTGACATATTTTCATTAGTTCTTGCTGAATAATATATTTACAATCAACCCTTCCATACATTACTTCCAATTGTACTTTATTTCTATGTACAGCTTTTTTTTTTGTGCCATTTTTGATAAAATGGCAAAAAAGAAAAAGAAAAAAAAAAGAAAAAAAGCTGTACATAGAAATAAAGCGGATCTTCTTCTTCTTCTTCTTCTTTTTAAGTTTAATGGCGGTTGGCAAACCAAACTTTAATGGTTAATTCCCGCCACCTACTGGATTGGAGTGTGGATAACGTTATGGTAGTAGTGACCTAAATCATGTTACTTAAATGAGTGTCTTTTAAGAAATTAAATACTTCTTCATATATTTTAAATTGCTTTAGGCCATTGCCTAATAATGCTTGGATAGAAAAAAAACTTCCATTTCCATTTCTCTTAATGCTTGAAATAATTTAAATCTTTCTCTTGCATAAGCCTCACATTTTAATAATACATGTTCTACTGTTTCCATATTTTCCGAACTACATTTGTCACAATACCCAGTCTGGTGTTTCCCAATCCTGACCATACTTTGATTTAGACAATGGCCAATGCGCATTCTTGAAATTATAACATCCTTCCTCCTATTTCCAATGTTTCTTCTTTCTAAACCAACTGTTCCTTGAATGTTGTATAAATGTTGACCCTTATTTCCACTGTCCCAGTTCTTCTGCCATTTCTTCCTAACTTCCTTTGCTATTATACTTTTTATCTCAGTCTTACTCAATGGAAATTTAATATCAACTTCTTGAAATTGAATGGCCTGTTTAGCTAAACTATCCATCTCTTCATTTCCTGCCACCCCCATATGAGCTGGTATCCAAAGAAAATGAATAATGATTCCCAATTGTCTGGTTCTAAAAAGACTTTGTAATATTTCATAAATTAAGTCCTGTCTAGCTGTAGAAATACCACTTTCAATTGCAGATAGAGAGTCTGTGCATATAACTGATCTGATTGGCTGAACTTCTTCGACCCACTGTGAATTGCTATTAATTCTGATGTAAATACTGAAATGTGATCTGATGTTCTTTTCAAAATGTTGACTTTAAATTGAGGTATAAATACTGCTGCAGATGTTATACCAGAATCTGGATCTTTTGAGCCATCAGTATATATCTGTATGGCACTATAATATATATGATCTATGTAATCTTGTACCATTACGGTATCCAGGATATTTTCCTTATTATGTTTGTCTTTGTGTAACTGGATATCAATAGAAGGCATTGGAAAAAAACAAGGAGGAATTGCTGGCAGAACCACACAGGTGGCAATATTAACATATCTTTAATCATTTCTCTTGCCTCCTCATTAATAAACCACCCAAAACTTGTTCGTTTTTTATGGTTATATTCCCAACAGTCACTTAAAACATTCTTAACTGGATGATTTTCCGATTGACCTTTTATGTTTGCCCAGTATCTCATTCTTAACTTAATCCTCCTCATTCCTAGTGGCATTACTCCCGTCTCAACATTAAGTGATGACACTGGTGATGATCTTATTGCTCCACAACATATCCTTAATGCTTGATTCTGAATTGTCTCAATCTTAGCAAGTTGAGTTTTTGAGGCAGAACTATAGAGCAGAACCGAGCACAGGACTCTGATAGTGGGGGACTCCATAATCAGAAACATTAGCAGCAGGGATACAACTACATGCTGCCTTCCACAAGCAACAATTTCTGATATAAACAGGGAACTTCAGAACATTCTAATGAAACATAAGACTGCAAATCGACTCATCATTCATGTGGGGAAGAATGACATTCATAAAGAGCAGTCAGAACTCCTTAAGAAGGATTTCAATGAACTTTTTGAAACACTTAAAAAACTGAAAGTTCAGACATTCATCAGTGGACCACTCCCAGCAAGAGGAACAAACAGGTTTTCACGGTTGCTTGGGATTAATACATGGCTGCAAAAAACCTGCAATATAAAAGGAGTAAACTTCATTGACAACTTCAATCTCTTCTGGAGTCAGAGACAACTATTTCATCGGGATGGCCATCACCCAAACAAACTTGGTTCAAGAGTGTTAAAGGACAACATCTACTTCTCCCTCAATCATCCTTCTGCAGTGTGTGTCAATCTGAACGACACACACACACCTGGACACAGTATGAATGACCACAGGACTTCACTTCATGATGTTGACATATCACACAAGGACAATGATAACACCACTGAGCCACAACAACCTCTGCTCACGGACACAATCTCAGCTGAGCCATGCCCACAGAGCTCACCACAGACAGACATATTAGAACTGCTCCAAGATTCAGCACCCAAGGACGACTTCCTGGAAAACAGCCAGGGAAGCCAGGACAGCATATCACAGCCTCCTATAACACCTGAGCAACAGCCCCTTTCTCCAGACACGTTCTCCCTCTCGCCACCAACTCCACTCCTGTGCTTCTCACAGAAAATGGAAGAACTTGTGCATGCTGGAACCAGACTATCACACTCTTTTGCTGCAAGCCCCCAGATATCAACCAAAAAACGTCGGGCACCGCTACCACCAAAGCCTGCAGGCCCAGCTCGCCCTCCCCCTGCCTCTGTGAGAGCTCTTCGGCCTCTGCCACAACGCCAGGGCCCACACCCTCCTCCATCTGCTCGAGGTGAACCAAAAACAACTGATACCAGCTCTCAGTGATGTGTGTCGGGTCCCCGTTTTGATAACAGTAACTTTCTCAAATGTTTACAGAACAAGCGGGAACCCAGTGTGCCTGTATCTTTCTCTATTGCTGTTCTATTACAAGATAGAAAGTCTAAGGCCTTCAATAGCCGTACAGCAAACTCAACTAATCTGGTGCCTATTGCACGTCTAACTAAGATTGGTGTAGGGAAAAAAAGTAAGACTGTTAAGTTAGCAATTTTAAACATCCGCTCACTTAAAAATAAATCACTTCTAGTCAATGACTTAATAACCACAAACAACCTGGATTTTATGCTTCTAAATGAAACCTGGCTAGAAGACAGCTGCAGTGCAACAATCCTCAATGAAACATCCCCTCCTAACTTTACTTTTATGAGTGTCTGCAGAGCTGTTAAGAGAGGTGGGGGTCTAGCTGCTCTTTTTAAAGATATCTATCAATGTAAGCAAATATCATTTGGGAACTACACGTCTTTCGAATATCTGGGTATTATATTAAAAGGTGCTCCACGCATTTTACTCATCATTATTTACAGGCCTCCAAAATACTCTCCAGCCTTTGCTGAGGAATTTACAGAACTGTTATCAACAATTACCTCAGAGTTTGACTGTTTTGCCATTGCTGGAGATTTGAACATTCACATAGATAATGCAGAAAACAATATGGCAAAAGAAATCAAAACTGTTTTAAAAACTTTTGATCTGACTCAGCATGTACATGGCCCCACACACAATCATGGACACACTCTAGATTTACTTATCAGTAAGGGTCTAAACATCTCATCGATTGTTATTAAGGATGTAGCACTGTCTGATCATTTCTGTATTTTCTTTGATATATTGATCTCTCCTGCCACTGAAGCTAGATCTGAGTCTGTCAAGAAGAGATGCTTAAATGAGAACACTAGTGTACTATTTATGAAGGCTATATCCTTAACACCAAGCATATCTGCTGACTCTGTTGATTTTCTCCTTGATTCTTTTAACTCAAAAGTTAAAAGTGCAATTGATGATATTGCTCCTGTGAAAGTCAGGAAGAAGAGTGGCAGACAAAAAGCACCCTGGAGAAACTCATCAGCAGTGCAAAATATGAAAAGACAATGCAGAAAAGCAGAGCGCATGTGGCGGAAGACAAAACTTGTAGTCCATTATAACATCTACAAAGACAGCCTTCATGCTTTCAATATGGAACTAGGCAAAGCTAGACAGACTTTCTTCTCAAATATTATAAACTGCAATTTAAACAACACACGCACTCTTTTTGCTACTGTAGAGAGACTGACAAACCCCCCAAGCCAGATTCCCAGTGAAATGCTCTCAAACAGCAAGTGCAGTGAGTTTGCTTCTTTCTTCTCTGACAAAATCAATAATATCAGAAAGGTGATCAGCACATCCTTGAGTTGTGCTGGGGTCAGACAGATCAGACCACCTGAAAAAGTAGTAACTTTGTCTGATTTCAAAAAAATTGATGGCAAAATTTTGGTAGAAACCGTACAGCACCTTAAAACATCAACATACGCTCTTGACACACTTCCCACATCTTTTTTCAAAAGTGTGTTAAACAGTTTGGAAGCAGATCTTCTAGAAGTGGTAAATGCCTCACTTCTCTCTGGGAGTTTTCCAAACTCCCTGAAAACTGCAGTTGTCAAGCCCCTCCTGAAAAAGAACAATCTGGATAAGACCATATTAAGCAACTATAGACCGATCTCGAATCTTCCTTTCATAGGCAAGATCATTGAAAAAGTTGTCTTCAATCAGCTGAACAAATTCTTAAGCTCGAATGGATACTTTGATAATTTTCAATCTGGTTTCCGACCGCATCACAGCACAGAGACAGCGCTCATAAAGATAATAAACGATATTCGCTTAAATACTGATTCAGGCAAATTATCAGTGCTGGTACTACTCGACCTCAGTGCTGCATTTGACACTGTCGATCATAACATACTTCTTGACAGGCTGGAAAACTGGGTGGGGCTTTCTGGGATAGTCCTAAAATGGTTCAGGTCATACTTAGATGGGAGAGGTTATTATGTGAGTATAGGAGACCATAAGTCTGAGTGGACATCCATGACATGCGGAGTCCCTCAAGGCTCAATTCTTGCGCCACTCCTGTTCAACCTGTATATGCTCCCAATGAGCCAAATAATGAGAAACAACCAAATTGCTTACCACAGCTATGCAGACGACACACAGCTCTACTTAGCCCTATCGCCTAACGATTACAGCCCCATTGACTCCCTGTGCCAATGCATTGATGAGGTCAACAGTTGGATGTGTCAAAACTTTCTTCAATTAAACAAAGACAAAACTGAAGTTATTGCGTTTGGAAACAAAGATGAAGTTCTCAAGGTGAACGCATACCTTCACTCTAGGGGTCAAACAACTAAACATCAAGTCAGGAATCTTGGTGTGACACTAGAGTCAGACCTTAGTTTCAGTAGTCATGTCAAAGAAATAACTAAATCAGCATACTATCATCTGAAAAATATTGCAAGAATTAGATGCTTTGTTTCCAGACAAGACTTAGAGAAACTTGTGCATGCTTTCATCACCAGCAGGGTGGATTATTGTAATGGACTCCTCACTGGCCTTCCCAAAAAGAACATAAGACAGTTGCAGCTCATACAGAACGCTGCCGCCAGGATTCTGAGCAGAACCAGAAAATATGAACATATCACACCAGTCCTCAGGTCTTTACACTGGCTCCCAGTTAGATTTAGGATTGATTTCAAAGTATTATTACTGGTATATAAGTCATTCAATGGCCTAGGACCTCAATACATTGCAGATATGCTCACTGAATATAAACCCAACAGATCACTCAGATCATTAGGATCATATCAGCTAGAAATACCAAGGGTTCACTCTAAGCATGGTGAGTCTGCTTTTAGCTATTATGCCAGCCGCAGCTGGAACCAGCTTCCAGAAGAGATCAGATGTGCTCCTACAGTGGTCACATTCAAATCCAGACTCAAAACACTTCTGTTTAGCTATGCATTTACTGAATGAGCACTGTGCCGCTGTTCGTCCGACTGTACTGTATTGTATTTCATTTTATTTTTCTAAACTGTTTTAATTATTCTTGTTTCTTTTTATTATTTTAATTTCTTCTATGTAAAGCACTTTGAATTGCCATTGTGTATGAAATGTGCTATATAAATAAACTTGCCTTGCCTTGCCTTGCCTTGCCTATACTCACAGAGGATCTGATTATGCACTGGATATTTATTTGAAGCTCATGTTCATTTCAAAAAACTGGATTGTCTTCCTCTGATTGGCTATATATGGGTAGAAGGTGTTTCATTGGCTAGAAAGGCGGACAGCACAGACGCATCTGCTCCATTGCCCCTTTTAGGGAAATGGTGTTATAGTATTACACTGACTGGAGGATACATTGCTAGGGAGACATATTGCTGTCTAGATTAAGATTAGGACGCACACGATTGAAATCAACACTGGCACTTATATTATAGGTTTACATGAAAATGGATTATGCATTGTGTGTAATGTATTTGAAAGTGTATGTTGTGCTTTTTATATATAGCAAATATAAAATATATCATGATACATTATTTAATCACTTAGAATTAATAAAGAGGATATTTTAGGAAAAGGCAGGACATACAGCTATACAGAGCACTAATTAAATTCATATGACATGGGTCTAAGGTCTAGAATATATTATGTGTGGATGGAATACTTTGAGCATTAATCCCAGGTTAAATGTCAGACTCATCAACCATGCTAATTTGTCATTCAGTACATGTGGCGATAATGCTCCTAAGCAGTTAATTGCCATTAAAACAGGTCTCCCCCACACATTTCAGGATCATTATCCTTACTCTCCCGTTCACATTTTGGTAAAGGTGTGGCTTGGTTTTTCCCCCACAAGGTTTCACCATCTTTCCATATTTTAAAAGCAGCAACGGAACTCCTGGCAACATTTTATTAAATGTCAAGCATTACCCAATGATATACGAACTAAACAAGACCCTTGGACATCAACCTCATAAAAATGAATTTTCTGTGATCTAAATTTACAGAAACGATTATTTTTATTTTGCAAAAAGTAACAGATGTAAGGTCAACTGATTGAATCCAAACTGGAATATTTGTGTATACAGTATGCATATTTTGAAATAAACGTAAAATAAATTGTTTTTAAATATATAAAATCAACATTTTTAAATCACTTTTATTTTTCTCTATTTTTTCTGAATCAGGTCTACTAAATCTTAATAAAAGGGGATGAAGTACTTCCTCAATTTTCCAGTTTGTGCAACTCTGTTACTGTTTATCTGAGAAATTAACCCATTCCCTGTAACATTGAATGAAATCTGCAAAAACATCCTGAAAAATGCACTGAATTAAGAGTATTGTGACTTCCTATAATTATATAGGCCAGGGCTATTCAATTAGTTTCATTCGAGGGCCGCATTATCAAATCGAAAAGTTGAGGTGGGCCGGTGGGTTGGTTTGGGGGTTTAGCTTATTTATTGAAACATAACAGTTTCAATAAATAAGTTAAAGTAACCCTAACAAAGTGTGGTATTTACTTGGAAATGTGATACCCAACAGTATGCAAATATATAAAACCATAATAAATAAAAACTTGATCATTTACAGCTGTGTACAACTATTTTCCTTGGAACAAATAAATTATTTATACAAACTTATAGCTGTTGGTGAGAAATAATTATTATTTTATTTATAATAGTTATGCTTAAATGAAAATATTCTGACAGCGAGACTTGATAACCACAGGCTACTCGTTCCCACTGTATAAAAAATGCCTAAACACAAGTTAAAAACTATATGCACCTTTACAAAGAAACTGACATAATTTCATAACAAACATTAATTATATATTCCTCTACCCACCTAATAAATCTAATGCAATATAAATCACTATATTTACTATTATATAATATAATATTATAGTATATATATTACAGTATTTATTTATTTATTACTACATAGTATTCAATATAAATATTGCACATTTCTGCCCAACCCATGGTAAATTACTACAGTACATTCATGGTAAATGTTTGTAAGGGTGATTAGGGGATTTAAAGTCTTCTAATTTTCGTTCATGCCACAATGTTTCTCCTGCTTTCCTCATCAGTCTTGTTGGGAATGTTGAGACTGTTTCATCCGATTTAATACTAATTAAATCAATGAGTGATTTGTGGTTTGTAACAGAGAGGTTTCTGTCGAACTGAAACGCTTACACTGGTTGTCGCAACGCTGTTTAATATAGTGTCCGGGACCGGGAGTAAACGCAACTCCGTGCTGGGCCGTGTTGAAACAACTAGTGAAACAACTGAAAACAGCGCTATTTGTTGTTACTGTACTGAACGAGAAACCGCTTCAGATGATTCAGTGACGGAGCGATCCGAATGAATCCGAATTTTAGACCGTTATGCAAGCGCGTTTAGAATAAAACCAAAAGAATGATTCATTCACGAATTGGTATCGCTGGTTCAGTCGACATAAATTCGGGACACATAGAATAACTGCTGAAATATTCGCACGTAAAACGTTTCTCAGGTCAATTGGAGCGAGTATCAAACTGAGTTTGCCGCATCGCCAGGAAAAGAGGAGGAGGGAGGTTGGTGCCGTCGGGCCGCAAGGAGATGATTGGCGGGCCGCCAATTGAATAGCCCTGATATAGGCTAATAATTATATTTCTAAATCCACCCCTTTTCTGTCTTTTCACACTCTTGTAGACTGGGTGACTGACAGCATTTCAACAGGTTTAAACTGGCAGGGAATTTTCTCCTCTTTGCCTTCCCATGAGGCGGAAGGTGTTCAATGGATTATGCTGGCAAAAGCAACGACAGTTTTTAAAGAAAACTCCTTGAGAGAATACATAGAGAGGTTTCCCTTTCTGAATCTCAAAATAGCTCACGAGGTCTAAAATCTCCCATCACACATTTAATATTTAAAACCCCATAGAATCAGAGGTGTTCTTCGAATCCTGAAGACATTGGACATGCCCTAACATTTGTGCTTATTTCCGCTATTTACACCATAAGGAAAATGGCTCACTACACTGCATTCAGCCCAGATTGTATTTCAATAATAATGCTACTTTGATTTTCTGTTTTCATAAAAGCAGTGTGAAAGACAGAGCTAGTGGTCATAAATACTGCATTCAGCACCTGAGGAAATATTGATCCCTTCCTAAAGGATCTATTAATATGAAATAATAATAATTAAAAAAAAGTCTCCTCACAATCACACACATTTTTATATGTAGTTTATTTACAAAAAATAGTGTACAGTTTACTCAAACAAAAGAGGGTGTGTAATTGAAGGCACATTGCGGTGCACCCAGGTTTGAACACACTCAATCATTGCTGTGCCATTCCTGGAAACAGTTCCTGTTCAACTGAAGACACAAATTAACATCACATGCCTGGCATTTCCATGGTGTTTGTTGCTTCTTGCCACGCACTGCTTTGCAATGCACACATATGCGGCGACCAACAGTGGCAATATTTCTGACATCGGAGGTCAGCTCAGCTCCTGGAACCGGCACATGGTCATTACTGGTCTGTTCTGGATCTGCTTTCTCAGACACACCACAGAGCCCTACAACAAGCTCTTCCATAAACGCCTTGTGCGTCATGTGGCCGTGTAGCTCCTTGTGCAATATGAAAGCGTTGGTGGCAGCAACGTCCAAGAAGTGTAGAAAGACTTTTCTGTACCACTTCATGGTGTTGTGCTGTGCAGAGTAGTACTGCAACAGCTGGTCGGACGGGTCAACACTTTGTCATGTGCTGGTTGTAAGCGCTCACAGGCGCAGGACATGGAAAAGACTTTGTCCTCCGTGTCTCTTGTGCTTTCACTTGTCGTTTCACACGGTCTCCTGTATAGGCAGCATGGATGGTGGAACAAACAGACATCTCTTTTTTGTCCATCCACTTCACACACACAAGAGGCCCATCCCGAATCCACCGGATGGATCCCCTGCTGGACTTTTTGGTCAATGGATTAGATGCGCTCTGTGGGAAGTCCTTCCTAGTGTCTCTGTAAGTCCCACAAGCACCAAACTTCATAGCAAACAAGTCTGTTAAGAGCTTTGGACTTGTATAGAAATCGTCCATGTACACATGGTACCCAGAGCCCAAAACTTTCTTGTCCAGAAGAGACATCACAGCATCATAAGAAAGCCCACGGCCTGTGGGAAAGATGTTCTTGCCCGAGTACACAGAGAGGTCCACAGTATATCCATTCGACGAGTCTGCCAGGAAAAAAAACTTGAAGGCCAGCTTTGCTGGCTCGGCTTTCATGAATCTTCTCATTCCTGCATTTGCTCTGGATGCCACCAGTCTTTCCTTCACAGCCAAATTTCTTCTGGGGTGATAAAAGGTTTTGCACGCAAGACGGATGGTGTCCATGAGGGGTCTGACCCTGAAGAGCTGGTCATGTTCAGCTGTTCCCCTCTTTTTGTCATTTTCCTTGTCTGCCTCTGGGTGACTTATGTGCAAATTCCATGAAATGGTGCGGTATCGGTCCCTAGACATGACTGTGGCGGGAAAGGGCACAGAGAAGAGACTGTCCTGCCGCCAGTAGTCAGCGATGGAGCTCATCTTCACCAAGGACATGTAGAAAACGAGTCCAATGTAGCGGTACAGCTCGTCAACACTGACATCTGTCCAACTGTATTTGCGACCCTTTGCGAGTGCCCTGGCAGCCTGAGCGTTTGTGTTGTGGCACAGATTTGACACGGCGCTCTGAGAAAAACAGTTTGAAAAGACTCATAGGAGAGTGCGAGTCAGCAAGACTCGACTGCGGCCCAGGTTCCCGGGCTGGCAGGAATCTCAGAGACTTTGGAGCCACATCGACATCAGTCTCTTCCCTCCATGACAGCGTCTTGGCTCTCTTTAAAACAGGAATCTGGTCACTGTCATTCTCACATCTGTGGGGGGAGAAAACAAAAGTGAGCATGTTGACAAAAGGATCACAACATTATCAATTACCAATACTGATATATTGCCCACTCATTAAAATGCTATTTACACATTCATCCATGCACATATACTTTGCTTAGATTCATTTTGATTACATGTACTGTGAAATAATATGTCACTTGTAAAATGACGGGGTAAACGTGCACTTACACATTAAGATTCTCAACCGCGTTGAAAACTGAACGATGTTTGTGTCCTGTGTGAGGTTCACGTGTAGGAACCACATTCCTAGAAAAGAAAAGGTACAAGCACAAATATTAGTAAACAATTAGCTTATGTTGTTCAAGGTGGCAAACCAGTGCATGCATAAGTGATAGACCCTTTTCACATTTCCAGGTTTCTTAGAAGAGAAAATCATCCTAGCTGGGTAAAATTCTAATGTGGTGAATGAGAGACTATATTACATATATATTTTGGTTTTTAATTTGTTCAAATAACAATATAAACATTTCAAAAAAAGTATTCACAACTTTCAAAAAGAGTAAAAGAAATATAGAGAGCTTAATAAAGGCAGTCGAGAAGAGAGAAAGATGTTTATCTCACTGTCACTCACACAGCCGCAGTATTAGAAACACCCTATTTTTTTATTTTTATTAATTTGATGCAACGGTGATATATTACCATGTCCATGTAGGCTATAGTTATAAATGTCCATACATTTAAATAGTAATGATAATAATAAACACTCTGCAGGATTCACGATGCTTATCACCATTAAAACTAGTCATCACAGTCTGTGAAAATGGTCGCGCGCTTTAAATGGCTGTTGATGGGGCATCGACACGCTTCTGTTATTCACATTCAAAACATTTACACCTCAGCAGATGTTGGAGAACACAGTTAAGCTCCGTTGCTAAATGTCTCTCTCGCTCTCAATCTCTCTCCACATTAGAATATAATATACATTTAGATGTTCTAAAAGTCCACAGGACAACACATTTCACTCAGAATATTAGAAACTGGTAGATATCGTCTGACTAGTTTTAATGGTGATCAGCATCGTAAATCCTGCATAATGTATATTATTATTATTATTAATACAAATATAAATTCTGTAATTAATAAATACACATTCAAAACAATTACACCTCAGCAGATGTTGGAGAACACAGTTAAGCTCCGTTGCTAAATATCTCTCTCGCTCTCAATCTCTCTCTCCACATTAGAATATAATATAGGCTACATTTAGATGTTCTAAAAGTCCACAGGACAACACATTTCACTCAGATCACAAACTGGTAAATATCGTCTGGCCATATTGGTTTGAAACAGCTATATGCGACTCTAATAACTAAAATAAGAATAAACGGCTTACTCTTCAGAAAATGTGTCCTGCGCTGGATCAAACTGATGCAGGCCTTCATCATCAACGTCTTCATCTTCATCATATCATCATCTTCTTCTGACTCTGAGGAACAAGTCAATTCTTCCTCAGCTATGACCATCCGAAGAGCTTCCTCGTGTGCGTGACGTGCCATCTTGAAGAAAAAGTCAATAAAGCCAAACAAAAGTTTGCGCAAGCTTTATACTGTTGATCGGGGGCGTTTCCCACAGTCAGGTCATTACCATGTGAATGACGCGCTCTGCCGGTGGGCGTGGCCAGACCGGCGCTAATCGAGAACAGGAAAAACCCCTTCAACTTTGTAATTTGGCATAACTCTCTTTATTTCTGGAATTTAGGTGTTTCTTCCCTATTTCGTTGGCCGTCTTGATGAGCGCCTTCTTTAAGGGCACATTTCACTGGTTCGGGAATGTTAATCTTTTGATATTTGCGGCAGACTAGACGCTACAATGGCGTATTGCTGCCCTCCTCAATTCATTTGAATAATGAATAGATTTAACAGATTATATCCTTATATACAGTCCAGTCCTGTGCAAAAAGTTGATACATTTTGTTGTCTCATAGTCCCATAGTACAGAGTAATGATTTTAATAAATAACTTGAAGTTCCAGCTTCCGACAGTTCTGAGTAGGCTACATGAGATTTATTTCTGTACGATGACATAGACAGTCCATTAGAGCATGGCACACAGTTTCTACTTCTCCACATATGCATCTGCCATCTGGATGTTTTCCAACCATTGCCAGCCCATAATTCAATGCACACCTCATTCCTAAACCTGTATTTATGGAATGATTCACTGTTGACTGAATAGAAAAATAATGTCTGCCTTTATTTCCCTTTTCCCATTCTGTTTGACATATTTTCATTAGTTCTTGCTGAATAATATATTTACAATCAACCCTTCCATACATTACTTCCAATTGTACTTTATTTCTATGTACAGCTTTTTTTTGTGCCATTTTTGATAAAATGGCAAAAAAAGAAAAGAAAAAAAGTTGTACATAGAAATAAAGCCTCTTCACTCCCCTGAATTCACAGAGGATCTTCTTCTTCTTCTTCTTTTTAAGTTTAATGGCGGTTGGCAAACCAAACTTTAATGGTTCATTCCCGCCACCTACCGGATTGGAGTGTGGATAACGTTATGGTAGTAGTGACCTAAATCCTGTTACTTAATGAGTGTCTTTTAAGAAATTAAATACTTCTTCATATATTTTAAATTGCTTTAGGCCATTGCCTAATAATGCTTGGATAGAAAAAAAAAAAAAAACTTCCATTTCCATTTCTCTTAATTCTTGAAATAATTTCAATCTTTCTCTTGCATAAGCCTCACATTTTAATAATACATGTTCTACTGTTTCCATATTTTCCGAACTACATTTGTCACAATACCCAGTCTGGTGTTTCCCAATCCTGACCATACTTTGATTTAGACAATGGCCAATGCGCATTCTTGAAATTATAACATCCTTCCTCCTATTTCCAATGTTTCTTCTTTCTAAACCAACTGTTCCTTGAATGTTGTATAAATGTTGACCCTTATTTCCACTGTCCCACTTCTTCTGCCATTTCTTCCTAACTTCCTTTGCTATTATACTTTTTATCTCAGTCTTACTCAATGGAAATTGAATATCAACTTCTTGATATTGAATGGCCTGTTTAGCCAAACTATCCACCTCTTCATTTCCTGCCACCCCCATATGAGCTGGTATCCAAAGAAAATGAATAATGATTCCCAATTGTCTGGTTCTAAAAAGACTTTGTAATATTTCATAAATTAAGTCCTGTCTAGCTGTAGAAATACCACTTTCAATTGCAGATAGAGAGTCTGTGCATATAACTGATCTGATTGGCTGAACTTCTTCGACCCACTGTGAATTGCTATTAATTCTGATGTAAATACTGAAATGTGATCTGATGTTCTTTTCAAAATGTTGACTTTAAATTGAGGTATAAATACTGCTGCAGATGTTATACCAGAATCTGGATCTTTTGAGCCATCAGTATATATCTGTATGGCACTATAATATATATGATCTATGTAATCTTGTACCATACGGTATCCAGGATATTTTCCTTATTATGTTTGTCTTTGTGTAACTGGATATCAATAGAAGGCATTGGAAAAAAAACAAGGAGGAATTGCTGGCAGAACCACACAGGTGGCAATATTAACATCTTTAATCATTTCTCTTGCCTCCTCATTAATAAACCATCCAAAACTTGTTCGTTTTTTATGGTTATATTCCCAACAGTCACTTAAAACATTCTTAACTGCATGGATGATTTTCCGATTGACCTTTTATGTTTGCCCAGTATCTCATTCTTAACTTAATCCTCCTCATTCCTAGTGGCATTACTCCCGTCTCAACATTAAGTGATGACACTGGTGATGATCTTATTGCTCCACAACATATCCTTAATGCTTGATTCTGAATTGTCTCAATCTTAGCAAGTTGAGTTTTTGAGGCAGAACTATACTCACAGAGGATCTGATAATGCACTGGATATTTATTTGAAGCTCATGTTCAATTCAAAAAACTGGATTGTCTTCCTCTGATTGGCTATATGGGTTGAAGGTGTTTCATTGGCTAGAAAGGCGGACAGCACAGACGCATCTGCTCCATTGCCCCTTTTAGGGAAATGGTGTTATAGTATTACACTGACTGGAGGATACATTGCTAGGGAGACGTATTGCTGTCTAGATTAAGATTAGGACGCACACGATTGAAATCAATACTGGCACTTACATTATAGGTTTACATGAAAATGGATTATGCATTGTGTGTAATGTATTTGAAAGTGTATGTTGTGCTTTTTATATGTAGCAAATATAAAATATATCGTGATACATTATTTAATCACTTAGAATTAATAAAGAGGATATTTTAGGAAAAGGCAGGACATACAGCTATAGAGCACTAATTAAATTCATATGACATGGGTCTATAGGTCTAGAATATATTATGTGTGGATGGAATATTTTGAGCATAAATCCCAGGTTAAATTTCAGACTCATCAACCATGTTCATTTGTCATTCAGTACATGTGGCGATAATGCTCCTAAGGAGTTAATTGCCATTAAAACAGGTCTCCCCCACACATTTCAGGATCATTATCCTTACTCTCCCGTTCACATTTTGGTAAAGGTGTGGCTTGGTTTTTCCCCCACAAGGTTTCACCATCTTTCCATATTTTAAAAGCAGCAACGGAACTCCTGGCAACATTTTATTAAATGTCAAGCATTACCCAATGATATACGAACTAAACAAGACCCTTGGACATCAACCTCATAAAAATGAATTTTCTGTGATCTAAATTTACAGAAACGATTATTTTTATTTTGCAAAAAGTAACAGATGTAAGGTCAACTGATTGAATCCAAACACTGGAATATTTGTGTATACAGTATGCATATTTTGAAATAAACGTAAAATAAATTGTTTTTAAATATATAAAATCAACATTTTTAAATCACTTTTATTTTTCTCTATTTTTTCTGAATCAGGTCTACTAAATCTTAATAAAAGGGGATGAAGTACTTCCTCAATTTTCCAGTTTGTGCAACTCTGTTACTGTTTATCTGAGAAATTCCCTGTAACATTGAATGAAATCTGCAAAAACATCCTGAAAAATGCACTGAATTAAGAGTATTGTGACTTCCTATAATTATATAGGCCAGGGCTATTCAATTAGTTTCATTCGAGGGCCGCATAATCAAATCGAAAAGTTGAGGTGGGCCGGTGGGTTGGTTTGGGGGTTTAGCTTATTTATTGAAACATAACAGTTTCAATAAATAAGTTAAAGTAACCCTAACAAAGTGTGGTATTTACTTGGAAATGTGATACCCAACAGTATGCAAATATATAAAACCATAATAAATAAAAACTTGATCATTTACAGCTGTGTACAACTATTTTCCTTGGAACAAATAAATTATTTATACAAACTTATAGCTGTTGGTGAGAAATAATTATTATTTTATTTATAATAGTTATGCTTAAATGAAAATATTCTGACAGCGAGACTTGATAACCACAGGCTACTCGTTCCCACTGTATAAAAAATGCCTAAACACAAGTTAAAAACTATATGCACCTTTACAAAGAAACTGACATAATTTCATAACAAACATTAATTATATATTCCTCTACCCACCTAATAAATCTAATGCAATATAAATCACTATATTTACTATTATATAATATAATATTATAGTATATATATTACAGTATTTATTTATTTATTACTACATAGTATTCAATATAAATATTGCACATTTCTGCCCAACCCATGGTAAATTACTACAGTACATTCATGGTAAATGTTTGTAAGGGTGATTAGGGGATTTAAAGTCTTCTAATTTTCGTTCATGCCACAATGTTTCTCCTGCTTTCCTCATCAGTCTTGTTGGGAATGTTGAGACTGTTTCATCCGATTTAATACTAATTAAATCAATGAGTGATTTGTGGTTTGTAACAGAGAGGTTTCTGTCGAACTGAAACGCTTCCCACTGGTTGTCGCAACGCTGTTTAATATAGTGTCCGGGACCGGGAGTAAACGCAACTCCGTGCTGGGCCGTGTTGAAACAACTAGTGAAACAACTGAAAACAGCGCTATTTGTTGTTACTGTACTGAACGAGAAACCGCTTCAGATGATTCAGTGACGGAGCGGTCCGAATGAATCCGAATTTTAGACCGTTATGCAAGCGCGTTTAGAATAAAACCAAAAGAATGATTCATTCACGAATTGGTATCGCTGGTTCAGTCGACATAAATTCGGGACACATAGAATAACTGCTGAAATATTCGCACGTAAAACGTTTCTCAGGTCAATTGGAGCGAGTATCAAACTGAGTTTGCCGCATCGCCAGGAAAAGAGGAGGAGGGAGGTTGGTGCCGTCGGGCCGCAAGGAGATGATTGGCGGGCCGCCAATTGAATAGCCCTGATATAGGCTAATAATTATATTTCTAAATCCACCCCTTTTCTGTCTTTTCACACTCTTGTAGACTGGGTGACTGACAGCATTTCAACAGGTTTAAACTGGCAGGGAATTTTCTGCAGATGGGAGTTTTACTTACTCAAACATGTTCTGAGGGCAGAAAGGAAAATGATTGGTTTACAGCTTCAACCAATGAAACTGAAGCAAGGGCGGGGTTTAATCGTTTGAATTTGAGATGCGCTGCGGAGGGATTTCTTGAAGAATAGTCGGAATAAAAGACACGTTCGTGGGAGAACGCATTTATTGCAAGGTAAGTGAATTTACAACTATATTGTGTTACAATTCAACATCCTCTAACGTTTACTAAGATAATAAGCGAACATTTAAAAATGCACAGAACTAATCATCGTCTAAATATCGTATTGTATGCATTTTGATTTGACTGTTTCATCAGTCGACCAAAACAAAGCTGCTTATGGGGTAACTGGTGTAAAACATGCTTTTCCAATGCTACCTCGCTGTCTGTTAAATTGATGTGCGAGAACAGAACTCGTTCAAATTTTCCGCGATATTTCAACGGTCAAAATGATACATCTCCCGCGATCGCGCTGCTCTCAGGGCTGGAGTAACGTTACTCGATAGATTCAAATTGCTGTTATTTTTAGTGTATTACGAGCTCTCAGGGCAGGAGTATAGATTCAAATTGCTGTTATTTTTAGTGTATTACGAGCTCTCAGGGCAGGAGTATAGATTCAAATTGCTGTTATTTTAGTGTATTACGCGCTGCTCTCAGGGCAGGACTACTCAATAGATTCAAATCACTTTTATTTTTGTGTATTACGTGCTGCTCTCAGGGCAGGAGTACTCAATAGATTCAAATCACTTTTATTTTAGTGTATTACGCGCTGCTCTAAGGGCAGGAGTACTCAATAGATTCAAATCACTTTTATTTTAGTGTATTACATGCTGCTCTCAGGGCAGGAGTACTCAATAGATTCAAATCACTTTTATTTTAGTGTATTACGCGCTGCTCTCAGGGCAGGAGTACTCAATAGATTCAAATCACTTTTATTTTAGTGTATTACGCGCTGCTCTCAGGGCAGGAGTACTCAATAGATTCAAATCGCTGTTATTTTAGTGTATTACGCGCTGCTCTCAGGGCAGGAGTATAGATTCAAATTGCTGTTATTTTAGTGTATTACGCTTTGCTCTCAGGGCAGGAGTACTCAATAGATTCAAATTGCTGTTATTTTAGTGTATTACGAGCTCTCAGGGCAGGAGTACTCAATAGATTCAAATCGCTGTTATTTTAGTGTATTACGCGCTGCTCTCAGGGCAGGAGTACTCAATAGATTCAAATCACAGTTATTTTTAGTGTATTACGCGCTGCTCTCAGGGCAGGAGTATAGATTCAAATTGCTGTTATTTTTAGTGTATTACGAGCTCTCAGGGCAGGAGTATAGATTCAAATTGCTGTTATTTTAGTGTATTACGCGCTGCTCTCAGGGCAGGAATACTCAATAGATTCAAATCACAGTTATTTTTAGTGTATTACGCGCTGCTCTCAGGGCAGGAGTATAGATTCAAATTGCTGTTAT
Source organism: Leuciscus leuciscus (assembly GCF_965113295.1). Taxonomy (NCBI): domain Eukaryota; kingdom Metazoa; phylum Chordata; class Actinopteri; order Cypriniformes; family Leuciscidae; genus Leuciscus; species Leuciscus leuciscus. Next base: position 9,438,319 of record NC_138724.1, on the reverse strand, counting down.
TTTTTGTGTATTACGAGCTCTCAGGGCAGGAGTATAGATTCAAATTGCTTTTATTTTAGTGTATTACGTGCTGCTCTCAGGGCAGGAGTACTCAATAGATTCAAATCGCTGTTATTTTTAGTGTATTACGCGCTGCTCTCAGGGCAGGAGTACTCAATAGATTCAAATCGCTGTTATTTTTAGTGTATTACGCGCTGCTCTCAGGGCAGGAGTACTCAATAGATTCAAATCACTTTTATTTTAGTGTATTACGCGCTGCTCTCAGGGCAGGAATACTCAATAGATTCAAATCGCTGTTATTTTAGTGTATTACGCGCTGCTCTCAGGGCAGGAGTACTCAATAGATTCAAATCACAGTTATTTTTAGTGTATTACGCGCTGCTCTCAGGGCAGGAGTATAGATTCAAATTGCTGTTATTTTTAGTGTATTACGAGCTCTCAGGGCAGGAGTATAGATTCAAATTGCTTTTATTTTAGTGTATTACGTGCTGCTCTCAGGGCAGGAGTACTCAATAGATTCAAATCGCTGTTATTTTTAGTGTATTACGCGCTGCTCTCAGGGCAGGAGTACTCAATAGATTCAAATCGCTGTTATTTTTAGTGTATTACGCGCTGCTCTCAGGGCAGGAGTACTCAATAGATTCAAATCACTTTTATTTTAGTGTATTACGCGCTGCTCTCAGGGCAGGAGTACTCAATAGATTCAAATCGCTGTTATTTTAGTGTATTACGCGCTGCTCTAGAGGCAGGAGTACTCAATAGATTCAAATCACTTTTATTTTTAGTGTATTACGCGCTGCTCTCAGGGCAGGAGTACTCAATAGATTCAAATCGCTGTTATTTTTAGTGTATTACGCGCTGCTCTCAGGGCAGGAGTACTCAATAGATTCAAATCGCTGTTATTTTTAGTGTATTACGCGCTGCTCTCAGGGCAGGAGTACTTAATAGATTCAAATCGCTTTTATTTTAGTGTATTACGCGCTGCTCTCAGGGCAGGAGTACTCAATAGATTCAAATCGCTGTTATTTTTAGTGTATTACGCGCTGCTCTCAGGGCAGGAGTACTCAATAGATTCAAATCACTTTTATTTTTAGTGTATTACGCGCTGCTCTCAGGGCAGGAGTACTCAATAGATTCAAATCGCTGTTATTTTAGTGTATTACGCGCTGCTCTCAGGGCAGGAGTACTCAATAGATTCAAATCACAGTTATTTTTAGTGTATTACGCGCTGCTCTCAGGGCAGGAGTATAGATTCAAATTGCTGTTATTTTTAGTGTATTACGAGCTCTCAGGGCAGGAGTATAGATTCAAATTGCTGTTATGTTAGTGTATTACGCGCTCCTCTCAGGGCAGGAGGTATAGATTCAAATTTCTGTTATGTTAGTGTATTACGCGCTGCTCTCAGGGCAGGAGTACTCAATAGATTCAAATCACTTTTATTTTAGTGTATTACGCGCTGCTCTCAGGGCAGGAGTACTCAATAGATTCAAATCGCTGTTATTTTAGTGTATTACGCGCTGCTCTCAGGGCAGGAGTACTCAATAGATTCAAATCACTTTTATTTTTAGTGTATTACGCGCTGCTCTCAGGGCAGGAGTACTCAATAGATTCAAATTGCTTTTATTTTAGTGTATTACGTGCTGCTCTCAGGGCAGGAGTACTCAATAGATTCAAATCGCTGTTATTTTTAGTGTATTACGCGCTGCTCTCAGGGCAGGAGTACTCAATAGATTCAAATCGCTGTTATTTTTAGTGTATTACGCGCTGCTCTCAGGGCAGGAGTACTCAATAGATTCAAATCACTTTTATTTTAGTGTATTACGCGCTGCTCTCAGGGCAGGAATACTCAATAGATTCAAATCGCTGTTATTTTAGTGTATTACGCGCTGCTCTCAGGGCAGGAGTACTCAATAGATTCAAATCACAGTTATTTTTAGTGTATTACGCGCTGCTCTCAGGGCAGGAGTATAGATTCAAATTGCTGTTATTTTTAGTGTATTACGAGCTCTCAGGGCAGGAGTATAGATTCAAATTGCTTTTATTTTAGTGTATTACGTGCTGCTCTCAGGGCAGGAGTACTCAATAGATTCAAATCACTTTTATTTTTAGTGTATTACGCGCTGCTCTCAGGGCAGGAATACTCAATAGATTCAAATCGCTGTTATTTTAGTGTATTACGCGCTGCTCTCAGGGCAGGAGTACTCAATAGATTCAAATCACAGTTATTTTTAGTGTATTACGCGCTGCTCTCAGGGCAGGAGTATAGATTCAAATTGCTGTTATTTTTAGTGTATTACGAGCTCTCAGGGCAGGAGTATAGATTCAAATTGCTTTTATTTTAGTGTATTACGTGCTGCTCTCAGGGCAGGAGTACTCAATAGATTCAAATCACTTTTATTTTTAGTGTATTACGCGCTGCTCTCAGGGCAGGAATACTCAATAGATTCAAATCGCTGTTATTTTAGTGTATTACGCGCTGCTCTCAGGGCAGGAATACTCAATAGATTCAAATCGCTGTTATTTTAGTGTATTACGCGCTGCTCTCAGGGCAGGAGTACTCAATAGATTCAAATCACTTTTATTTTAGTGTATTACGCGCTGCTCTCAGGGCAGGAATACTCAATAGATTCAAATCGCTGTTATTTTAGTGTATTACGCGCTGCTCTCAGGGCAGGAGTACTCAATAGATTCAAATCACAGTTATTTTTAGTGTATTACGCGCTGCTCTCAGGGCAGGAGTATAGATTCAAATTGCTGTTATTTTTAGTGTATTACGAGCTCTCAGGGCAGGAGTATAGATTCAAATTGCTTTTATTTTAGTGTATTACGTGCTGCTCTCAGGGCAGGAGTACTCAATAGATTCAAATCACTTTTATTTTTAGTGTATTACGCGCTGCTCTCAGGGCAGGAATACTCAATAGATTCAAATCGCTGTTATTTTAGTGTATTACGCGCTGCTCTCAGGGCAGGAGTACTCAATAGATTCAAATCACAGTTATTTTTAGTGTATTACGCGCTGCTCTCAGGGCAGGAGTATAGATTCAAATTGCTGTTATTTTTAGTGTATTACGAGCTCTCAGGGCAGGAGTATAGATTCAAATTGCTTTTATTTTAGTGTATTACGTGCTGCTCTCAGGGCAGGAGTACTCAATAGATTCAAATCACTTTTATTTTTAGTGTATTACGCGCTGCTCTCAGGGCAGGAATACTCAATAGATTCAAATCGCTGTTATTTTAGTGTATTACGCGCTGCTCTCAGGGCAGGAATACTCAATAGATTCAAATCGCTGTTATTTTAGTGTATTACGCGCTGCTCTCAGGGCAGGAGTACTCAATAGATTCAAATCACAGTTATTTTTAGTGTATTACGCGCTGCTCTCAGGGCAGGAGTATAGATTCAAATTGCTGTTATTTTTAGTGTATTACGAGCTCTCAGGGCAGGAGTATAGATTCAAATTGCTTTTATTTTAGTGTATTACGCGCTGCTCTCAGGGCAGGAGTACTCAATAGATTCAAATCACTTTTATTTTTAGTGTATTACGCGCTGCTCTCAGGGCAGGAGTACTCAATAGATTCAAATCGCTGTTATTTTAGTGTATTACGCGCTGCTCTCAGGGCAGGAGTACTCAATAGATTCAAATCACTTTTATTTTTAGTGTATTACGCGCTGCTCTCAGGGCAGGAGTACTCAATAGATTCAAATCGCTGTTATTTTTAGTGTATTACGCGCTGCTCTCAGGGCAGGAGTACTCAATAGATTCAAATTGCTGTTATGTTAGTGTATTACGCGCTGCTCTCAGGGCAGGAGTATAGATTCAAATTGCTGTTATGTTAGTGTATTACGCGCTGGTCTCAGGGCAGGAGAACTCAATAGATTCAAATCGCTGTTATTTTTAGTGTATTACGCGCTGCTCTCAGGGCAGGTGTACTCAAATAGATTAATTCGCTTTTATTTTAGTATATTACGCGCTGCTCTCAGGGCAGGAGAACTCAATAGATTCAAATCGCTGTTATTTTTAGTGTATTACGCGCTGCTCTCAGGGCAGGAGAACTCAATAGATTCAAATCACTTTTATTTTAGTGTATTACGCGCTGCTCTCAGGGCAGGAGTACTCCGATTCAATTTGACTTCAACATGCACTAACTGTGATAAGCACAATATAACTGTGTCTTTAGTGCTGTTTTGAGGGCATTATAAATGTATTTTAGCTTAAAGATCTTAAGATTTTTACAAGTAATTTTATTTGTTTACATTGGTTCCACGTTACAATAAGGTTTCATTAATGTCCCTTGCACCAAGTTTACTCTACAAAAGAAATAGTCCAGGAAATATTTTAAAATGAGGATGAAACTGAAGCTTTCAGGTGAAATACATTTTACATTTTGTTTTTTTATGACTATCAGCTTACATTGAAACCAACATCTTGTAATTCATTTGCAGGAAGACCTACAGATCTGGAGAATTTAAGGAGGAACTGACAGACATTTGACCAGGCGACCTGTAGCGTTGGGCCTGGTTTAACAGGAAGCCCATTCAAGTTCAATGACACCTGTCTAAAATAAAAATAATAAAGCAATTAAAAACCTCTAAGAATAATGATATGAGCTAGTTAAAAGTACAACAGTTTAATGATAGGCTACATCTTTGCTCTGCATTTTTTTGTGATATGTTTCTGTTTTATACATTTAATTCACTGGAAATGTTTTGTAATACTATAAAAAAGGAAAGTCATAATTATGCTTGAATTGGTTATTTTGCACAATTGGACCAAAAGACAGTTCAATAAAAATATAATTAGTAAACTAGTTATTTACAATCAATTTTTGTTCAGTCATTAAATGAAATCAAAATTCCATAATTTTGTAAGGATTGATTTCCTACAGGGGTTCAGGCTGCTAGACTGCCGAATAACTAAAGAAACGTTATCAGTAAGATGGTGGAAAACTGTAGATTTCTTGTCCATTACCACCCACAGCTACTTATATCAACAACGGAAATAAGTTGTTACAAGTAGTAGTTACAAGTTGTAACAACAGCTAAATATGTGGCAGATTGCTGCTATAGAGTGACAATATTGTTTTGCAATAGGTAGCACTTCAAAGTCAATAACTAATCAAAACTAGTTGGCACATTATATGTAATTGAAAGGGTCTAATGACACTATATATGGTTACACTTAAAGTTACAAAATAGATGTGATGATAAAAACTTATCCCATCCCAAAATACCATTAATTGTACCCCCCATATATGTAAAGTGTTTCCTGAGAGATATAAAGAGAGGGAGAGAGTGTAGAGAGAGTGTAGAAAGAGACAAATAGAGCCAGAGAATAAAAGGGACAGAGAAACTGTTATAATCTTTGATGCCTTCCTTGACCATGTGTCTGTAACCCAAATGTGAGACGTTCAAATCGACTAATTAGATAATTAGAATTTCCCCCATTGTAAAAGGTGTGACAATTCGTTGACCCCCGAAGTACACACATTTTGACCTACAGGCCTTGAGCACTATCAGCACCTCTGCCTTTAGGAATTCCAAATGGTACCCTGGGGTAAGAAAGGGGAATTGAAACAGTAAAAGAAAATGTTTTTGTTCATTTTCAAATATCTTTAATTATTTTCAATCTTACACTTTTCCACACAGACTTAAAATTGCAATCCTCTCTCTAGATTTTTCTAACCATATTAAACATTAATGATTCATAAAACATTACATTTTTGGTATACAGTACAATCAGTACAAAAGTTTTCTGGAAGTGATAAGCACTAACAGGATGAGAAGAAACCTAAAATGCTTTATAACAGGTGTGGTTTGATGTTGCATGAGTTAAATGGTAGTCTGCTCCTTTATCTGTTGCTGGTAGAGGGGTAAATGCACATTAATTTAGTGACATTCAAAAGAGACTCGCTTATGATAAAGACAAACAATCTCTAAATGATCACTAAACTTTTGCCATGAATTCAATCGGCTTTTGATAAATGTATTTTTAGAAAATCTTAATTTTTTATTTTGGAAAACAGAATGGTGGGAAAAGTATGGAAACAAAAATATTTTTCCATACTTGGAAATTACTCAAATCAAATGCCAAACTTTTCCAAATTGCCTAGGAACCCTGAAATTAAGTGTCTTTGTTTCTCTGCAATACTCTTATTAAAGAAAATTAAGTATTTGAACATAGATCCACATTTTGCAATCACATTTATGCATCACAAAGTCAACACTGAGATTGTGTGCTTGTATCAGGTGGAACCAAACGCTCTCCATCTTTGCATCCAGGCCTTAATCATAGACTGGGTAGCATCAGGCATCTTCAGTGTTGGCTCCTTTTATTCATCCAGTTTCTGCCAGCTCTTTCAGGTAACTGAAGAATGAGATACAAGAACAAGTTAAGGTAACACTTTACTTGAAGGGGTGTGCATAAGACTGACATGACAACGTCATAATCATGACATGACACATGTCATGAATATGAAGGAGGTTTTATGCATGTTTATGACATATGTCATTAAGTGTCATTCGCTCAATTATGACATTTTTAATGCAAATATGACATTGTGTGAGATGTCTTTGTTATGGCAACTTACTAAACTTTAAGACAACAAAACCTGTCATGAATATGTCATAAACATGACATAGCAGATTAATTATCAAACTTAAGAAACCACTTCGCTTTATGGGTTAACATTTCATGTGGTTGGTTTTGACATTGGCTGTCATGAAGCCATTATAACATTTTAATGACAAATTAAATTTGTACCACTGTAGTTGAGGTCAAGAAAAACATTCATGACACAGTTATAATGGCCTCATGACAGCCAATGTCAAAACCAACCACCTGAAAGTTTAATGAAATGTTAACCCATAAAGCTAAGTGGTTTCTTAAGTTTAATAGTTAATCTGCTAGGCTATGTCATGTTTATGACAATTTATGTTGTCTTGGTAATGTCAAGTTGTCATGACAAAGACATTGACAGGTTTTGATGTATTGGTTTATGTCAAGTTGTCATAACAAAGACATCGCAAACAATGTCATATTTGCATTAAAAATGTCATAATTGAGCGAATGACACTTAATGACAGTTGTCATAAACATGCATATCTATTGCTTCATTTATGACCTCTGCCATGTCATGATTATGAAGGTTTCATGTCAGTCTTATGCACACCCCTTCAAGTAAAGTGTTACCCAAGTTAATAATAGACCAAAAAGAAATGGTCTACTTATGTAACAACAAAATGATTCAAAATAATCAAATATACCCTTAAAAATGTGTAGGGCTATAGATTTACTAGACTATAAAACCAGCAAAAATATAAAAAGGAAAAAAAGAGTATTTTGTACTGTAGCCTATATTTTGGTATTGTGGGACAACTTTGCTTTAGTTTTACAAAAGTGATGCCCTGAAGAATGCCCTGGGAGCTGACAGCCATTTTTACTGAATATTTTTGTGAGTTATGTTTTTTTTAGTTTTTTTTTAAGAATTAACAATGATTAGTTATAGAGAAAAATATAATTATTCTAGAACTGACCTTAGTGTATCAAATTATTAGAGCACATAGTATCATTACTACTGTATATTCCTGCAATACAGGAATATTACAGGACTTCATTTCTAGGAAAATGCAAAGCAATTAGAATCTCTGAAGTACTCCTTCCCTGACAGCTTGGAGTATTGCGCTAAAAGAACAACGATTTGAATCTATTGAGTACTCCTGCCCTGAGAGCAGCGCGTAATACACTAACATAACAGCAATTTGAATCTATTGAGTACTCCTGCCCTGAGAGCAGCGCGTAATACACTAAAAATAACAGCAATTTGAATCTATTGAGTACTCCTGCCCTGAGAGCAGCGCGTAATACACAAGGGGCAACATTCTGATCTGAAAAATGAAGCCTACCCGGAAGTGCGAAAAACTGCAATATATCGAAAATCCGCTAGGGGAAGGTCCCAAAAGGGAGCAAATGTCCATACTTAGCCCCCATGTTAAAATGTCCGTTTTCACAGCATAAAATCATGTTTTTACAGGTTGGTCCCATGGACTTTTATTGGATTTTTCGATAGGTTCCGAGTGCCTGACAACGGCGAGGGTAGTGAATTTTTTTCTAACTCGTTAGTTTAGATAGTATTTAGATATAAAATGTATGACAATAAGGGCGTGGTTAACTTTGATTGACAGCTTGATTGACAGCTGAAAGGCAGAATGACAACATAAGAAGCGCCATTTTTTAATACAGTTGACATATAATACTACTGTTTCTGTATCATGAAATGTAGTTTTAAGAGTTTTTCAGGCGAGAATGTAGTTGTTTAAAGCTCAAATCTGTGGTTTATTTATAAAGATTTATGAAAATTGTATCCAGTTGTGAGATCCAGCGATGACCGGGCGCTCGGCGCGATGTACCCCGCCTGGAGCAGCCTTTCATCGGCTAGACGTTTTGAGGTTTGCCGCTGACTCTGGCGTCTCTGTAGTGGTTAAACATGAGATATAATTCGTCTTGTCTATATCTAACGGGCGATTTTTGGTCTCGTGGGCAATCGTTTTGGCTGAGGGGAAGTTTCATAACTTTATAAGCTATATTTAACTTGTACCGTTGTATGGTTAGACTCTAGATCGAGCGCATGACTTTTTATGTTTGACTGAATTGTTTGCTTTATTTGTATAGCTTATTGTAACTTTACCTTTTACTTATACTTTTATAATAGCTAATATTGATAAAACTGAAATTTAACAAAAAGAGACTGGGTTGAGTTTTGTCATTTTAAATTTTAATACAACGAAGATGATCTGTAATGTTGTTTACTGCAACATCTGTTGTTTAGTACAAATGCACATATTGCCTGGACCATATTAAAATGTTTAATATTTTTATATTATATTTAAAACGAAAAGAGGCAGGTTTGTGTTTTATATTTCGTTTTGTTATAAATAGGCAAACGTTATGTGCAGTGAATATAATCAATACGCGTCGCCTGAACCACATTTGTGTGGCTATAATGTTTAAGATTTCTTTAAATGAAAACGAAAAGAGTTAGTATGGTGTTTTATAACATATTTCGTTGCCTAAAATATACACAGAGATAACCGGAGTAGCAGAGCGAGCTGAGTGACGCGCGCTGCGTCAGAAGGTGGGCGGGGTTAGGGTTTCCCAAGATCTTCCAAGATGGCGCCGCCCATACCCCCCATAAACGGCTTCAAACCCGTTCTTCAGAAAGTCTATGGGTGACGTCACAGACGCTTTGTCCATATTTTTTACAGTCTATGGTAATACACTAAAAATAACAGCGATTTGAATCTATTGAGTACTCCTGCCCTGAGAGCAGCACATAATACACTAAAATAACAGCGATTTGAATCTATTGAGTACTCCTGCCCTGAGAGCAGCGCATAATACACTAAAATAACAGCGATTTGAATCTATTGAGTACTCCTGCCCTGAGAGCAGCGCGTAATACACTAAAAATAACAGCGATTTGAATCTATTGAGTACTCCTGCCCTGAGAGCAGCGCGTAATACACTAAAATAAAAGTGATTTGAATCTGAGTACTCCTGCCCTGAGAGCAGCGCGTAATACACTAAAAATAACAGCAATTTGAATCTATTGAGTACTCCTGCCCTGAGAGCAGTGCGTAATACACTAAAATAACAGCGATTTGAATCTATTGAGTACTCCTGCCCTGAGAGCAGCGCGTAATACACTAAAATAACAGCGATTTGAATCTATTGAGTACTCCTGCCCTGAGAGCAGCGCGTAATACACTAAAATAAAAGGGATTTGAGAGTACTCCTGCCCTGAGAGCAGCGCGTAATACACTAAAAGAACAGCGATTTGAATCTATTGAGTACTCCTGCCCTGAGAGCAGCACGTAATACACTAAAATAAAAGCGAATGAATCTATTGAGTACTCCTGCCCTGAAAGCAGCGCATAATACACTAAAATAACAGCGATTTGAATCTATTGAGTACTCCTGCCCTGAGAGCAGCTCGTAATACACTAAAATAACAGCGATTTGAATCTATTGAGTACTCCTGCCCTGAGAGCAGCGCGTAATACACTAAAATAAAAGGGATTTGAGAGTACTCCTGCCCTGAGAGCAGCGCGTAATACACTAAAAGAACAGCGATTTGAATCTATTGAGTACTCCTGCCCTGAGAGCAGCACATAATACACTAAAATAACAGCGATTTGAATCTATTGAGTACTCCTGCCCTGAGAGCAGCGCGTAATACACTAAAATAAAAGCGAATTAATCTATTGAGTACTCCTGCCCTGAAAGCAGCGCGTAATACACTAAAATAACAGCGATTTGAATCTATTGAGTACTCCTGCCCTGAGAGCAGCTCGTAATACACTAAAATAACAGCGATTTGAATCTATTGAGTACTCCTGCCCTGAGAGCAGCTCGTAATACACTAAAATAACAGCGATTTGAATCTATTGAGTACTCCTGCCCTGAGAGCAGCTCGTAATACACTAAAATAACAGCAATTTGAATCTATTGAGTACTCCTGCCCTGAGAGCAGCTCGTAAAACACTAAAATAACAGCGATTTGAATCTATTGAGTACTCCTGCCCTGAGAGCAGCGCGTAATACACTAAAATAACAGCGATTTGAATCTATTGAGTACTCCTGCCCTGAGAGCAGCGCGTAATACACTAAAATAACAGCGATTTGAATCTATTGAGTACTCCTGCCCTGAGAGCAGCACATAATACACTAAAATAACTGCGATTTTAATCTATTGAGTACTCCTGCCCTGAGAGCAGCACGTAATACACTAAAAATAACAGCGATTTGAATCTATTGAGTACTCCTGCCCTGAGAGCAGCGCGTAATACACTAAAATAAAAGTGAATGAATCTATTGAGTACTCCTGCCCTGAGAGCAGCACGTAATACACAAAAATAAAAGCGATTTGAATCTATTAAGTACTCCTGCCCTGAGAGCAGCGCGTAATACACTAAAAATAACAGCGATTTGAATCTATTGAGTACTCCTGCCCTGAGAGCAGCGCGTAATACAGTAAAAATAACAGCGATTTGAATCTATTGAGTACTCCTGCCCTGAGAGCAGCTCGTAATACACTAAAATAACAGCGATTTGAATCTGAGTACTCCTGCCCTGAGAGCAGCGCGTAATACACTAAAAATAACAGCAATTTGAATCTATTGAGTACTCCTGCCCTGAGAGCAGCGCGTAATACACTAAAAATAACAGCGATTTGAATCTATTGAGTACTCCTTCCCTGAGAGCAGCGCGTAATACACTAAAATAAAAGTGATTTGAATCTATTGAGTACTCCTGCCCTGAGAGCAGCGCGTAATACACTAAAATAAAAGTGATTTGAATCTATTGAGTACTCCTGCCCTGAGAGCAGCGCGTAATACACTAAAATAAAAGTGATTTGAATCTATTGAGTACTCCTGCCCTGAGAGCAGCGCGTAATACACTAAAAATAAAAGTGATTTGAATCTATTGAGTACTCCTGCCCTGAGAGCAGCGCGTAATACACTAAAATAACTGCGATTTGAATCTATTGAGTACTCCTGCCCTGAGAGCAGCGCGTAATACACTAAAATAAAAGTGATTTGAATCTATTGAGTACTCCTGCCCTGAGAGCAGCGCGTAATACACTAAAAATAACAGCGATTTGAATCTATTGAGTACTCCTGCCCTGAGAGCAGCACGTAATACACTAAAATAAAAGCAATTTGAATCTATACTCCTGCCCTGAGAGCTCGTAATACACTAAAAATAACAGCAATTTGAATCTATACTCCTGCCCTGAGAGCAGCGCGTAATACACTAAAAATAACTGTGATTTGAATCTATTGAGTACTCCTGCCCTGAGAGCAGCATGTAATACACAAAAATAAAAGTGATTTGAATCTATTGAGTACTCCTGCCCTGAGAGCAGCGCGTAATACACTAAAATAACAGCGATTTGAATCTATTGAGTAATCCTGCCCTGAGAGCAGCGCGTAATACACTAAAATAAAAGTGATTTGAATCTATTGAGTACTCCTGCCCTGAGAGCAGCGCGTAATACACTAAAATAACAGCAATTTGAATCTATACTCCTGCCCTGAGAGCTCGTAATACACTAAAATAACAGCAATTTGAATCTATACTCCTGCCCTGAGAGCAGCGCGTAATACACTAAAATAAAAGTGATTTGAATCTATTGAGTACTCCTGCCCTGAGAGCAGCGCGTAATACACTAAAATAAAAGTGATTTGAATCTATTGAGTACTCCTGCCCTGAGAGCAGCGCGTAATACACTAAAAGAACAGCGATTTGAATCTATTGAGTACTCCTGCCCTGAGAGCAGCGCGTAATACACTAAAATAACAGCGATTTGAATCTATTGAGTACTCCTTTCCTGAGAGCAGCACATAATACACTAAAATAACAGCGATTTGAATCTATTGAGTACTCCTGCCCTGAGAGCAGCGCGTAATACACTAAAATAACAGCGATTTGAATCTATTGAGTAATCCTGCCCTGAGAGCAGCGCGTAATACACTAAAATAAAAGTGATTTGAATCTATTGAATACTCCTGCCCTGAGAGCAGCACGTAATACACTAAAATAACAGCAATTTGAATCTATACTCCTGCCCTGAGAGCTCGTAATACACTAAAATAACAGCAATTTGAATCTATACTCCTGCCCTGAGAGCAGCGCGTAATACACTAAAATAACAGCGATTTTAATCTATTGAGTAGGCTACTCCTGCCCTGAGAGCAGCGCGTAATACACTAAAATAAAAGTGATTTGAATCTATTGAGTACTCCTGCCCTGAGAGCAGCGCGTAATACACTAAAATAAAAGTGATTTGAATCTATTGAGTTCTCCTGCCCTGAGAGCAGCGCGTAATACACTAAACTAAAAGTGATTTGAATCTATTGAGTACTCCTGCCCTGAGAGCAGCGTGTAATACACTACTCAATAGATTCAAATCACTTTTATTTTAGTCCTGCCCTGAGAGCAGCGCGTAATACACTAAAATAACAGCAATTTGAATCTATACTCCTGCCCTGAGAGCTCGTAATACACTAAAAATAACAGCAATTTGAATCTATACTCCTGCCCTGAGAGCTCGTAATACACTAAAAATAACAGCAATTTGAATCTATCGAGTACTCCTGCCCTGAGAGCAGAGCGATCGCGGGAGATGTATCATTTTGACCGTTGAAATATCGCGGAAAATTTGAACGAGTTCTGTTCTCGCATATCAATTTAACAGACAGCGAGGTAGCATTGGAAAAGCATGTTTTACACCAGTTACCCCATAAGCAGCTTTGTTTTGGTCGACTGATGAAACAGTCAAATCAAAATGCATAGCCTACAATACGATATTTAGACGATGATTAGTTCTTTGCATTTTTAAATGTTCGCTTATTATCTTAGTAAACGTTAGAGGATGTTGAATTGTAACACAATATAGTTGTAAATTCACTTACCTTGCAATAAATGCGTTCTCCCACGAACATGTCTTTTATTCCGACTATTCTTCAAGAAATCCCTCCGCAGCGCATCTCAAATTCAAACGTCTAAACCCCGCCCTTGCTTCAGTTTCATTGGTTGAAGCTGTAAACCAATCATTTTCCTTTCTGCCCTCAGAACATATTTGAGTAAGTAAAACTCCCATCTGCGAATTTTCTCATCTTTGCCTTCCCATGAGACGGAAGGTGTTCAATGGATTATGCTGGCAAAAGCAACGACAGTTTTTAAAGAAAACTCCTTGAGAGAATACATAGAGAGGTTTCCCTTTCTGAATCTCAAAATAGCTCACGAGGTCTAAAATCTCCCATCACACATTTAATATTTAAAACCCCATAGAATCAGAGGTGTTCTTCGAATCCTGAAGACATTGGACATGCCCTATAACATTTGTGCTTATTTCCACTATTTACACCATAAGGAAAATGGCTCACTACACTGCATTCAGCCCAGATTGTATTTCAATAATAATGCTACTTTGATTTTCTGTTTTCATAAAAGCAGTGTGAAAGACAGTGCTAGTGGTCATAAATACTGCATTCAGCACCTGAGGAAATATTGATCCCTTCCTAAAGGATCTATTAATATGAAATAATAATAATAAAAAAGCGTCTCCTCACAATCACACACATTTTTATATGTAGTTTATTTACAAAAAATAGTGTACAGTTTACTCAAACAAAAGAGGGTGTGTAATTGAAGGCACATTGCGGTGCACCCAGGTTTGAACACACTCAATCATTGTTGTGCCATTCCTGGAAACAGTTCCTGTTCAACTGAAGACACAAATTAACGTCACATGCCTGGCATTTCCATGGTGTTTGTTGCTTCTTGCCACGCACTGCTTTGCAATGCACACATATGCGGCGACCAACAGTGGCAATATTTCTGACGTCGGAGGTCAGCTCAGCTCCTGGAACCGGCACATGGTCATTACTGGTCTGTTCTGGATCTGCTTTCTCAGACACACCACAGAGCCCTGCAACAAGCTCTTCCATAAACGCCTTGTGCGTCATGTTGCCGTGTAGCTCCTTGTGCAATATGAAAGCGTTGGTGGCAGCAACGTCCAAGAAGTGTAGAAAGACTTTTCTGTACCACTTCATGGTGTTGTGCTGTGCAGTGTAGTACTGCAACAGCTGGTCGGACGGGTCAACACTTGTCATGTGCTGGTTGTAAGCGCTCACAGGCGCAGGACATGGAAAAGACTTTGTCCTCCGTGTCTCTTGTGCTTTCACTTGTCGTTTCACACGGTCTCCTGTATAGGCAGCATGGATGGTGGAACAAACAGACATCTCTTTTTTGTCCATCCACTTCACACACACAAGAGGCCCATCTCGAATCCACCGGATGGATCCCCTGCTGGACTTTTTGGTCAATGGATTAGATGCGCTCCGTGGGAAGTCCTTCCTAGTGTCTCTGTAAGTCCCACAAGCACCAAACTTCATAGCAAACAAGTCTGTTAAGAGCTTTGGACTTGTATAGAAATCGTCCATGTACACATGGTACCCAGAGCCCAAAACTTTCTTGTCCAGAAGAGACATCACAGCATCATAAGAAAGCCACGGCCTGTGGGAAAGATGTTCTTGCCCGTGTACACAGAGAGGTCCACAGTATATCCATTCGACGAGTCTGCCAGGAAAAAAAACTTGAAGGCCAGCTTTGCTGACTCGGCTTTCATGAATCTTCTCATTCCTGCATTTGCTCTGCATGCCACCAGTCTTTCCTTCACAGCCAAATTTCTTCTGGGGTGATAAAAGGTTTTGCACGCAAGACGGATGGTGTCCATGAGGGGTCTGACCCTGAAGAGCTGGTCATGTTCAGCTGTTCCCCTCTTTTTGTCATTTTCCTTGTCTGCCTCTGGGTGACTTATGTGCAAATTCCATGAAATGGTGCGGTATCGGTCCCTAGACATGACTGTGGCGGGAAAGGGCACAGAGAAGAGATTGTCCTGCCGCCAGTAGTCAGCGATGGAGCTCATCTTCACCAAGGACATGTAGAAAACGAGTCCAATGTAGCGGTACAGCTCGTCAACACTGACATCTGTCCAACTGTATTTGCGACCCTTTGCGAGTGCCCTGGCAGCCTGAGCGTTTGTGTTGTGGCACAGTTTTGACACGGCGCTCTCTGAGAAAAACAGTTTGAAAAGACTCATAGGAGAGTGCGAGTCAGCAAGACTCGACTGCGGCCCAGGTTCCCGAGCTGGCAGGAATCTCAGAGACTTTGGAGCCACATCGACATCAGTCTCTTCCCTCCATGACAGCGTCTTTCTCTTTAAAACAGGAATCTGGTCACTGTCATTCTCACATCTGTGGGGGGAGAAAACAAAAGTGAGCATGTTGACAAAAGGATCACAACATTATCAATTACCAATACTGATATATTGCCAACTCATTAAAATGCGATTTACACATTCATCCATGCACATATACTTTGCTTAGATTCATTTTGATTACATGTACTGTGAAATAATATGTCACTTGTAAAATGACGGGGTAAACGTGCACTTACACATTAAGATTCTCAACCGCGTTGAAAACTGAACGATGTTTGTGTCCTGTGTGAGGTTCACGTGAAGGAACCACATTCCTAGAAAAGAAAAGGTACAAGCACAAATATTAGTAAACAATTAACTTATGTTGTTCAAGGTGGCAAACCAGTGCATGCATAAGTGATAGACCCTTTTCACATTTCCGGGTTTCTCAGAAGAGAAAATCATCCTAGCTGAGTAAAATTCTAATGTGGTGAATGAGAGACTATATTACATATATATTTTTGTTTTTAATTTGTTCAAATAACAATATAAACATTTCACAAAAGTGTTCACAACTTTCAAAAAGAGTAAAAGAAATATAGAGAGCTTAATAAAGGCAGTCGAGAAGAGAGAAAGATGTTTATCTCACTGTCACTCACACAGCCGCAGTATTAGAAACACCCTATTTTTTTTTTTATTTTTTTTTTTATTTGATGCAACGGTGATATATTACCATGTCCATGTAGGCTATAGTTATAAATGTGCATACATTTAAATAGTAATGATAACACTCTGCAGGATTCACGATGCTTATCACCATTAAAACTAGTCATCACAGTCTGTGAAAATGGTCCATTGATAATTAATGGATATACGGTCGCGCGCTTTAAATGGCTGTTGATGGGGCATCGACACGCTTCTGTTATTCACATTCAAAACATTTACACCTCAGCAGATGTTGGAGAACACAGTAACCCCTCATTTACACTGAACACGTCTGCAGCGCATTACGGCTGCGACACAGCTACCGGAGCTGATCGCGCCCATTCAAGTGAATGCTTGTGTTTACACCGGCCGCGACGCGGCGCGTTTCAGTATGGGAAGCCAAACAAACCAAAAGTGGGACGAGACAGCGGGGGTTTACAGAGCTCGCGCCGCGCTGACATGTCCTCTGCGCGGTTCAATGGTCCGAGCCGCGCGGCCGATTCGTCAGCGCAGCGCGGACGTGTTTCCCAGCGACACCCAATGGGCAGCGCGGCGCGAACAATCCTCACCAGCGCTGCGCTGACCAATTTAAACAGCGCAGCGCAAACCATACATGCAAATAAATGTACAATAAAGAAACCCCTCCTTCCTTTCAAAAAATTGGTTCTCTGCTGAAGTTTAGGAGTTTTTCCCTACAAAGAAGAAGAATGACAAGATGAAATGCATACATTTCTTATGTTTATTATCTTTAATAGTGTTAGTAAAGAGTAGTGTTGTGCGTTGATACTTTGAAGAACTGCACATATGTATAGGGGAATTATCACCCTACGTCACACGGCGTCACGCAGGTTGTACTGCGCATGTCGGGACCAAAAGTGGTCAAAAAAATACGCGGAGAACATTCCGAAAATTAAATATAAACTCAAATATATATATAAAATGTTTTAAATCGAGCTATTAGTATTATTCTTAACCGTATCCGTGTAATGATCAGCTGTTAAACTGGTCTTTCTGCAACCACGATGCGCACGCATCCCGGATGTTTACAAACCTATAATTGGTAACTTCAATGACTTTCAATATCGTAGTCGTCTTGAGGAGCACGCCAACCTTCTGGTAATTATATCGGACAGTTTACATGTTCAGGTAATGTATTTTATTATTGTAGTAAGTTTTGCATTCAGCCATCATTTGTAGACTTTAAGCTTTTTATTTAGATTAATTGGAAAAAGTGTCCCTCCCAATCAACCTGAATACACACACACACACACACACACACACACACACACACACACACACACACACACACACACACACACACACACACACACTATATATATATATATTGTGTGCGTGTGTGTGTGTGTGTATTCAGGTTGATTGG
The DNA here is from genome assembly GCF_965113295.1 of Leuciscus leuciscus. Taxonomy (NCBI): domain Eukaryota; kingdom Metazoa; phylum Chordata; class Actinopteri; order Cypriniformes; family Leuciscidae; genus Leuciscus; species Leuciscus leuciscus. The sequence goes on along the minus strand of NC_138724.1, from coordinate 9,420,468 downwards.
GAGGGACACTTTTTCCAATTATTCTCAATGGCAAAAAGTGTCCAAATCACACTGAATTCACCCTATAAATCAATATCACAAAATATCAATAACATAAAATCGATCTTTAGTTTTAACATTTTATTCAAAATTAACAAATGATCGTTTTAATTATGGAATTCAGACATAAAAAGCTTAAAGTCTACAAAATAATGATGGCTGAATGCAAAACTTACTACAGTAATAAAATACATTAGCTGACCATGTAAACTGTCCAATATATAATTACCAGAAGGTTGGCGTGCTCCTCAAGACGACTACGATATTGAAAGTCATTGAAGTTTCTGCTTTATACAGCTCTTTCCGTAGCCTCTATACATATGTGCAGTTCTTCAAAGTATCGACGCACAACACTACTCTTTGCTAACACTATTAAAGATAATAAACATAAGAAATGTATGCATTTCATCTTGTCATTCTTCTTTGTCTTCTGTAGGGAAAAACTCCAAAATTTCAGCAGAGAACCAATTTTTTGTAAGGAA